>NC_054056.1:39233481-39541273 GCF_017639655.2 Falco naumanni
GAAACAGAGCAATTAGGTAAAATAGAATTCTCAAGGGTGGGTATTAGGGGACTTTTTATTACAGTGAATGAAGAGTGCTCATGTCTCTCTAACACTAATGGCAGATACTATGTCTATTATTTCTCTTGCACATCGTCCCAAAATAATGCACCCCTAGGTGTTTTGTTCAGCCTGATTTTCATTTAAGTGGTTCCTACAATTTATAATATAGTTTAAAAATGACCTTAGTAAATTCCTTGGGAATAACTATTTTAGCACTGTGCAAAAATGACACCTTTTAATGTCCTTGTTTTTCATGTTTGAATAGAAGAATGCATCCTGATCAGTTTAGGTAGTGTAATCTGTATAAATCAGTGACTGAAGTGAAAAATTTTGGCCTAAATAATTGTAATAGAAATTTAAGTTTTTACAGAACTAGAATTATGATATATTAGTCTCATAAATATTCTTTGAATAATTTTCTGACAGTTCACATGGCTATAGAGATCTTAGGATAGGAGAGTACCTGCTAAGATAAGTGTTCCATCAATGTTGCCTGGTAAAATTATTTCCACAGTGGAAATATCAATATTTTATTCTACCTTATCTATCAAAGAGCCATCCACTTTGACACCCACAGATGACTTCAAATTTAGACATGCTAGATAGTGACACTGACCCCAGTGTATGCTGCATGTAAGTAGGTCTCACCTTGCATAGGCAGCCTAAAGAGCTACTTTAGGTTTTATAGGTTATACTTGTCATTAGTTATCCTAAATGATTGTTCTTTTTGTTGTTATTTGTAGATCATTAGATACTCTCTAATTGCTGTGCAGACTGTCCTACCCTTGTTTCATAAATCAGCTTCTCAAAGGTTGCTAACCTCTTTGGTTATTCTTTTCCATGCTCCCAACACCGATAGCACATTTCTAGCAATGAGACACTGAGCTGTGCACATCCCCCCCAGTGCAGAAGCACGTCAAGTCTCAGTTCTCTAACTCTGCTTAGACTAGCTCAAACCAGCCTGTACATATTTGGCTAAGTTTCTAAGGCTTCATGTTAACTTTAGTGGCATTTCTTTGTTAGAGTATATATGACAACTTTTTATCACTGCATTATATTCGTTTCCACACATCAGACAATACTGCATTTTCAGAGGAAACCCGCTGAGTGTGTTGTCAATTGGAGCACTGAAGACAGCAAATGAGGACGAAAGAGGCATGCCTCTGCAAGTATTTAGTAGAGACATGGCTATAGTCCCCCTCTCTGACTGTCAGCAAGACAAAGAACTGTTTCTTGGCAGCAGCTGGCCCTTTTTGCAATAAATGTGTTCAGTTTTCACTTCTGCTCATCTCTCCAAAATGATCAATATGCTGTACAGAGAGGGACTGTCTCCCAGGCAGCAGTAAGTGTAACAGGGAAAAGTATATGGAAAAAAAAAATGAGGAGAGGGAAGACCACAGGGTAGATAGAGCATTTGGCATCTTAAATCCTGCCTGTATTAAAGCAGGAAAGATACAAGATCATTGGTGGTAGTGGGAAGGTGGGAATGGGGCATACATAATCAGAATTCTTTAAAGGGATACAATAGGACAAGGCAGAAAAGCTGGGCAGAGTTTACAGCATGGTTAGGAAAAAGAAAATGAAAAGAACAGTAGCGTGATATAGGTAGCTGTAAAAACAGAGGAACATCTGACTAGTGAGCAAGTGAGAGGCAGGAACAGTGCCGTCAGTCTGCTTGGAGCAGCGCAGAGGACCCTGCAGCAAGAGGAGATGCAGGCAATAACACACAATTCCAGGTATGGCCTCAGAGATAGTTGTAGCTGGAGACAAACACAGCACTCAAAGAGGGATGTAAATTTGGGAGGGAGCTGCCGTGATGGAGAACAGAGGGATATAAGGAGTCCTTGAAGTCACACTCAGCCACTGGAAGCTGTGTCATCTTTATATTCTAACTACCTTCATATGCATCCTCAGTCATGTAAGGATACCCTGGCTCTGCTCTAGGAAAGTGTCTAAAAGGTTGTTTAGCTCAGGACAGAAACACTCAGTATTTGCAAGGTCTATACTGAGTTACCTGCCATCTGCACACCCATTCCTTTGAGGAACTGGATACCTAAATCATAGAACTGGATTGATAAACTTTTTGGTTTAGAAGCAGTTTGAGTTGAGCTGTGATTCATTTATTTCTCATAAAAGCCAATTACATTCTGGTAATTGACCCAGTCCTTTCCAATGAATGTGAACTAATTCACACTGGAAATCAGTTACTTAACTTCCCAAAGGTACTTTTACTTGGTAGGAAAATGAAAATGAAAAGATTTGTGAGGGTGCTCAAAGGACAATGCTGTAATTGACATTTGTGAAAAGTGTAGGTTTCTCCACTTCTTACTTCTCCACCTGAGAACTTGGAGAATATAATGAGTGCAAGTATTTCATTCCTTTTGCTTTGAATTATGTAGCAAATAATTTGTTTTGAGCTTTCTATATTATGGAAATCCTGTGGAACCGTGGAAGTGCAGGGGAGGAGATTAAGAAATGCAAATTTCTGCTTCAGCTGTCAACTCTGTTGTTTTGAGCATGGCCTTAGCTGAATTAACAGTGATCACAGATCATCCAAATCCTGAACAATTTTTGATTGCAAGCAGTTCCAGAGGGCTTGGAGGTGGTGATGCTGGTCTCCATATTCACTGACAAACCATCTATTCTCCTGCCACTATCATCTTGTTGGATTTGGAATCCATCCTCCAGCATGAAGTCATAACGGAGGATATCTTGAAAGGTGGCTGTACAGGGACTTGGACCACAGCGTCCTCTCCGGTGGGGTACAGCCCTCTTACCGCCATAAGAAAAAGCTTTCCCTCACCTCCTCCCCTCTGCTGATCCATGAACTCACACTGAGCTCATGTCAGAGGATCTGTTGTGGCACTTTGATGGGGTGATAGAGGAGCATGCTACAAGGAAGACAGATGCTGGCCTCCTCATTCCTCCAGCGCAGAGGAAATTTTAATGCACCGCACATTCCCGTGTTGGCTCAGCTGGCATTCCTTGCTTGGCAATGATGGGATCTGGACCGTGGGAAAACCCACTTGCAACGAACACAACTAAGCTCCACAGTGAATGAAAAAAACCATACATTTTCTAAAGAGTAAATGTAGCTGATGAAAGACTCCGTGAGTGTGAAGACACACCTGCTTTCCCCTGGACATAGTGCTGTTCAGTCAGCCTCACTGAGTCCTGTCGAGAAGGCCTACGTGTAACCTAGGCATGTCCTCTGAAACTGCAAGTTTGTAGGTTTTTAATTTGGTTTAGATTCCTGTGTTTCTCCTGCTAGTCGTGCGCTGATTCTGTAACAAACAAGAAAGCATCCAGGTTGATTACTTAAAGCCAAGGTCTTCCCATCTCAACAGATACGGTTCCACAAACAGCTTGACAAACTACTGCAAAAAAGAAATATTGTACTTGAGGGAAATAGCTTATGTTCAGCTTAGTGTAAACCTGTTTCAAAGGTTAAAATGTTCACTGTTCCATGTCATTTTTTAGTTGAAGTATTTTGAGAGGGGAGAAGAAATATTTCATTTAGTTCAGTTTTAGTTCAGGAAAACATCCAACTAAACTTCAAAATGAAAATTTAGAGTCAGACTGAGAAAAAATAACAGGCGGGTTTTTTTTAGTTAGTGGGAGTTCAGTTCAGCACGTCTTTTTTCTTCTGCAGCATGTCACATTTCTCTCCTCTTTGACTGAATAGCTGAATTTCAGCTAATTTCTCATGGTATTACCTCACAATTTTTCTATTTGGATCTTCTTTTATCTTCTCACATTTTGGATATCTTTAGTTCCCCCTATATTATTCCTCTGCTCTCAGAGGTATTTGCAGTTTCTGTCCATTTGTTTCCAGTGAATTTCATTAAGGATTTTATTTGTTCTATTCCCTAAATCACTAAGGCTAACTCACCATATTCTCAACGCATGTCTCCCCCTGCATTACATTCCTTCCTGTCAAGTCCCTTTGTGCAAAGATTTTTTAGTTATATGTCAGTGATCTTACAGAGAGTGGATATGAATTAATTTTCAGACATTATTTAAATGACAACAAACCCAAACAGTTTTCATAGGCCCTTTCAGCTTCGTTACCAATTTTCTTAAATGAAAAATAAAAGAATCAAAGTTGCCTGGAGACATTACTTCCTTTTAAGTCTTCCTGCTTCCACTAATGATTCATTCCTATGCTTATTCTTTTGCCAGTCACCAGAGACCTTGAAAGTGAAGACTATGGTGTGGCTTTATTTTATCTTGGTTTTATTTTGAATCAAACCAATATTCTTTCTCTCAGTGTTTGCATGTTGGCTTGCCTGAATCCATGATGCGATCTGTACTGACTGCGCCCATAGGGCTGGCTGCCCTGGTGGTGCTGCAGCTGGCAACGGCCCATAGCAGATGCCTTGGCTAGAGCAGAAGTGCAAGGCCAACATGTAACATTGCTTCCCCATCACACCCTCTCACACTCCAGCAAGAAACTCACTAGGGACTTTCTGGGACAGAGCTTTCTTTCGATTGAAAAGTCTCTGTAGGATTCTGCTTTCACAGTGTTGTCTGGTTGTTTTTTCAACACATGCATTCACAAACTCCTGTATCAAGGTGTATCAAAACATTAGATATGTATTACATGAGTGATATTTCAGGTCAATTATCTTGCGTATTATGCCTAGATATTCACTTAAAGTAAACTAACAAGTCTTTTCCTTTAATTTCTTAGTTGTTTTCTGTTTCTTGGCCTTTCCCCCTTTAAAGTAGCTGTTTTATAACTACTCCAAGGAGGTAAAAGCCCTGAGGAGAATCAAGCTGAGGAAAGCAATTCAGTCAGTTTATGAGGTTGGAACTGCCCAGAATTGAATAGGACTTAAAAAAAAAACAAAAACAAAAAAACCCCAACCCAATTACCCCAAGAGACTACACTCTTGCTCAGTAATGTAGTCATACAAATATACAAAGGAAGAGTAGATTAAGATATGAAATATGATTAAACTGCCACAAAATATTTACATTAGTTTTTGGTAGAATATGTTTGATTTGGTTCTCTTAAATGGACACCTAATGGCCACAGCACTGAGCCAATGACTCATCCCATTAGGGATGTTCAGAGACAGCCTGCCATCCACAGGACTACCTCCAGTCTCCCTCTGAGTTTGGTGGAAGGAGCAGCTAGTTATAAAGTTAAAATCAAAATAATTCAGAGAGACCAGCTGTTGCTTCCTGACTTCCCACCTACTCTGGTACACATGCATGTCCTAATCAAACTTCCAGTCTGGCCAACTCACAAAGGAGTTCTTTTTTTCTGCCTAACCCTTGTGTGCTTGAACTGCTACTGTGTTCACCAGGGTCTGACACCACAGTCAACACTCATGTTAAAGTTTAAACCTCAGAGCACTGAGTAGTCTTCCCTGATGTAACATTAGCTAGGACTTGTTCATTTATATTGGGGTTTTATTTTGTCTGCAAAGAATGATTAATCAGTTCAAAGAAAAATATACCTGCTTGAAGAGGGAAACCTTTGCCCTGTATTCATGCAAATTATGAAATAATTTTCCATTGCCAATCCTGATGTATTTGTGGGTGAGTGAAAGAAAGAGGGAAGAAAAAATATTAAAAGTATAAAAAATGTTTTAATAGTCTAGGAAATAAAAACATTAACTTTGTCTATACTGTTGGAGTTTCTTCTAAAAATATTATGCCTTGATGTAATTTCTAGTTTCACTGATTACAGGGACTTCGATCTACTCCAGTTACTGTTTTTTAGAAGAGGATAACAGCAGCCTTGGGGTAGTTTGAAGGTGATGAAAGACACACTGCAGAATTTTCCATTCAAACATTAAGTATACATGGTCCTATCAGATTAGCTATAAAACAAATGTCCAATGTTGGACTTTCCCAGCTATAATTATCCACCTGAGCATGCAAATTTTCAGAATGAGAGAATCTATTTCCTTTTCAGTGACTACAAAACCTTTTCCGCTAATGAACGATGCCATGTAGTTAGTATCATAAGTCCTTTTTATGCTGTTTTAATTTATTAAACAGCACAAAATTCAACTCCTGCATCAGGTTCTTTTGCTTGCATAACAAACCCAAATTTTTGATAGATACATGTATTCATTATGTTATCCAGACATATAGCTCTGTAAGAGTAGTAGACTGACTAGAGGATAGAACTGAACCTGCATAATGAAAGCCGATGATATTATCCCAAAACCAAAATTGCTATGGTACCAAGGAAAACACCCATTATTTTGGTGGTGTGTGTATGGGAGACAAAGGCTGGTAAAACCACTGTCTTTATCACTGTTATGATGTTGCCAAGGATTTAGATATAATAAACATGCATTTTATATTTTTCCCAGCAAGAGATAGACGCTAAAGTTTCATAAATCAGTGACTAGACTTCCAAGGACAGTATATGAAGAATACGATTGTAAGTTAACTGTAAAGCGAGTGAATGATAGAGATTAGAAGCCATTTAAATTGATGGGCCATTTTATCCAGAAAGTATACAGAGCAGCCAGAAGTACTCAGAAACGCATGGGAAAAATAAGCAAATTTATTGCTTATGCAAACATTTATTCAGTTCATGGGAAACCATCAAGGATAAGAAGATGGCTGAAGAATAACATACTAGCATTATTTCAGAAAGCCTTGGGATATACCATAAAACTGCAAACAAGATATATGAGAAGCTACACTTATTTTTGGAAAGGCCTGCCCTTGAAGTAGCTGAACTATGGGTGGTGAACTGCAGCAATATATTAACATTCACTTGGTGTTCAGTCTGTAAATTAAGTGGAAAACAAAGTATCTTCTCCTTGATACAGTAGTTACAATAATGAAAAGGAATCTACTAAACAGACTTGTTCATTCAACAAGACACTAAGACCAAGAATTAGTTATATTACAACCTCAGTCTCAGTCAGTTCAAGGGGCTGCAGTGTTCAGTTGTGTCCTGCTGATTCTTTCTGATGTGAATATTACCTCTTTTCACTCCTGCTGCATACATGTAGAAGGATATCAGCTCAGCAAAGGCTTGCAGGAACGAGTAAGGGGTGGGGGAGTAGGAAATGCAATTTTGCATTGTACCATGAGGAAGAAGGGAATAAGATAAGGGGAGGCACAGTCAAATAATTTTATTTTTTAATATTCAGTTTCTATCTCCAACATGTCCATCAGTGTCACACTGTTTATAATCCACATTTGCTAACTGCTTAAGAACACAACTCTCCCACTTCAATTACTTATACCAAGATATAAATACCACTTTAAGAAGCTCTAAGCAGTGGGAACAGAGAGCATGATAAATAAAGTTTTTCTAGGAGCACCGGACAGCTCTGAAGTTACCTTCCAATTCAGTTGTTCATACATTTGGTTATAGATAAGCTGAAATGTCCATCCAGGAGCTGCTTCAGACAAAACAACCTTGGGACATTTGGATCTGAGGCCAGATAAAAATTCTTTGGGTTTTTTTTGGTTTTTTTTCCCCTTCCCCTTATGAGTAATCAATATGATGGTTTTACTTGTAATATTCCATTAAGTTCATGGTTTGGAATAAGGGCTTGAAATATTGTTTGCGAAGAGCAACAGCTTTTTCATGAGAGGGGTACTGTTTGTTTGCCCAAAAAAATCTGGCAACATCCAGCCTAGGCTGGGGGGAGCTGTGAGCACTCAAGCAAGGACGAAATACTGGGCCAGTATTGTGGAAAAGGCAGTGGTTGATCAAAGTCTCTGCTGCTGGAAACGTGGGGCAAGCCTGTGATGGGGACACTGGATACAGGTGAAGTGGGAATGGTTAGGCCATCAGACCAGAGTCAGGATGAGAAGTCTGAGGACTGCAGGCTGGCACTGAGCTGGGATGAGGTACGAAGGACTTGGGGATGGAACATTCCTCATTTTGTATTTTTATAGCTGACCAATCCTACTTCAGTTGGCACTTATCTGCACCGAACTGCACCTTTGTTTAAACCTCAGATGATGGACTCAGTTTTCTAGTAAGTTTTCCACTTGCTTTTCAGTAGTTTTATCTAAATGATGTTTCCTTGGCTTGTTGAGAATATCACTCCTGTACATGAGCAACATGAAAAGAATTTGAAATGTGTGATTACGTTTTCTCTTTTTTTGTCAATTCCAGTCTCTCTTTGCACACCAAATTCTACTTTTGGAATTAATTAGGGGTGTGCGATGAAACAGGCTTATTTTTTGAATGATCTCTGCTTTGTCTGTAGTGAAAGCTGAAAGGTGTGTAGAGAATGGAAAAGGAATTGGAGGAAAAGAATGAATAATGGTCTATCAGCTGAGGATGTTGAAATACACCCCAAAGACTGGATTCTAAATGAACATCTGCCAAAAGGTTCTTATTGTTATCCTGGGCAGGTCATTCACCCAAACTTCTCACAGGCGTTCTCTGGTTGTGTTTATTACCTATGATAGGCATCAGTACAGCTGGACTCATTCTGTTTGATTTGCAGAAGCGCCAATTATTCGCAACTTGGATTGCAAGAAGTTCTCAAAATTTTCAAATCCTTTAAATGATAGATGTGTTCAAAATCTATGTATATTCCTCAGATTAGACAATATCTGGTGAGTCAATTTTTATTAAACAAGCAATTTTGGATTATTTAAATAGAGTAGTTTGTTTTCAGATTGTTTTATCATACAAGTCTATCATGTTTTTAAATGTTTGAAGCACCTTAAAAATCAAATCTAAATTAGGTATTTGATATTCTCAAAATCCAATCCTCCTCTCAAGAAGAAATTTCAGTGAGTACTGAAACAGAATCATGTATGCAAAAAGGTGTGATTTCAAGAGAAGAATCTGTTCTAGGAGACAGAATTTCATTTATTCTTCCATCACCAGTACTATTCACAGTGACAAATCAGTGGAGTGAGGTCTTGGACACACATTGCTTTATAGTGTTGATGTTCTGAAAAGTGAGGCTTCTGGAGTTTAAAACTAGCCATTTTAAATTAATGGTTATTTTTCACCTTAATGCATCCATGCCTTGGTTCTCCAGCTGAAAAGTGAGGATAATAAACTCTGAGTTTTGTGGGAATATTCAGAGATAAGAGTAAAAACTGTAATGGAAAAGCCTATGAACAAGTTAATATTTCTATCTTTTAGCAGGATTTGGGTGTTGTGCACTAAACAAGACCTGGGGCCATACTCTGCAAGATGAAAAAAGCCAAGTTGCTCATCAGTAATAAAGTATCACCGATTCTGTGCTCTGATGCAGATGAAATGGAATGGACAAAGCAGTATATGATCATGGGTATCATGAACATTAACGCCAAGGAACTGATTTGAGATTTTACAAAGAACCAAGTTCTGGTCCCTCTGCTCTGTGAGAGTTTGCAAATTAGGAAGGATTGGAAATTATAAATCTTAATATTGCTGCCAGAAGATTAATTAGAAAAATTATTTCAATTAAGTTCAGGTTGCTACAGACTCTCCTCTGCTTTTAGTAAATTTGAAGGAATAGATATATATATAAATGATATTGGGAGAAAGTAGTCTATATTTATATATATTCTTCTTGCTTTTCAAAGCAAATTCAAGATAATTAATGAAACCTGTACAAAATATATGCTCTCCTAATGTTTCCAGTGCCAGTAGATTTCAGGAGAAGTTATTCCTGTCTGCAGATCCTTATTTATTAATTCTAGGTCCAGCTGTAGGCTCTGGAAAGCAGTTACAGAATTTCTGATATGCTACAATAGTCCAAATATTTTTATATCACATTGGAAAGAAAGCACTGAATGCTAGCTATTACAAATCCCCACAAAGAATGCTTCACCAGGCTTTTAAGTTGTAAACTGTGAGTGTAGCTACTAAGAACTGCTGAGAACATGCAAGAACTGTTAAATGAAAAGAAAGATACTGTTGCAAAAAAGCCTCTCTTCTTAATGAACACAAAGAAATGATTTTCAGGGAATCTCAAAGGGGCCAGCACTCAGTTTCAATGCCATCCAAACCTAAGAGAGAGAGAGAGAAAGATGTCTTTCTTTTCTGCTTTCCCATCCCTCTTTCCATAACAACAATAAAAAAATCAGTTTGAGCCTTCCTGGGTATTTAAGAATACTCTCACTGGAATATGATTGTTTTTACAAAACCAATGAAGAAGTTAGGAAACTTTTAGGGAAAGATAGACATATCTTTCAAAAATATTTTTTTTAGAATTATAAAACTTTTATTATTTTGTCATTGTTACTATTATTATTAAAACAGTGTTGACTTTCTCAATATTTATTAAATAAAAACGTGCTTGAATACAGAATATTTATATTCACTTGAGGATTAGCTGACTATAAGGCATTATTTATGCAACAGAGCTTCAAAAATAAAACAGACAATGCTCTCTTCTGAATTTTTAAGCACTGTTTGTATGTCTGTGGGGGCCATTTATGCTAAAGAATTGCTTTAAGAATTGTGAAAATTCAAACACTGCATTTGGAATTATTTATAAAAACAGGCATGTTTGGACTGGCTTGAAACAGGATCTGAACTTCTGTTAAAAGCTAATTCAGCTAAATATATTTCTGAGAAAAAGTAGTGAATTCAGGAAAGACCTTAAACTGGAAGGATCTTTCCAGCATTCCTGCCACAGGGCGCGTGTACCCCCCTGCATGCACATGAACAGAAGAAAGTGCTGGTGCTGCTAGTGTAGCTGCTCCACCAGCAAAGGATGACAGCAGCTAACACACAGACTGGGGGGATTCCTGGAGAGACGTTCTCTCTCTTGTGAAAACTATGGAAGGAGGAAATTAAATTATCTTTGGATGAAGCAAGCAAAGCAAAGCACTCTTCTTATATTTCACCTTTGGTTCTTCTGCTATCTCAGCGCACTCCCCTGCCTTTTTCAAATAAACAAATAAGACTACAAAGAAGGAAGCTGCCTGCTAGCATCATGAAATATTACCTGATGTTTCACTGTTACTTCTGCAGGATAAGGGCATAACCTTAATACCATCACCAAAGTATATAAAGACAGAGAAAAATTATATAAACCCACTGATTACATGTATCTGTTTCTTCTAATGATCTAAAGAAATACTAAATAAAATGACATTTTTAAATAGCAGCAGACTTCCCTGCTGAACAACAAAATAACCCAGACTATCACCTTTGGTGGAGGGTTACAGTAGATGTAGTTTGCTGGCTCAAGGCAGTTCCTCAGACAACAGATTAACTAAATTTAAATACTTTATCTGTCTTATTTATGATCCTTACATTTGAGTTTTATATATAAAGGCTGAAACCGACCAACACTAAAAGGACTTCTCTTCTTCTCTTGCCTGACTACAAGCCATGCTGTTAGACCACAAAACAGAAGCCGGTTTTAATGTGAATAAAATGTACTTCAACATTGACTCAGACGAAGAAGACTGCCCCCTCTCAGAGGTCACATCACTCTCCAAAACTGTCACTTTTAGTGTATTGGTGAAGTCAGCAGTAGATATTTTGCCTCTTTTCTAATGATAAAAGGACCGTAGTTGGTAAATTTGATTGTTTTGCTTCTTTTTCACCCGGTGGCCCTCCAAAGATGGTAATATAAAGAAGTAATATAACTAAAATAGTGAGTCACACTTCTGACTGGTTTTTGAGTAAAGTAGCACTAAAGATCCTTCCTGACACTTCATGTTTCTCTAAACAGTACAGTGAGGTAATTTCTTGGTATCACACTAGGTTAAAACTACATTTTCAGCTCTTCCAGGCTCCTTTAATGTGATGCCCATATGGAACATACACTGGGGCTAACAGAAGGACTCAGAGTAGGCCAGCTTACTTTTTGCTTTATATGATTAATATTACAGGAGATTTAGCACTGCTGAGTTCTGTGCTAAAAATCCCATTGTGTTCTGACAGGCGTTTAACAGTTGTTGGTACTGACATCCAGCACTAGCTGGTGATACAGTTTGGGTTACAGCAGTCAGAATATAACACAACACAAATAAAATAGCAAGCTGCAAAAAGGCTTTACTGTTGGTTAAACTCTACTGTTCATGCTGTTTCTCCATTCTCCAGCAGCCAGACCACACTGCTGCCTTGTCTCTGCTTCATCCAAGCTTCCTCCTTCTCCAGGCCTCCTCTCACACGCCTCAGAGCTATTTAACCACTTTGTGGGGACAAGCTACAGCTGCACATCATCCATGTCAATCAACTCACTGCCTTCAAAGCAAGGCCACAGCTGCATATAATCAATGTTAATGAACCCACTGCCTTTGTTCCACTACAAGTTGGCTTTTGGCACTTTGGAGGGCATTTGAATTCAACCATCCACCCTGTAGATTTATTTGCCTGGGGGAGTACTCCAGAGTGCCACATAGTCTAGGAACAGATAGCCCCCTGATTAGCACCTCCAAAGGTACTTTCCCAGGTGTACCAGCTGGGCATGATGTCTGTGCAAGCAGGAAGCACCAGGATGATTAAAAGTGTTTTTTCTCGATAGAGACAGTACCTCAGAACTTAGTTCTGCTGCACAGCTGGACTTATGCTGGGGGCGGGGGGGGGGGAAGGAAGGGCAGAAGGAAGTCCAGATTATTGTTTAAGCTAAAACCTTCTGATGCTTCCAAGGCAAGACTTTCCAAGTTGAGCTCAGGTTACCTAAACCTTCCAGGTGAGTAATGCCCTACACCTTTACTCAATGCCACAGAAAGAGACTGACAGTGCCAGTTAAAGAACAAGATGGTGGCATGTCAATGCATGTGTGAGAGACATTACTCGTAGGGACCATGAGAGGCATTTACCACTTAAAGAGTCTGTGTAAGGGTACTAATTTGTAAACTCATCTGCCTGGGCCTAGAGCCTATGAAGAGCTGATAGGTACCACAGCAGGCCATGCAGGACACTGATAATAGGTTCCTCTACTTGTTTGCCTTTTGGCCTGTCATATTACATGCTATATGCAGATGTCCTACCAAGACTAACGTCCAAAGTTATTATATGAGCCAGTGTAAAGACCAGTTTCCCTTCCCACCCTGTGTCAACGCCAACACAAAGAGGCTGCTAATTCATGCTGATGAACAGTCAAACAGATGACTTTGAAACACCTGGAGATGAGAGGTTATACAGAGAACAGGAAGATGATGAGAGCTCTGGGATTAAATCTGTGTCTTCTGGCAGGTGTGCAATATCAAGGGAGACAGAAGCTGGAAACAAAGCTAAGAGTAGATGGGGGGCTCATGTTCTCATGCCATCAGACCACCTACTGAAAAATAAAATTGAGCCTTTCTATAGTAAAGGCAAACAGCTGGCGGTTGCTCAAGGTAGTGTAGGTCAGCTGTGCACCACTGCTGCTACTCTTACTTGGCTTGAGGTAAAATTGGGGCACAGATGGAAGGAAAATCTTTGCCTGGAAAATGTTCCACTTGTAACTAAGCCAAGTTGGACTACTTTGTACTGGGGAAGAGACATAGTTACATGGTTGCCAAGAAAGGAGGTCAGAAACTTCAGTGTTGTCCCGCTGACTGTCCAGCCTTTCAGTGACGTAATGGCACACAGCTTCTCTTAGGAATTAGCTCTTTTGCTGCCAGATCTCCTAGTTCCATCCTATGTACAGGATGATGCATATGCTGTGGGAATAGAAAGAAGAAACATGTCTGTTTTCTTAATTTTAGTTGCTATTCCAATTTTCAGGGGAATGCAGCTGCAGATGTAGGTATACTCGGTAAAAGAGCTGAAGAAACGGAGGTTCCCCATGGCAATGGAAAGCTCTTGTTTCCCCTGATCTCTGTAGATAATGAAGCAATAACAGCACGAGGAACCCAGTCTCTGCTTTGTTCTATTTAGCTAGAAGATTGTGGAAGCAAAATCAGACCACTTCCACTTTGCAGAAGAATTCACAAAGGAAACAAAAGAACGAAATAAGTGACAAAGAAATGCTTTAAATTAGATGATGATTATCCAAGTTGTTTTAGAAAAAAAAGTTGGGAAATAATGTCCTTTCTTAGTATTTGTTTTCCTCCTTTTAACTTCAGCAAGACTGCTGGAGATCCTTCAGCAGACTAGCTAAACATGTTAGGCAAACCAATTGAACAGTTTATTTTAATTTCTTATGTGTGCATCTACTTGAAACAAATCCAGCAAAGCAAACAAAAGTCCTAATGGAAACAAAGCACAAGTACAGAAAATTCTAGTTCAGACTTTGTGTTGCATCTACAACAGCTGTAGTGTGGCTACCACAGAAGCTAATTTACTTCAGTTCTCTCACCTGAGTATCTTTTTCACTCTTAGTTTTACATTACAGAATATGGCTGTGATTTGCTCATTCTGAATGTAGATATTGTCACTGAAGTACCTCCAAATACATTGAATTCACCAGGCACTGAAACAGCTGTTTACAGAGCAGTCTGTTGTCATTACCCAAAGATCTCAAGAGAAAAGCAGGAAAATTTGGCTTATTTTCACGGTGGGAAAAAAAAGGCATGGCTGTGAAACATGGAAGGAAATACTCTTTAATCTAGGCAGTTGCTTCTCAGAACACTATGACTTTGTTCATTTATGTGTTTCGAAGGAGAACTAAGGAATATGATGTATTTACTTGTGGATAGTACATTTTGCCCTTATTTCCTTCTCAAGGTTTGTAGAGGAAAAACTGTCCTCTTTCCAAATTGGAAGGGTGTCTCAGAGGGAAGGGTGTTCACTTAGGATCTGACACATCTGGGACATGTTCCCTACTCCGTTGCAGATTTATTGCATGTGTTTACATAAGGCATCCAGAATGGACTTGAAAAGAAACCAATGTCAAAATGTAGCACTTAGGCATCACTAACATTCATGAAGTCCTTGCGCAGAGAGCACAGACAGACATGGCACTGTTAACTTTTCCCTGTGTATTGGTGCTATTTTCAAACCAAGATTGGCCTGTTGAAAGCATACCTAACTTACAGAGATAAGCAGCTGCAGAACAGGACTTTCTGAGATGGCTGTGTGCTTTTTTTAATATAATAACACTATGTTTAGAGTATTGTTCTGGGCTTGGATCACCATTGTGCCTTATTAAAAGTAAAAAAAATTGACCTGTATCTCCCATATACTGAGACAAACATCGGACTGTTGAGTGTGCTGCAGTGTGTTGCTCACAGTCTATTTTTGAAGCTATTCTGTGTGTTGGGTTTTTTTTGTTTTGTTTGTTTTTGGTTTTTTTCTCTAAGTAATTAAAACTTTAATTATGTCTAAGATTGAAGAAAGAAACCAAAAAGCTGACTCTCTAAGTCAATTGGCAGGCAAGAGAATTAAAATGAACATCTTTCTCCATGTACTTTCCAGCTGGCTGGGTTATACACCTTCACAGAATTACAGGATCGTTGAGGTTGGAAGGGGCCTCTGGAGTAGGACAGAAGTCCTTTGAACATATAGATTTTTCTCCTAGGCTATACCTAAACTGCAGGAAATGGGAACACTTCCCAGCTCCCATACACTCTTGTCCAATCTAGCTGCATTTTGATTTGATGTCAGGGTAAGATTAAGGTATGTACATTTTTCCTTCCTTGCTTCCCCTCCCCTGCTGTCATTTACATGGGAAGAAACTCTCAGTGTACAAGCTAACAGCACCCTGGATCCCCATTTGTGGAGTGAAGATAGTACAACATTACCAAACAGTAACACTTAATGAGTTTTCCAAGGATTTAAGCCTCAGGAAGGTCTCAGATGAACAATTACTTTTGCTTAATTCATTTCTTTCACTTAATAGTAAGTAGTAGAGAACAAACATAATTTAATCTTTGAGTGTTCCTCATTTCATAACATAGAGTTTTTTTTAGGTCTGGCTCTTTTGTGATCTGCTTTCCGTCTCATTTCCAGACCTCGGTGCCACCGTACATGCATTCACCAGGAAAGGAGGGGAGGGCTGTAAGAGGGGTATCGGTCTGCACCTGCTGTTGAGGAGGGTGTCCCGTGAGTCTGCAAACTGCAGCACAGGTACAGCCCCTCCTGGCACGGCACAGGCTGTGCTGACCCTGCCTCTCCCAGCATCACGGGAACAGAAACAGCACCAAGCTTCCGTCTTCCAAAGATAACGTCCTTTTCTTCCAAGTACAGTCTGCTGATAGTTTCATATACGATACATTGTAAATCTACACATCACCAGCCGGAATGAAGTCCCATAGGGGAATCCATTTGGTGGGAAAAGGCTGAGAGAGCTGTGCTCTTTCTCAAGGGAGAGGAAAACATTTCATGCTGAGCTAAAAGTCTGTATTTGTTATTTTTAGTCAAACTAATAAATCCTTCATGTTGGCAAAGATAAAAGCAAGGACGTGAGAAAAGAAATACATGGACAAAACCATTGCATGTTAGAGGGAACAAATAGGCAGTGTCATATCAGAGGCTCTAAGGAAATGAAAATACAAATGCTTTCCTACATGTTATGGGATATATTTTTTCTGTTCTTTTTATTCCAGTACTGAGCAAAACTTGAAATGAGCCAGTATTTGCTTGTGGGAGGGGGACAGCATTTCTCCCTGTTGTGCTAGACAGTGCATTTTCAGTCTGCAGCTACAAGATTCAGACTCATCATTGTTTTCATTTAAACAAAGTGAAGGGAGAATAATGGAAGAAAGAATATGACCGTCACAAATACTTGCTATAGTCCAGTCAAAGGGAGGTTGCCAAAACATTTAGCAAATGGTGGTGTCTAAAGATATCATAAGGAAATGCTGTAGATGAACAGCCCATCTGCTGGGAAGGCCAATGGGAAAACTACCAATGCATAATGTGGATAAAGAAAAAGTGTTTTCTTGCTGAATGAGTACGATGTGGAAAAACACCTGGCAAGAAGGTATCCTAATGAACTATACAATTAGCAAATGGAAAGAAATAATGCATGTGAATGGCAGAAAGAAATAACTGATGGTTTTGGAACAGGCAAAAAAAAAAAATAAAACAACCTCCCCCCCCCCCCCCCCCCCCCCCCAAAAAAAAAAAACAAACCGCCACACCCCCAAAAAACAGAAAACAAAAAGAAAGAGGAGAAACAGTGAATTTTTGACTACAAGAGGAGAAGGAGCTTTGCATTATAGTCACTAAATACAATATTCTGTGAAAGCAAATGCTTAATACCTTTGTCAGGTATGCATTCCAGAAAAGCCTAAATACTTGTCCAGTTAGGCAGCTCTAATGATATCACCTGATGTATTTCACAAATCATATCCAAGAAACAGCTAAGTTTTATAGTCAGCCTCTGAAACAAAGCATATGAATCGATTTAGTCTAAATATATTTTTTAAAGTGGGCAATCTACAGTGCAGAAGGACATCCCACAAACAGAGAGGGTCTTCAACTGACTGCTCAAGTCAATTTCTGGTCTTCAGGATAAAATACTTCACTTACTATGAGACTTAAATTCTTTTATTTGATAAAAAGCCAATGCCCCTAGTGAGTAATAAAAAGAAATAACACAACAATGGATTATTAATATTAGTGAGTAATTTTCTGCAGTTTCACAGGTAAATGAAAGTTAAGGGTTCACAGATCACAAGAATAGGAAACTGGTTAAAGAAAGCACTTAAAGACCCAAAGACAAAACTGATATTTGCAGAGGTTCATTAGAAGTCTTTCTAGGTCCAGTACTATTCAAAGTTTTCCACTTTACAGTCTACATTGACTTCAAGCAATGATTATTAGGAGACTTTGCAAAGCTGAAATGATTACAAATGTTTGGAAAAATAGAAGTGAATCAAAAAATTAGGATGATACTCAACAAAAATAAACATTAGTTCTCCAAAGAGGATATATGACAATTACAAATGAATTTTTTTCATTCATCAAGTACCCCATGTTGTACCACTTGCTAGGACTGCTTACAGACATAAGCTTTTCTTTAGCTAAAAAGCTGCGGTTGCAGCTGTAGGACATGTGGAGAACTAGTGCTTGTAATCTTATTCCATGCAAAATTCACCTGCTTTTTTTAACCATGCAAATTACATTTGCAAAAGAACTGGCTGTGGTCTAGACTATGTGTATGTTTTTTATTACCAGGTGATAAAAAAAGAGTTAAAATGATAATAGGAAGGAAAACTAATTATAAAGTCCATCATACATGCACTCTATTGAGAGAGTACTAGAGCACTGGAATGTGGCAGGCCAAGGAAGCACATGTGAGGGGACGAGGGGGGATTTCTGCATGGCTTTTCATGAGGTGCACCATTCCGTTTGTCTGGTTTGTTAAGAGCAGAGCAGACACATTATGCAGAGTTGACAGCATTGCTTATGGGTTTAACTTGATCAGTAAAATATTGCAGTTCACAATCACTTCTTGCACCCCACCTCTCCCTCAAACACTCATTTAAGTTTTTAATCTTGTTGAAAGTTGAGTGGAATTTCATCCTACTACACTCTAATGGAGAAAAAAAATCTGACCCTAGGTTGGAGATACTGTAGACTGGAAAGCGAACTCTTGTAGAGATTATTTGTCAAAGACGGAGACCATAAATTATATATTACTTGGATGTCATCTGTTTTCTTCCTCCAGAATTTCACAGCTGATGTGGTTAAACACTAGCAGAATGATGGACACATGTGCCACTCTCAACATTTACACCCAGGAAATGATTGATTAGGCATGAGAAAAGAAAGGAGCAAATAAGGTTCATACCCAGCCAAAGCTGTTCAATGGTCATTTAGTAAGGAAGTAAGAAGAAATTTAGTTGGTCTTTAATTAAACTCACGAAACCAAAAGGTTGCCAGTCTACATTTGGCATAAAGAACAAAGTCCATGCTTTAAGAAGTAGACGAAAGGCATTTTTATGCTGAGGTTGAGGGGGGGGGGGGGGGGGGGGCGGGATAGGTAAATTGCTTCTTTAAGACAATCAGGTGCTAAAAAAAAAAGAAAGGGAAGGTTTTGTGCTCTTTTATTTTGTATGGCGAAACTCTAAGAATTATTTGATGCATTCTGTACAGATATTCTCAAAGTTATTCTTATTTTCTTCCTCTTCTTTTCGCTCTGAAAACTTCATGAACAACTGGAAAACTGGTGAATTTATGACATCGGCTGCAAATGCAGCTGTTTCCTTGAGGGAGAAGCAATTATTAAACTAACATCTAGTTTATAATGTACCAGTGACTAGAAAAAAGAACACTGTTTAAAATTATGTTTTCCTTTTTTTTTTTTTTTTTTTTTTAACTCTTTTGTGAGTTACAATTTAATTCTAATGCCTGGAATAGCAGCTGTGAGAAGAAAAGGAGGAAAAAAAAAAATCAGACTGTCCAATCTGTTTAGGGGAGGCTTGAGATAGCTCCCCAGCCAGTTCTTAGTTAACCACAGAGACTTCTCTAACCGAGCCAGCAATTACTAAGCTTGACACTAAAGATATATAAAGTGTATGTTAAAATAATATAATTCTTTTACCACCCAGAAATTACATTTAGAATCATGAATAATTTAGTTTGGAAGGGACCTCTGGAGGCCATCTGATCCAACCTCCTCCACTCAAAGCAAGGCTAGCTTTGAAGTTTAGTCCAAACTTAAACTGAGATTAGGTTGCTTGGTGCCTTGGCCATGCAGGTTTTGAGTAGCTCCACAGTTGATGATTCCAGGTCTGGGTTACTTGTTCCAGAAAGCACAACATTCATCATTAAATCATGGGAGAAGTGTTAATACAGATTTAAAGTCTCTTTTCCCCAACTCATCTCTTTTGACAGAATTCAGAAGTATTGCTTCTAATGCTATCTTCCAATACAACAAAGTTATAGAAGACCACTAAAGCCCAAGCCTTTTGCTGAACACAGCCACTAAAACTCTCCTTGGGGTAATTTGCTGTCATACAGGATTTAAGGGGGAATTATCTCCATCTCAATGGAGGACACAATAGAGCAATACCATGTTGTCTAGCTGCTTTAAAGGGGAACTACGACCTTGAAATCCCCACAGTTGCATGTAAACTGCGGTCTGGCACCAAACCTAAATTTACTGAACCCTTGGTCACCTACCACAGCCCAGTTGCAGTCACTTTTCAGTGTGCTCCAGTCCATGGAGGGAGAGGTGATTGTCATGCTTGTAGCACTCCACAAGTTTGTCCTCTAGAGACATCAAAATGTCTTTCTGAGGTAAGATGGTCAGTCTTTAGTGTAGAGATAAGTTATTTTATAGGATTTATCAGAGGTTTAATTTAGGCAAAGAGCATTGACTGCATCCCTGATCTTCTGTGACTATCTGTGGAGCAGATAAGGATTTTGTGTCTTGGTCATATTGTCAATTGTTAATTCTCTTTCCATATACATCTCATTGCATTGCTCTAAAATCTTCCTGTGCTATTTTTCTTGTGTTATCTAGATGGCTTCTACCACCTTATGAATTGTACCTCTTAACTGAAATTACTAAGCCAGCATTTAGCTTCCTTTATAATTTTCAAGTAACACTATAAGAAGGTGGTTATCTTTAAAAGTGTCCAAACCCATGTGTGCATATGTGTCTGTAAGCTGCAATCCAAACAACCTGTCTGCTGTCACTGGGTGTTCGCGAAATTGGAGCTTAGTAACCATGCTGTCTCTTAGCTAATCTAAGGAGATCCTGCAAACCTTTGCTATGGCTGTTGTACAGATCTCTGCTTTGCTCTTTACTGGGTGCCCTTTTCTAAATACTGCTTGTGTTTGTAATTCCAAATGCTATTGATTTTTAACTGATATCTGAAAAAGGTATAAAGCCCAGCACCTTTTGGGCTGTATCTTCAGCTCAGAGCTGGTTATGCTGTATGGGTCATATTGGTTTTAAGAGAAAGTAGCTAACAGCAGCACTTGTTTTTAGATCAAGAGAAGTATTTATCTTGAACTTCTACTCCCTTTCTGTGATCTGAAAAGTAATACAATTATTTATTTGTCACAACAGTCTTGGTGAAAACACAGAGCCAAACTGTGTTCTGTGAGAAGACAGACAGCAGCAATAGCTCATGCTCCAATAATCTCCAATAATTTACACTTCAGGCTCCTCTTGTGGAACAGGGCAAAGTCTAACAGTTACACACAGAGAGTATACTCTTAATGGAAAAACTTACTATGCTTATAATTAATATAATACTTTTTAACATGTAAACTTTTATACTACTTCAGGGAATTAGCAGTGTACTGAAAAGGAGAAAAATAGTAATTAGAGAGAAATAAATTAGACTGAGGCTTTTGTCACGCTGGAATAGCTGTTTAGATATTTTCCTCAAATCTTATCAGACTGTAACACAGATGAACAAAGATTTTTCTTTCTGCAATAATAAGCACAGCTGCTGATCTCAGATGGTGCAAAGTACTTCGTAGTGGCAGTGCTACCTCCTTGTAGGGAATCATGGAGGCAAAGCACAAATGAGGGATGCAGCTGTGCTTTGTATTGATATCCAAAGCAGAACGGTACAGAACCGCCAGCAAGTATAGAAAAGTAATTTACAACATGTCTGACCACACTGGTATTAAGTAGAACTCAAAAAGCCTCTAACAGACAGGAGTCTCCAAAATGCTGATGGAAATAAGTTAGAAGTTGGAGGGAACAGGCTAGATTGCGTTACTGCTGACTGTTTTGCCAGAAATATCCTGCCTCGCACTGTAAACAAGGCTGTTGTCTGCCACTGGATTTCATGTGAACCAACTTTGGAGCTGAAGGCACAACCTACTGCTGGGACAAGGCCTCAGCCGCTGCCACACACCAACCCCTCAGAGCTTTGGGCTCAGGACACGAGGTGCTGGGTGCTTCCAACCTACCGCCCCTCACACCTGCACCCACGGCCCCTGCAGCCCTGGCTGAGTAAAGGCCGAGTGCGCTGACCAGCCTGCGGGCACCCAGGAAGGAGCAGGAGCAGCGCCGCTGCGTAAGCCCCAGCTCACTGCAGAGCAAGAACAAAACTTGTTAGTAGAGGAGAAGCCAAGGCAATTCAGGAAGCATTGTACCATTCCTGATGAATGTTCTGTTCCCTGCAGGATGATGTGTGCATGAAAAGAGAAGGCTTCATGCAGCTCTGGAGGAGGCGGGAATATTCCAGCTGTTTGGACAGACTGTCTAAACACATTTGGTTTTGAACATTCAGATTTCTTTAAAACTGTTTTGGGATGTATTAAATAATTCTTGGACAAATACTTACCTAAGAATAAATTAAATAAAATAATTTTTAAATCTTTTTCATTATTTTGTTGGCCATATCATATCCATATTAATGTCCAAAATTTTCATCTGCAATGCCAGATGCTTTGGCTGTTTCTGTGTCAGATCATTTGCCTTTCTTTTTCTATCACACAAAATACAAGAGCATTTTTGAAATTGCTGTCCCATTTGTTCCTTGATGGGCTATAATAGTCCTAATCAATACTGTGTTGGAGTCCATTTGGCCCACAGCATTGTCATTTTTTCAGCAAATGGGAGTCATTTGCTGCCTCATACAAAAATAAAAAAGAGATTTATACTTTTTATTCTTGCAATTAACTCTGCTTGTTCTTCGTACAGAAAGAAAGTAATAAAAGGCATTTTTATTTTTTTTTCTAGAAGAAAACAGCAATACGTTTTCTGTAAAAACGTAGGATGGGAAGAGAGAAGCAGAAGAACCTCCAGCACGGTGGACACCTTAAAGAAATTTGTCACAGACCATCTTCTGCAAGAATAAAGTTAGTACTTATAGATGGAACCAGTATGAGAGTCTTTTCTGAAGTTATCATTCTATAAGCTTGGAACTCACTCTGGGCTTGACATAAGTTTACCTGGACATCAGCTTTAATATCAATTGATGTGTTCTAAGCACACCAACTGGAAGACAGGAAAACATTTTCTATAGCTTTTTCTCGCAGTGCTCCCGTTTCTTATCTCATTTCATACCAAATGCAATCAACAACAACATTTAAAAAAAATAATTATAAAGGCCAAAATAAGCTTGTTCCTCAGATTCTTCCTTTTTCCCAGACATAAGGCTCCCATTCAGTGTACTTCTGGATCAATTGGCAGATGGAGAACACGATGTTCAGAAAGCTAGGCTTTGCAGAAAGTTTCTAAACACCTTTTTATTTAAAGATAAAAACAGAATGGAGGACATCTTAAACTAAAGTCTCCAGCTCTGTGTTCTTTCTCCTGTTTCTATTCCTGTACCACTCTGAAGTATTCCTTCAGGCTGAAAGATCTGCCAAGGTGCAGAGTCATAACTTCTGCAGAATCACAGAGCCCCGTCCATTTTGAGATTGTTAATTTTACAGTTACACTTAAAATACTGTCTGGTACAAAGCATGTCTGTCTTTTCTTCTCTTCTATTAAAGTTCTCTGTGTGGCTCTACGGTGACTGTGAAACTTTTCAAACCATTTTTCTGCACTTTGTCTGACAGGGATTTTTCCACTACCTGCACTCTTCCACCTTTGCAGAAAGCCTTCATTAAACATGTCCCATCTCAGTCTGCCAACTTTACAAACTGGTGTGTACACAGCAGAATAACTATAACCCATCTTCCCTACTGCAGTAGAAACATTCAAGGTTTCACCACCAGGATCATGTATTCTGCCTTCTCACAGAGGCAAGCGGCATCATACTATTAACTTTCTAATATCAACTAGCTATTCTCAGAGTTCTCAGTTGTCACAATGCCACTCAGTATTTCATTGTCTCTGCTTTTCATTATGTTCAGGTTCTGGATCAGACACAGATCTTTATTCCATCCTAAAAATTAGTTCCTTTCTCCTTTTCCTGTCTCTGCCTTTCCCCACTTTGGTATGTCATATAATCGTCATCAAAATAAATCTCTACAGAAAACAAAGATCTTTAAAAGACAATTTTAAATTTTGTTGTAAAATCTGCAGCCAAAAAACATGAAAACAAAATCTTTATGGAGTGGAATGCTAAAAAATGAGCTGTTAATTTTCTGTCTCTCCCTCCTCCTTTAGTTTTCAGAGATGTTTTTAGTGATCACATAACAGTGTCTCAAAGGACATAAAATTCTACATTCTTCTTTGTTATGTGTCTTTTAACCTCATGCACATATTAGATTTTTTCACCTCCCCTCTGCAAAAACAAATTCTGCTAAAAGCAATGCTTTATTTCTGCATTTTATTTACAAAGTCCTGATGACTTCATTGTGCAGGACTGCAGACATTCTCTGACTTGATTAATTTTCATTGATTGCTTTAAAGCTTGCTCGCTAGTAGGAATGCAGTACTTCAGTGCACATTTACCCAAATGAAGGCAAAATTACACATTATGTGTATAGAAAGGATTCTTCATCAGCTGATATAGATCATCTTTTGGCTAAGGTTTTCAGTGAAATCTACTCTTATTAGAATTTGGGACTTCACTTTTGTTTTGGCTGGCAACTATATTAAGAAGACACAAACTGGGTTAGGTCAGCCTCTCTGGAAGGAGGACAAGATTGTTGGAGAACATGCTTGGAGAAGATCAGAGAGCCTACTGAGGGAGGTGGCAGAACCACAGCACACTATGGGGGCTTGCAGTTCACACCAAGAGAGAACTTTTTGAGAGCAACAGGGAAGTAACAACAAGGGCTGCAAAGTGAAAAAAGAAAATTATCATAGGGACCAGACGGGACAGGGTAAGTTTTGCTGCAACTCATGAAGTCACTGAATGGACTGAAACTAAACATGGAAACAAGGACACCATGAACTCAGGAAAGCTGAAATTTGTAAATGTTTCTTTCCTAGTGTGTGTGTGGTTTTTTACTTTAATTCCACTTTTTGAGTAATGGATTTTATTCTACAGTTACTCTTGCTCTTTACTCTCAAACCCACATTTCAGTTTCTCTGTGCTTTGCAGCCTACTAAGAGGATAGATAACTCTACAAATTATGTTTCTTCAGACATAAAGATGGTTCTATTTGTCATAAAGTCAGTCATATGCCACACATTCATGAGCTGTGTAAACACATAGTCTGATATGGAAATCACTGGCTAGCAGCAGAAAGTTGCCTTAAAATTACTTGGGAAAAACCTGATGAACCTTGAGGACAGATAAGATCTGATTCAGTGCACAATGTCCTTTTATACATAGGAATTTTGCTGTAAAAGCATTCCAGTATCTTGAAAGGCTTGCATATGTGTTGTGACACCTGTGACTTTCATCTGTTTTCTACTTTCAAAGCTTCCTGCTTCACACTGGTAAAAGGGGTCATTTTCACAAATCTTTTGAAACCAGACTTGCCATGAAAGTCAAGGAGAACTAGGTAAGCAGAAGTCTTGGCACATGTTTCATAGTTCTAAGGTCAGAAAAGGCTTGGCCTTTACACAGTTCATTTCAGAAGGGTTCATTTTTATCCTTCCTCCTTTTGCAAATAGCTAATGCAATCAGTCAAATGCACACCTAAATGTGCAGCTAAGCCATGAAATACATATCTGTCAAAAGAGAGACTGAATATTGCAACTCTATTTCTGTTTAAATAGTAATGTTGATGTAGCAGTCTTTCTCCAAATTGTATCAAAGATGAAGCTTTTACCATTTCTCGTCTTTTTGGACAGGCAATGTTATTTTTTTGCACTGAACAGAAACCGAATAAAAGAAGACTGTACTAAAAGTTTCTGATATAGGTATGAGTTGTTTGAAAGAATACTTGGATTTTCATTTAGGTTTTTGGAGGGGCATTTCATGGGCCATAAAGGTTATTGCTTCTGACTAGAAGGAGGAAAGGGAAGGTTAGTGAAAGAATGAGAAAAAGTACATATTAAAACCATTAGTATAGAAGTCATAGTAATATCAAGTAAAGGATTTGTTTAATTTTCATGGATGTTGTGTGAGACATTCCAAGCAGACCTTCATCTAATTCATTTTGAGAAGAACCCATAGCAAAATCCCTACATATGTTTGTATCCAGTCATTTCCTGAAAGAAAGATTTTAATAATTATTAAAATACATTTTCAAGAAAGGCCTTCTATCATTTGCCCGTAACTGCTGTACTTGCTGGCTGCCTTCGTGTGGAAACGTTGTCTGTAAAACTTTAGAGGAACAAGAAAATAGCAGAGTTAAATTGCAGAAAATTGTTTTTCCATAAACTGACAATGTTGAACTGTCAGTTTTGACGACTAAAGGATAAAACTAGCAATGAAAACAAGTGCTTCATGCTATAGCAAAGAGCAGGTGGAGGGAAAGTGCCACTCTTCATTTGTTGAAAATCACCCATTTCTAACCATGCTAGATTTAAAAACACCAAGAATGTCCATAGCTCAAGATCGAACACTTCTGTTCTTAACTGTCAGGCCATTTTTTTTCTTGATCGAGTCAGAAAGGAGAAAAAGAATGGTGGCAATGGCTAATAAAAGATGCAAAAACTTTTTTTAAGCTGCTCAGAGGTTTTAAGTGTTCAAAATAATCCTGCCAGAAGTGGATTAGTGTGCAGGGAGCTGGCCAACAGTTAAATGCATTTGAAAATTCTCCTGAGCACTTCAGCACTACTTGGACAGTGCACATCACAGCAAGAATGCATCTTTGTTATAGCTTCCCATAACACCTGCAGTTAAGATTATCTGCCTGTTTCTAATGCAATGAACCTCTTCTTTATTTAAAATCCTATCAGACTTTTCACTTTTGGTGAAGTGCCCATCATTTGGTGCCTGGCCATGAACACTTCCTAAGTTTGAATGAAAATATGTCAGTCATATTAAATGACTAATAGCATAATAATTTGCCACTACCATGCATCACAAGATTTTGTTTTACAGCTTTGTACTTTGTCAATTAAAGAAAGCATTTGAAATTAATCATAGGCAGGGACTGAAGCTGCACGTTTGTATTCAACCTGAGGGAAAACAATTTCAAATTGCAAACATTACTAGTATGAAGAAAAGCTAATATGCTTTCATAATTTTATCTTTTGATATATTGGAGCTCTCCATGTACAAACAAAACAATGAGTAGAATTTCACTATATTAATGTTACAGTTATACATTGAGTAATATGGAAAATTATTGTTGTGCTTCACTTTACATTACATTTCTGTGACAATTAGTAATTCTGTCCTGTTATTTCAGTTGTGACCCAGTTTCTACTCTGTGTTTCTGTCTTAACCAAATCTTGTGACTTGTTTCTTGCCAATAATAACTAACCACTGAAAAAGCTCAGTCTGAAAGCATCAACCATAATGCAGCATTATAACAAATGAGAAAGTTGGCTACCAGCATTTTCTATAGGACCCTTCTTAGGAATTTATCAAGACTATTCTTGTCCATCAGACACACTCATAGGAAAAAAAGAAGTTCCTGTCTTCAATGCACCATGGATTTGGGTATCAGAAAAAAAAACCAAAACCAAACCCACAACTCTGAAAACATATTTAATATCAAAGGTAGCTTTCTCACCCAACCGTTGTTGTACTTGAATTCCACTTATCCTTCCTTTTGTATTGACAGCATAGGAAAGCTGAGAAATTACATGACTTTCCTCCAAACTATTAAACTGCAATTTGCTAGGTATTACATTTCTTAATACCCAATTCAATCTGTATTATATCATTGTCAGGAAAGAAGACCTTTAAAGCACAGACCTCCAAGCAACCAAGCTCAGTGGGCCAAAGGAAAAAGAGGTAAGTAGAAAGGGTACATACTCTGATACCTGGAATATTGACTGGTGATGTAAAAGGTGGATAACTCTTGCCACATTCACTGTGTTCCACTTGACTTCCAGCTGCCTGAGGTGTCTGCTACAAAAAAAAAAAGGAACAAACCAATATTTTGAGATTACTATTTCTGAAGTATTTAAAATGAGTCAAACCGAAAATGAAATGCAAGGTGAAGGAGGTACTGCAAATGAGAAATTATCAGGGAGCTTTGTTTTTCATGGGAAGCTCTAGGGAAGGGAATAAGTTTGCAAGTAACAGTACTTGGTTTTGATGTGGTCTACAAGGTTTATGAATATCTGCTGATCACATAATCACAGAGTCACAGAAGAGTTGAGGTTGGAAGGGACCTCTGGAGGTCAACTGGTGCAACCCCATGCCCAAGCAGGGCCACCCAGAGCTGGCTGCCCATGACCATGTCCAGACAACTTTTGAATATCTCCAGGAAGGGAGGCTCCACAACCTCTCTGGCTAGCCTGTGCCAGTGTTCCGGCATTCACCCACTAATAAAACATTTCCTGATGTTCAGAGAGAACCTCCTGTGTTGCAGTTTGTGCCCATTGCCTCTGCTCCTGTCACTGGGCACCAGTGAAAAGGGTCTGGCTCCATCTTCTTTGCACCCTCCCTTTAGGTATTTACATACATTTATAAGACACCACCACCCACCACCACCCCACCCCCTGCTCCATGATGTCAGATAGCACTCACTGTATCATTTGTCTTATTTTTCTATACAGCAAATAGCAAAGAAAGTAAACTCCATTCTACACTCATTTAATATGGCAAAACAAAGGGTTTTCAGGTAAGCATCCATGGAGCTGACAACAGCAAAGGATTTGGAGCTGCTATTTTAAAAGTTCAATGCAATGTGGAAAGTTGAGTGGCAAAAGATAGATGTTTGGAAAGAATGGTAGTTATCAGTGATTCATGGTAAATAATTAGCAGTGTCAGATGACAATCAAAAAATGGCAGGAACAGAGAATTATCATTAAAAACAAAATAGGAGCTAATTGCTGGTATCTAATAATGTCAATCAATTGCTTAGAAAAGACAAGCAGTTGAAATGAAATAGCAATTGCTTAATTGGAATGAATATAGAGATGGTCTTCGGTGGCAAAGCAGAGTAGATGGAAAATGAGAGTAATCATGGCAAGCTGATAAATCCTGGTTGTACTAAACTGAATCAGGTAAAATGGCATAGCAGGGAGAGGGATGACTATGCAAACTGAGTAAACAGGAAGAATAAGGTAGCTATCTGAGTAAATGTGGACGGAAAAGTCACAAAAGTTGTAGGTTTTTTTCTGCACTGCTTAAAATTCTTCCAGTGGAGGTGTTGATCTACAATAAATTTAAGTCTATAAATATTTAATATTTATTTGTTGTAGGTACCAGAAAACTACATATCAGATGATTGAAAATTACTGCTTTCTGAGGAAGGAGTAGAAAACAAGAATTGCAGTCCTAAAATCCTTAGTCTTAGTTGTAAATGAAAATATGTGCAATGCTTGAGAACAACTATTACAGTGACAGCAGTGCTGACATAAAGAAAGAAAACAGTTTCTGGTACTGAAGAAATAAATGTGCAATGAATTAAAACAAGATGAGACAAAGATGCTGAGGAAGATGGAGACCCAAGTAAGCCTATTGTTATAAAGCCTATTCTCCTAGTAACAATTTTTACAGTTCTCTGTCTTTGTTCAAATAATCCTTTTTCGGACATGAGCCGTGGGAGGATGTTGGCCTGTTTCAAAGATGTGTCTAATTCCAACCCATTTTCTGTCTACAAGCAACAGTGGAAGTAAACTGTCAGGTCTGAGAATCTGTTGATCCACTGTGGGCTGGGTCTAAACGTGAGGCTAGAGAAAAAAACATTTGAACAAATAGGGTAATTTGAGCTGGTGGATTCTCAACTCTTACTTTCAGTTGCTGTATTTATTTCTTTACACTGCCTGTGTTGCAACCTTTTATAAAATGCATTGTGTTCTCTTTTCAATATTTAGCATAAGGATCACTCACTGAAACTGGCAAAGAAGAAGGAGGAGGAGGAGTGTGGTGTGATCTCTGGAGGAAGGAGAAACAGCACAGACAGTAGAATCTGACCAACAGTAAAGCCTTGTTGCAGCCTGATTGTTTGTGCTGCAACATATACCAAAGGGGAGTCAATATAAAAGTTTGCCCGTAATTCTGAGGTAAGCTGTGGTCATCAGCTTTATCAGTCTGGCAAAAGCAATGCCACTTACCTGTTGAGGGAACAGACTTCAGACAGGGCCTGACTGAGGGCTGGATAATGTAAAGCAGAGAATTGTACAGACTTTACAGATTAATAAGAGGGAATTTTCTTTTTAAGTAAGTTTTCCTATAGTTCAGAATAGTTTGTATGTGTCCAATTAAGTAACATGAGAAGAAAAATATTCCACTCTAGTCATTCTTTCCTATGGGGGAGAGGTTGAAAAAACAAACATAAGGCATGCATTAATTACATTCCTTCAGTCTTTATTTAAGAAGAGCTTTAATGAGATGAATATGACATAAAACTTATGGAAAAGAGTATATTTAATAGAAATATTAATATGCAGAAACTGTAAATTGTTTAAAATGTTTTTTTAAATGCTTATAAACTAGGAGACCCACTACAATAAAAATAGTAATTTCAAACCCAGATGATGAGTTGAAGAGACTAAAATATGAAACAATTCTTGAAAGAAAACATATTTTTCCTTCATTCTTAACATATCCAAAGTATCTGTAATGATCACTTAGCCTTCCTTCCCACAAAGTTCTTTCTTTGCTGTCAAAACAATCAAAATATGGACAATGGAATGAAAAGAAAGTATTTTCAAAAATTGATTTGAAAGCATATAATAGATAATAATTTCTGCCAAGTTAGAAAGAAATTCAAAGATACTGTCTCAAGTAGGTCTAAAAAGGGGCTAGCATGCCCAGCAGACACGTTTGATTATCGGGATTCAGGGTTCAGCTAAACTCTGCTTGGGAAAGGTGACATCATGCCACTCCAGCCCCCTGGACTCCTAAAATGATGCCCTATAAAACAACTAGTATAGGCTGCAGAAATGCCAGAGCTGCTAGAAGCTGCAATTATTTGTAACAGTGTATTGCTGTAGTATCAAATCCCGTGTATTATAGGTGCGTGTTACAGACACTGCAACCTTGTCCTTTTAGAATCCCACAGTAGTACTCAAGTATCTAGAGACAAACCAGAGTCACAAGAAATCAAAACATGAAGTAACAAGACTTTCATAAAATAAAACAACCAAACTTAATCAATATTTCATTCAACATCTTTGATTACTGTGGTTTTAAAGTCCCTTTACAGTATTTTAAAAGCGCACTATTTAAAAAAGATAAAGCTAACAACAGATTTAAATCATAATTTTGTGCAAGCATCATCATGCTGCATGAATCTCTTTCAACTACCAACTCCAGTTTTATGCATGTGGCTCCCGTGAATGGAAGAAGGATTTCTGGCAGAATTAGAATTTATGCATAGAGAAATTTTTTGCTCTATACTTCTGATCCATAACTGGGTCAGCTTCTTCTCAGATAAAAAAAAACAGTAGGAAGGTAATAGGAAGCTGCTAAAAACTAAAAACAGTGGAATGGTTTTGAAATATAAGCAAGACAATTTTGTAAAAAAGAACATTGTGTGAAAAAGGACATAATTTCTACCAACTTCTAGAAAGTTTTTAATGACTGGCAGACAAATTAGCAAAGCATGAGGAACTCTCAGACCCTTGATTGCAGCAGCCAGCTTCCAAAGTTTAGGTTTTATTAACAAATGATTACATAAATGCAAAAGAAGAAATTAAAGGACTTTTCAAACCTTGTTAAAACTAAGGCAAGAGAGTGGTAATTTGGAGCGCATAGAAGCATTTAGTTAAGAATTGTGCAGTTTTCTGTTTCTGGTGTATAAATATATGTGCTGAAATGAAACATTTCATAGTGAACCCAAGTGTCCTCTGAAAAATAAGATATATTTAGTCCAGTACACTCTAATGGTTAAATGTTTTCCACCTCAAAGCCACAACACAGGGTGTATGTAGAACAGTAGCACCAGCCTCACAGAAAAATAAATTCACAAGTTTGTTGTCAGCACCAAGGGGAGAAAGCGAACACAAATAACTTCTGCCTTAATGAAAAGAAGTTTTGAAAGTCCAGCATCTGCTACATTTTCTCAGATGTTCTTTTAAACTTTTCCAGTGCTAAGTGTGCAAGTGTCAGGACCCTCTTCCTCTCAGGATTAGGCTACCTCGGCCAACGTGGGCAACGTAGCTGCCTGGCCTTGAGAAGCCTCAGCAGGGGCTTGTCCATCCCTCACAACCTCAGACCCTTCTTGCCTTTGATCTCTGCCTGAGAGATGCTTCAGCCTTGTCTGTGTGTGGCCATGTCCCTCACTGAGCCAGACCTGACACTGGCTTGCAGATAGATCTTCCTAGTCTGACCATGGACCTGCACTGTCAAGCAGACTTGCCTGGTGACCGCCAAACTTTGGCTGAGCCAGGTTACCATCGTCAGGCTGGCCCCTGTTCACCTTGCTCTGGTGCAGTGGCCGTCCTTCCAACACCACTGCCTCTGCCTGCCTTGATGCTACACTTGGGTCCTGGCTGCCTTTTCTGTATGAAGCAGCCCACTCTTGCCAGTCCCCGACAGAACTCTGGTTGCTTTGCTGCCATCATGGCTTTGACCCATAACACTTTCTTCACAGGCTCTTTCCCAATGACATAATCACCATTCTGAACACTGGATATGAGGTGTGACTTAGTAGGCAGGATGCTCTAGGAAAAATGTAGGGCATTAGTAAAGCATAGTCTATGCGACTAAATCCATGGGCCCAAACAAAGCAGTCTGTTATCCTCGGGAACCTACTAAACCCACTTAAAATATCCAAGGAAAAATGAAGGTTCAGAAGGGCACAGATATTATGAACTGGGTAGAATTTAGATTTAATATTTGCATGTCTGCATCCTGGTGAGTGCACCAACACAACCAGTGTGCTCAGATAAAAAGCTAGAGTATTGCCAAAGGTAAGGGAATGTCTTTGGTTTTTGTTACTCCTGGGAGGAAGTCTCCCTTTGTTTTCTGTAAAATGTAAGCCATGTTAGTGGGAAGTCCCCTTTAATGCAGTCATCCAGCAGATCAGGAGAGAGTAAAATTAATTTTCTTTCTTTGGGCAGTGACATAAGGCTGGATCACAGATTCTACTGAGAACAAACATCAATCCCAAAGGTGTGGACAAGTTTAGGATAACATTTATCTCTGTTTTGTTCGGGTGACTAAATTCAGATTTAGGGATACAAAGTCAGCACGAAATTCTGCAGACAAACGATTGAACTAGAACGTAACTTTCTTGAGAATATTCTTATCAGGGATGGTGAAATCCACCGTCCTACCCTACTATAAGAATTGTGAATACATTGGGCCATATTGTTGCTATGTCGGCAACTCTGAGTAGGGCTAATAATGTTCAGGGCTCATTTCCTCAGTAGAGAAACATGGACATTGATGTCAAAAGCTGAGATGCTTAACAAATTTAGATGCCTCAAGAGCTAAATGGGACTAGCTACAGAAGGCTCTGAAGATTTACAGTCTAAGCCTTTCAACTGTGGTTAGATATCATCTTAGGCATCTGAATCCCAGTCTGGATCTGGACCTATGATCTTAGAACCACTAGGCTAATTACGGTCTCTCCCAGGTACACCAGTGTAAGCAGCGTTACATGGAAGGCGTGCTGAGATATGATTCTGGTTATGCAGGAGCTGTGGACTGAAGTCTCTGCCTGTCACAAGAGCAAGACACTGATAATCAGCTGATTTACAGTATCTCACTGCTCTGAAAGATGGATTGGTTGCAATAACCACAAACAAGTTTGCCCTTCTACGGGCTCTCCTGTGAGATCTAACTGCAAGAGCAAGTCAGAAAATGTTCCATCTCAGTGAGACCTATGAGAAAGGAGTCCTTGTCTGTAAAAGAAGCTAGGTACCGTTTGGCTGATCTCATGCTGCCATAAAAAGCACAGACATTCAAACCTGCCAGTTCCAGGGAGTTTACAGGGAACTCCTGGAAGCTTTCTAAATGGAACCGGCATTGTGATGAGGCCAGGCACCCTAAATAATTATGTTGCAGGGTCAAAAAGTCTAAGAAACTGAAATGCACAGTCCTTTCTGGCCCCTAGGAGGTTTACTTTCTGTTCCTCTGAGGATTGATCATTAGTTTCCAGCTCTTCACATCCTCTCCTTGAAGTGCAGACTCCTAGCTTCTTACTTTTCCACCTGGAAGCTTCTCTCCCTTTGCTTTTTCACGCCTTGGGAAATCAGCATTTTCCCCTATCTCTGGAGAGGTCCATCTAATGCAGAAATGCAACTCAGAGGTCAAGAAGAAATATCACTAAGAGATGCTGTCCCTTGTGTCAGCCAGTGGGTCAAAGTTGGGACAGAAAGTTCCACACCTTCTTTACAACTTTCTAGGTGCAGAAAGAAAGAATTTCTGAGATTTATCTGAGGAGCCAGATACCATCATCCTAGGATTCTATGATGAGCACACAATATTGTGGTCTCAGAATGAAATTTTCTGAGAAAACTGGGGATGATACCATATCCCTGGACAGTGGAAAATGCAGTACCTAAATATAAGAAGTCAAGAAAAAAATTACTAGGATAACTATAGAATCGTTATTATACTCTCAACAGGATGAAAAAGGGTAAGAGCTGGCTTTAAAGAAAACTGTAACTGAAGTCATGAAGGTAAAGAGAAAATGGAAATAATGCTACAGACTTTTTGCCAAAGGTACAACATACCATATAACCTAATAGCTTCTTATTATACAATAACTAATTTTCTGGACTAAGAAAACCAGATTTAAGTCAAATGTCAATACTGGAACAAAAAACCCAGATAATTGTCCATTATTAAATTTAACCTGAAAACTGGATGGAGTTTCCTTTTCCTAAGTTTCCTGACAATTAAAGTTCAGGACTGGAATTTTTATTTAGGAATTTAAACCTGTTCCTTGTTTTTCCTGTATTGGTCCTTAAATATTTCTTACATGGCTATTTCAATTAGCAAACTTACGTGAGCAATCATAATGTGAACATCAAGTAGAATTTCAGAAGCTTCTTTATGACTTTAAAAAACTGAAGAAAAAATAGTCAACTTAAAACTCTATTGGTAACATAATGTTATGGTCTAAATTTTCTGAGAACTTCAACACCTTCAATAAATGAGAAAACTGTTGATCAAGTGAAAGCATTAGATTATTAACTGAGAATATAATTTGGCAGAAAGATATCTCAATTTTTCAAAAGATATAAAATAAAGATGTATTTCTATAAACCAAGGTAAATTGGTTTCTATACATTCTTGAGGTCTCCATAGTGAGTAATTAAGCTGTGCGGATGGAATATTATAGCTAATATAAGATTATACAGACCATGTGCTATCTCAGCGTTTTTTGAGGAATCAAGAGAATAAGAGAAGAGGGAAATTTTTTTATGGATTCCTTTGGAAATTATTGCTTCTTTAGTTTCTAAATTCACCCTTAAAATTATAGAGATCCATCAGTCACAGTTATTTCTAGTGTGCTAGACACTTTCATACTTCCTCAGACTTAGAAATCCCAAAGAGGGAATATAAAGTGATCAGCAAGGTGGTTAAATGGACAGGCAAGCAGACAATATATATTGGGGGGGGAAAAAAACCTCTCTAGGTACATAAAACTCCACTGGTAAAAAAAAAAAAAAAAAAAAAAAAAAGGTTACTCCCTGAATTAAGCTGTAAAGTCACTTTTTATTAATTGTTTTTTTCTTCTTCAGCAAATACTAATGTGTCAAAGAAAAATGTTCCTGAACTATCGTGGAATAATTAAAAGATATTGATATCTGTTTATTATGCTGCAATTAAAAATCAGGCTCATTATTGCACTGATGCTTAAAGTCAGGAATATTAAAATGCCAGTTTTGCAAGATTATAGAACTACAGCATTATTTATGTGGAAGAGACAACAACATGAATTTACAAGGCAAACAGTTTGTAAGCAGTTACACAATGCACCTCTTCCTCACTTTGAATTATAGATTATATAACATTCAAGGACTTATTAAGTGCCTGAGCCATAGTCTGCACACCCACTAAACAAACATTCAGGCTGTGATGAAATCATTTGAGACAGAAGAAATATCTCCACTGATATCAGCGGGCCCTGGGTCATTTCCAGATGCAACATTTCTTCTATGAGCAACATTTATATGTATAAACATATTCTTCTATTCACTATCAATAAGTCTGTCAGACATCCCCCAGATGCACAGCATAATGCTAGCTACTGTGTCACAGAGCATAAAACACATCTAAGCATCAATGTTTCCCAGTTTGTACTGCTTCTTCTGGGATGCTGCACTATTAATATTTCATTGGAGGCCTGCAGATCTGCCTCTCTGATGGTGTTGGTTCATTTCAGACTTGGTATAAAATACTTGGATCCTCAAGTGTCTTGTTATGAAACTGCTAAAAGCACTACAACAGGACTTCTAGGCTATACCACCTGCTGCTGTGCATCAGATTTTTTAAGAGATGCTACTGATGGATATCCTCACAGATACTGTCCATAAACTAATGTAACACAATCAGAAACGGGTCCGATATAGAATTGCAGAGAAGACATATTTGGGACTAGCATTGTGAGTCATTCTGTGTCTACTGACGTTATCATTTTACTGACAAAAATAAACAGCTCAAGTCCTGTGTTATTATACTGTTAATAAATTTAATGTTAGCTATATTTGACAAGAAGAGCTCATCCTAAGCATGCTCCTAGAAACAATGAAATTAAAAACTGCATTCAAACATTCTGCAAATTGTAGCTCAGTGTTGCAAAATATATCACTGTGATAAAGTAAGAAAATACTCTCCTACCTTGGAGAGAGAAGTAAAAAAATCTCAACAGAGAAAACTTTTGTTTTGTTTTGCTTTGTTTTGCTTTTTTCCTTTCATACAGAACTTATTTATTTGCACTGCACCTAAATGCACATGTAAATGATATTATGGCCATTTTATCTTGGTCTTTATTCTTCTAGGAGCATCTTTGCTGTCTTCCATTTAATTTAAATGACTAGCATCCTCTGCATTTTAGCAGGGCTGAATCCATGCAGCAAGAAAATGTAAACTGTCATAAAAGAACAGAATGCAAGCAGTCCAACACCAATCTGCATCAAATAATGAAGGTTGCCATGAAGAATTTTATATCATAAGGCTTGGCTTATTATTTATTTGTTCAGGCTATGAAGCCATTCTGCCATTGTCAGATTCACAGAGAAATACACACAACAGTTTATGATACATTTTTCAGTGCAGAAAGAATGAAAACTTTCTGATCTTGTTTTCACTTTCCAATCATATTTTTCATTTTTTGTATTGCAATGAGATTAACCAGTATTTTGAAAAAAACCCAAACCATCAAAACAAAACAAAACACCCAAAACAAACAAAAAAAAACCCCAAGAGGCAGTGTTTCTTAAAAAGAATTTTCATCTTGCACAGCTGTCTTTATCACTAGCTTGACCTTCTAAAGACAGATGTTAAATAATAATACAGACTAGCAGTTTTCCCAAATATATTTACATCATCAGTACTAAAACTGAGAAGGTTCTTGACTTTGCTCCTGCCTCCAAGTAACTTGCTTCCTCCCTAAATCCTCCCATCAGAATCAGATGGATTGTAGCCCTGAAAACAATGATCTAGTTGGTTTTCGAAACAAAGTAGTTTCTTCTCAGAATTAGAGTAAGTACAAAATAATAAAGAACAGAATTAACAGACACATGGGTGAATATGAACTCTTTCCAATGGGAAAGAGTCAACAGGATGTCTGTAAAGGAAAGTCCTCCTTCATAAACCCATCAGAATTCTCTGAAGGGATTAAAAGCAAATGGATAAAAGCCAGTTGCTTTAAGCTAAGCATTGCAATGTTGTGCAACCCAGGAGGGAAAGCCCTTGCTTGCATACAGGTCAGGAAATGCACAAAGTGAAGGAACAGCTAATTCTTGCAAGGAAGGGATGAAGGAGAACAGCGGGATTTGTGATCTGTGCTGTTCCACATATTTATGAACCTGAAAAATAATGTAAGAGCTAACAAAATAAACAAAACTAAATTATTTGGAGTAGCAAAAAAGAGGGCCAATTTTAAAGAGACCCTCAGATAATACACATCATGACAATAAATAGCAGGTGAATGTCACTCTAGATGAACTTGATGTTAAAAAAAAAAAAAAGTGTAATTTCATATGTAAAATTATGATGAGTTTTGAATTCAATATTATCAATCAGGAAGAATCTTGTATGAATGACGTTATGGTTTTCTCTGTATTGCTTCCTACACCTTTTTGAATGCTGCCTATGTGTGCCATAGTTCATCTATAGCATGAAAACTGTGAAATTCTTTCATCTCCAAAAGGATATCAACAAAGTTCAAAGAAGGTCAATAAGAATGACCACAGACACAGAATGAAGAACAGCTAAGCAAAATAGAACTTTGGAAAGGAAGTAACTGAAGGCAGATATGAATTATGATATTTTTTTTAAAATTGATAACCATTTCTGCATACAAAACAAGTTTATCAGACCTCCATCTATTTAATCCAGTGCCCTACTATAATCCTGTTATTCAAACTAGAACGCATTTATCCCTAGGAGCTGGGAGGTTTAGGAATCAGCAATAAGTGACACTAAGAAGCACATTGCCACACTGAGTTTACATGTTCTTGAAGCAGAACCTGACTCAAAGCTTATCTAATTCAATAAGCATCTATTCCCTGAGCTTTGTCAGCCTTCTAACAGGCTGAATATTTTAGATTTGTGTGTGTGTGACTTAAATCTCTAGGTAAAAATTAATGTAATGTAAATGTAAATATTTAAGGTAATTAATGTAAAGAGGAGCATCTCTTCAAAGACAAGTACTCAATCTGGGCAATATTCTTCTCAGTAGATTAATGTCTTGGTTTCAGCTGGGACAATTCATTTTTTTCTTAGTAGTTAGTACAGTGCTGTGGTTTGGAATTAGTATGAGAATAATGTTGATAACACACTGACGTTTTAGGTGTTGCTACATCGTGCCTACCCTAAGTCAAGGGCTTTTCATGCTTCCCATGCTCTGCCAGTGAGGAGGTGCGCAAGAAACTGGGTGGGAGCCAAGCCAGGGCAGCTGACCTGAACTAGCCAAAGGGATGTTCCACACCACAGAACATCATGCTCAGTATATAAACTGGGGGGAGTTTGCCAGAGCTGCCGATCGCTTCTCGGGGACTGGCTGGGCATCGGTCAGTGGGTGGAGAGCAATTGTATTGTGCATCACGTGCTTTTTTTCCTTGGGTTTTATTCCTTTCTCCTCTTCATTATAATTCATTATTATTATAACTGATTATTATTATTATTATAACTGATTATTATAATTGATTATTATTGTTGATGTTATTATTGTTATTATATTTTGTTTCAATTATTAAATTGTTCTTAACTCACAAGTTTTACCTTTTACATGATTCTCCTTGCCATCCTGCTGGGAGGAGGCAGGGAGGGAGTGAACAACCAGCTGGGTGGTAGTTAGTTGCCAGCTGGGGTTAAACCACAACAATTAAACAACTCGCTAAGAACACCTTCTAGTTAGAAGTTGTTTCCTTCCCTACTGTTTATTTTGGGTTTGTTTTGTACATTCAAACAAATAGTTTGAACCTAATAAGTATTATCCAAAAATGCAGTGATATGATAATAGTTGTTATATGTGTGTGCTCCAAGCTAGATATTTTACCACTGAATTTCAGATATTTTCCTTTAATGACTTTTGGATTATTCCAGGAAATGCATAACCCTATTAATTCAATTTCCTCTCTCTGAAAGGCACTGTGTAAAAAGGCTGCTTCTTAAAAAGAAGCAATTTAATATGAATCGTGATGATTATAAAATCTAAAATAGACATTTTGTTCCCAAAGTCCCTAAGGAAAAAGAAAAAGAAACATATTCTATAAAAATATTGTAAGAAATACCCTTAAAATGAGTTTCAGTATTCTCTACTAGGCACTAACACAACAACAAGAAAATGTTTTCCATTTGGCTGTATCAGGCTTGATGAACAGTGAGGTAGTAAACTGTTTGAATGTAAAGAGCTTCTTTTCTCTGTGGATTGTTGACTTGCTCTTCTGATTGCCTGTGCCTGAGAACAGTACATCAGAAAGCAGCTTGATGTTTGACATATTATTTAGACTGAAGTAGTGGGTATTTTCAGGTAAGGATGCAATTACTTAGAAATTACAGAACAAGCTGGTACCTACCAGTAAAGAAGTCAGGAAGAGAACTTTAATTTAGGACTGTGACCAGAAAATTAAACCTTTTCCTAGGTCACTCTTTTTTAGGGTCTTTATTTAACAGGATACTTTGAGTAACAAATATCTTACATCCTACGCCTCCAACCTTCGAGATTAAAAATTAGTTTACAAAGTCTATTTAAAAATAAAACAAAAAAATTAGAACACAGGATAGAAACACTTCTGACAGAACTTGAAAGACCATACTTGAACAGTTTCATGGCTTGTATCCCAGGGATACATAAAAGCAACCATTGTACATCTGAGAGACAGTGAATAAGCACAAATAAGATTGCAATATGCTAGCAAAACTGCCTGTGAAATATGTTTTGCCTCTCATTACGGCCTAAAAATCCAGCTAGCTGATTTAGAATATGCAGAGATTAACAATGACTACTCTACTAAATAGAGTCAGTGGAAATAGCAGAAGACATCTGGGACATTCTCATTAATAGTTAAGCAGTTCTTCCCAACCTAATGTACAAGGACACTGTCAAAGATGGTGATCTGAAATATGACTTGGTTTTGTTCTAGTTCCAGTGAAATTGAAATAGATGTCAATTTATTTCCTCTTACCCACCCCCCACCCCACCCCGTTTCTTGTTTCACACTCATGTTTCTGATTAGGTGTTAGCATTGATACACGTATGTCATCTGGTTTACATGCTCCGTGATATAGATGAGGAACTCCAACTATAATTTAACATGGTTAGTCATAATGTAGAACACATCAGCTTGAAATAGCTTCCATTTGGCTGTGCACATTTTTGAGCAGTTAAAGCATTTAGGAATCGTTACCAGAAACCTTAATTCCATCCCTCCAGAGCAATAACTTCCGTTATCTATGTAATGTTTTGGCTTATGTTTCATGTTCTTGTGTATGTTGAAGGCGACATACATATTGTTATGATATTTTTTCTTTTTGTTTTTTAAGAGTTATTTTATTTCTTCACCTTGTTCTAATTCTGGGTTGTATGTTTTTTGCTTTGCAGGACACAAAAAATGCTATGTAAGAGCCTGTACAGAACTGAACAGTTAGGAGATAAGCCATAATGAAACATGGAATGTTGCTTCTGTACTTCAGTAGCACTCAACAATATTAACAACCTCCATTTTTTCTGTAATTTACAAGTAGCTGTTAATATTTTAAAGGTGCCTTTTTGCCACAGTTTCATTTTTCTCCGTCTTGTCTGCTGTTTTGTTCTTTTTTAAAATAGTGAAATCTTACAAGACCAAAGGGATGCAGTTTGCTTCCTGGGATTCGATGCTTTTGCCACCGAAACCTGTTGCAAAAGTGTAGCTGAATTCAGGCATCTACTGCTCAACATGCCATTGCCTAATGATAAGAGTTAAAATACCAATGCTTATTTTGATTGGCTGTTTTATAGACAGGGAAAGTGGAGGAAGCGAGCATGTCTATCTGAAGAACGTCTCCAAAGCATGTGAGAGAAATACCACTCAGATAAACATACACCACCTCTAGAATTTTTTCCTTCTGATTAGCATACCAACAGTGAACCTGATTTATTATCAGACATTGGTCCTGGGAGGATGAAAGTAGGAAAACTGCAGCACCTTACCTCAAGGCAAACATTAAAATCACTTCCAGAAGAGAGCAGAAATGAGAAAGTCTGAATGTCCCTGATATCATGAGCATCGGGTGGCTGCAAATCAGACCAGCCTGGCATTTCAGCTGTGAGCTTATCAGAGACAAACCACTTCCATTGACCAGTAGGTTCTTTGAAAGAGTGGAGTCATCAAAGGAATGTCATAATGCTGATGACCTCCCCTCTCAAGAGAGTTTAGTGAGGATTCATTTCAATCTGTCATTGTCAAAATAGTGAAGGGACAGTAAATAGTGTTTTTCCAGTTTTCTACCACTTTTCAAAGCCAGATGTGAATCAAATGGATCTCTTCCATGTATTTAGAAACATGAGGTGGCTGTTTATCCTCTAGTTCTGAAATTTCTCCCTGCTGTATATCTGCACATGCCTACATCTGTGTGAGGGAAAGGGGAAGGGGAATCTCGAAATGTGGGCTAATCATCCTTTAGTTTTCAAAATCTCTGAAGTTTAGATGTTCCTGGATCATGATTTTGACTTGATTTATGACTCTGTGTAGGTGGCAAAGTGCAGCTGCTCTGAAATTCCAGCAATGATTATGGTTTAAATTTAGGCTTTCCAAAGCAAATGTTTTTTTTTAATCAGGCCAGTTCTTAACTGCTGAATTTCAGCAGCTGTGGAACTGAAACTTCTTTAAAACAATAAGAGAAAGATTACATGGAGGACTCAGGGCTGACCTGTAGCTACCGGACTGAGATGGGGATAGATGAGTATCAGTAAATACCAGCCAAAGAGCATTTTCCAGATGGAAAAAATTGCTCTCATTTGATGAAGGGTTAGGAGTAGCCTGAAGCCAAGTGTAGAGGTATACAGCTGAGATATGAAAAGGTAGAGATTCCATCATTTATTTTAAGGTTTTGAAATTCTGCACAGGCTGATTAATTTCTCTGCAAGACAGTACATGCCATGGGAGTGTAAGGGTAGCTTACAGAGTACAGAGTAGAGGGTTGTTCAGATTGAGGAGAGAGAATTGTCTCCTATATTATATATTCCCTTCTCTTTTCTATGTGGCCCACATTTATTCATATTGCCACCCCCCAACCCCCCCTCCCCACCCCCCCACCCCCCCTGCAGCTCCCCGCCTCTCTATCACAACTTAGTCCTTCTATTCATATGTAAGCAATAATAAATTTCTTGATTTCTGATTCAAGGACTACACTAGTTAAATTTGCAGATGTCAGGAAAGGTGTTCTTTTCCTCTGGTCTTAATGTGTCAGTTGAACTTTGGAATTTTTCTGTAGTCTCCTCTGAACATCAGATATCCGCCTATGTAATATAAGAATACATCCTCTCAGCCACAGAATCCACAGCGCTGGTTGTGGAGCAGCCATGTCATTTGATAGGTCAGTGACCAGCAGGTCTGCCTTTTTGAGGTATCTAGGGTACAGAATTATGCTGGCAGAAACCATGGCAAATGTAATGCAAATCTTGCCTGTGGGACACTCTTGTCACAACTGTTCCATCCTGTCAGTGCTCTGCTCTTTCAGCCAACATGATTATTTGTGGGGTCTATATATGGCTGCCACCAGGGAGCTGATCTAGCTTAGTATGTACACACAAGAGCCCTTGGTTCACACACCTGAAGGATAAAACAGAGTATTGCATAGGGTGAGCCTCTAGCCTGAAGGAAAGGACAGAGGCTTCCCTCCCTTAACTAACAAAGACAGATGCCCTGAGTCTTCTAGTGCATTGGAGGCATGGTCATGACTTTAATTGCCTGCATGCAGTGGTGGTGCTTGGAAGCTACTTCTGGGTGGAGGTCATGTTGTAGCTCTAGGAGAGGCAGTGGGGTCAGTGTTGAAGGATATTCTGTCTGCCATATGAATCATCCTTTACAGTTAATAAAACTGGTCTGTAATTCAAATTATTTATGGGGGCCAGGGGTGTGATTGCTTCTCAAAGTTGCTTCAAGCTCATTAACAGGGAATTCCTGATGTTTTAATAGCAACTGCTATGTGTTGTGGATGGCTGGACATTTTAAAAGATATTCATTGTGAGATGCAGGTCACTCTGGTCTTAAAAATAACTTTCATGAGGATTAAAATACACATAAGCTCTAACTGCTATGACTGTTGTTTACTCTTGGAATGAAGAAGTAAAAGAAAAACTAATGTAACAGTGTTTCTCATCTCTAATTTTACTAATTATAGTTTTAATTTCCATGAGTAAGTTGGATCTTTAGGAATATCTTAGATCAAAGTAGTACTTACACAGGAAAAATGACAGCAAAAATTATTGCAGATAAACAGAGAGTAAGATTTTATACTGATTTAAATGACCAATTTGTTAAAAGATTTTTGATTATCAAATAAGGATATTTAAAGAGTATGGGAGTTCAATACTTCACTCTTAGCAAATAAAAAATGAAAATAAATATGGAAATTCTCTTAGATAACTTCCATCACCCAAATGTTGTTATACTGTTTTTAATGGTAGTTCTATCAGACTTGTATGTGAAGAATGACAACATTTATTTAAAATATTGATTGTACGGTATATTTCATTCCATTAGCTTTTCAGAAGAAAAGATGCACAAATGAAAATGGGGGTGATTGACAGTCTAAAACCTGAAAATCCATAAGGAATGTCAACACTGTGGGACTGGGATTTGTGCAGTTCCCTGGACTAGACTAGAAACTGGAGCAGTACTGCTGCATTACTGTGGTGCTCTGCTTGAAACAAAGAGTTGACAGAACCAATGACCAAAATTCCCTTTTTAGGCTTTACTACTGCTGATGTTCCTCAAGAGAATAAAGTGTTGTCCTCTGTGCAGGTCTAAGGAATGGCCTTTCATGGCAGCCTGTCTAGGAGCAGGGTACTATAGACAACCTTCCCCATTGCCACAACTGTGCCATTGTCACAATGGAATGGTGCAGCAGAGAACTCATGCACACACTGAACAGGATTTACAAATATTCTTATCATGGTGGTTTATGTGGATGTCCTAAATGATCCCTATTCAATTTATATCTTTTTGTTGCCTAGCAAAAGTACATCTTTTCTATTAGATTATATTTTTTAAAATATTAGACATTATCAGTATTCCTATTATATCTTCTATCAAAATTTATCACAGTCTAGATGGAGGCAACAAATTCTTATAATTCCTTTAAAAAAACAAACAAACAAAACATAAATCTTTCATTGGGTAAACCTACTGAAGTCTTGGTAAACCCACTTTCTTCTCTCCCTGTCAGAATACAGAAGTTTACTAGTCTGAATTCTCAAAACAAAATAAAGATGATTCTCTACAACAGTAATCGAGTATCATTATATAAAACATAGTAAGATGCTCCAAGTTGTAAGTTTTGCTTAATAAACCAATTTGCATAACAAGTTTAATCACGACATTCTGACTGTCAAATACATTTTCATTGTTTGTCTTTCAAATGAGCTCTCTGACGACTGTTTTCCCAGTGAAAGTCCATTATCCACTAAGAAGATTAATTGAATCCATTTTGTTTGGCTGGTTTGAAAAAAACTTACCATAGAGTCAGAATGATATGACTAATCAAAGTGTACTGACCCAATGGAAAGTTAATTCTACTGTCTTTTTAGCTTGGGAAGTTTTACACTAAGCTTTCTTTCTCCAGATATTTTCTTTAGTGATCTATTTTATTCTAAATTTGATTTAAGGACCAGTAAATCAAGTGAAGCATGATGGTTGTTCTCCGTTTCCTCCTTGTCCAGCTCTCTTCTGCAGTGTGGAAACTGTAAGGTCCTTGTCCAGACAGGCTGTAGGTCGATGTCCCACTCGTTTCAGCTTTGGTGTGCTGGATGGAGAAGTGGGGTCAAAACCTGTGTTCCTCCACTGTTCTGTACTCCTGTGAGCATGCAGAAAACTAGAGAGCTTGCAAGGTCAGGTTACCTAGTTTGGTTACCTAGTGCTAGGTTGTAAAATAGAGATGTGCAGTATCTAATTTCTTTTACTGCTTGAACTACTGTTTACACAATATACTGTGTATATTGTTTCTCCATGCTTCCTAAACTAAAATGAAGATTGATTTGTATCAAACGTGTCCAAATTAAAAGTGTCAATATAGCCATCTCCATAACACTGTAACACACCTTGCTGTATTTCCTGATGAGAACTGAAGTACAAGGGAAGATCATGGCCTAGTGCTGCCTAGAGCATGACATATAGTTCACATCCCAAGGAAAGCTAAGCTGGAAATATTGTGATTCAGTATTTATTCTGCACCTAAATCTTCCAGCATTTGTTTTTATCTCTCAGCCTCTGTGATGTCAAAATTTGCCATTCAGTGCCTGGAAAGATCAGGATAATCCACGTACTTGAGTGCAAGCCTTTCCCATTGGTCACTATGCCATTATTCCCATGGAGCTGAGCTTAGAGCTATTCAGCACTGTCTCCTATGGCATTACATTTTCAGAACACGATTCACAAATTAACTAGTGTTGTGGCTTAACCCTGGCTGACCACCAAGCCTCACACAGCCGCTCGCTCACTCCCCCGACAGTGGGACGGGGAGAGTAAAAGTGGGAAAACGTGTGGGTTGAGATAAAGTTGAGGTAAAGATGGTTTAATAGGTAAAGCAAAAGCCATGCATGCAAGCACAGTAAAGCAAGGAATTCCTTCACTGCTTCCCATGAGCAGGTAAGTGGTCAGCCATCCCCAGGAAAGCGGGGCTCCATCATGTTTATTGGTTACTTGGGCAGACAAATGCCATCATGCTGAATGTTCTCCCTCCTTTTCCCAAGCTTATACATACTCAGCCCAACATCACATGGTATGGAATACCTCTTTGGCTAGTTGGGGTCACCTGTCCTGGCTGTGTATCCTCCCGATTTCCCGTGCCCCTCCAGCCCTTTCACTGGCAGGGCCTAAGAAAATGAAAAGCCCTTTAATTAGAATAAACATTACCCAGCAACAACCAAAATCATCAGTGTGCTATCAATGTTGTTCTTACACCACAGCCCTGCACCAGCTACTAAGAAGAAAACTTACTCTGTCCCAGCTGAAACCAGGACAACTAGACAAAAGCTGTATTTTAGGTGAGTCACATAATCTTTTTGCTATAATGACAGGAATTCTCCAGACTCACCAAAAAGACCGATGAACTGGATTAGACTAGGAAGATTCACAGTCTAACAAATTCCCAGTCCTGAGAGATTAATATGTTATTTTTCATCTGCTGGCTGAAGAAATAGGGAACTAGTGAATAATTGCCCTTGCTGATCAGTCTTGGTGACAAATTTCAAAGAACAAATGGATTACAATTGCTAGTCATGTTCCTCAATGCATTCCCAGAATGTATTAAAATCCAGCAAGGGATATAAGCACCCTGTCTATAGTAGAAAAAGCAAAAACGCCACTAAAATCTGTATAAGATTAATCATAACCAGACTTCAAATACCAAGCCCTATGGTGTTTTTTTTCGGTTAGTATTCACATCTTTAAAAGACATCAGCTGTACCTCAGACAGATGTTATTTGGAAGGATACAATTAAGCTGAAGAAGCATTATAGCTCTAATGTCGACTGGCAAGACCATAGTAAAACTGGCCAAGCTGACTGGGAGCTGACCAGCCAGCAGGCATAGTTAGAAATGGAACCTATGGCACCGGAAAAGAAAAAGACCAAATAAATGATCAGCATATTTTCCATTAAGAGTGACATTTAACGTAACAGGTGGAATTCAAAGCTGGAAGAACACTCAGTGTTTAGCATGCAGGTCTATGTATCTAACCAAGGACTTCAGCCTTTATGAAATACAACGGTATTACAAAGACACTACTACAATGAGTTGCATTCATTGTGCTCCAAAAAATCATTTACATTCTTGGAAGAAACAACAATTTAGATGTTCAGAAAGAAACATGACAGAGGAAGGAGTATGACTCTGAGTAACAGTTTAACCAGGATGTAAAAGGTAGGTATAAAATAAGCATGAATCTCAACTCTCTACTCTGTCTTAGTAGAGACTATATTAGGGGATATTAGATTACTCTCCTTCTATCGGTGGCAACCTTACTGTTAAAATAATTCTCTTTCTTCAATGCTGCCATCAAATCAGACTGTTTAAATGTACTGCAAGGGGTTGTGGTCAAACTTGAAAAGACTTTCCAAAGCAAAAAGTTTAGTTTGCATATTAGCAAGGTGAGTATATTCTATGGGTTGAAATAAAATACCTGTCACAGGCTTGCATTTCACATGAACAGCCTTTTCTTCTTTAGCCTTGACTCCCAAAGCTGCTTCTTCAGCAGCTTTACTACCAGTGTGCTGGTTTAGAGAAGTTTATTGTGTTCCTGCCATCACACAGGAAATATTGCACCCCCTCTGTCCCAAAGGTATGATTCCCTTTTCACAGGTAGCAATGCAAGGGGAAAAACAATTTCTGTGTGTCTGACTGAGAACAGTCAGTGTTTCACAAGTTCTACTCCTTTTTCTCTAGAATAAGATCTAGTATCACCCTGCAGCAGCAGCACCTGCTTCTGGAACATTTACAAGCCTCTCCAGGTTGGTACGTTGCCTTTTCTGGCTTGGCTGGTAAATTACAGTGGTGCTTATCTTTATGGTCAGAGTAAATTGGTGTACTATAACAAACAATCTCATATCCAGCCATATCTTCTGGTCTTCTTCTAGTCCATACTCGGGCTTTGCATTATGCATACTCAGTAGAACACTTCTCCTCACATCTTTCTCTGGAGATGTTATCCTAACTGGCTGGTATTGATAGACACCTTTTTTCTTTCTGACTGGTGGCTAATCTTTATCAGCTTAAGGGCTTCACTTACCTTGAAGCTTTTCATTTAAACTTCCATTGACATTTTCTGGTATTTCAGTTTGGAAATCTGGCCTGGTACTTCTAAATATGAGCAACCTGCTTGAAGATTTGTTATAGGCAGAGCAATTTCCCGAATGCAAAATTTTAGCACAGTCGTCTGTATTGCATTTAAAATGAAATGGTGACTGCAGGGAAACAGAATGAGTTGTTAACTGCATAGACAATTTTTCTGTTTTCTACCTTTTATCCTTATTGATCACTTTTGGAATGCATTATTTAGGTTTTTTCCATATGCTTTCATGCTGTTCAATCTATTCAATTCCCTGTGTGAGCAGCACTTTGGTATGTGTATTCAACTTCATCCTGTGACACACAAGATTCCTTCCAGCACTTTTGGAAACAAACCTGTGGTTCTAGAAATTCCTTAAGCAATGTCTATTTGTGTTCTAAATATGAATCCTTTGAATGATATGTTAGTTATCCTTTTCATTCTAGGACTGTGATCTAAATCTCATCCATTTCCCATTCTGAAGACTTAAGTAATCTATATGGTGGTAGAACACCTTAATGGTCAGATACTCAAGTCATAGACTATGGAGAGACATTGGTAATAGTCATTTCAGAAGGGCTGGAAGTTCATGCTTATTCAAAAACACATTAATAAAAAAAGATGGAAAGGACTTTATATTGAATGAGTCTACTTCAACTCATATATTCTGCTAACACCAATTGCAGAGGATTTTTTAGAGTAAGGTAGGACTTAAGAAAGTATAGCGTAAAAACGTTAAATCTGTAACAGCTGTTTGGCTGGACTGGTTAGTAGGGACCTGACAGCAGCCTAACACAAGTTTAAGTAAGCCATTTTTGGTTTGCCATTTCTTTTTTGGTACAAAGCAGTGAACAATGTACAGGCATAATGAGAATCAGGAAACAATAAACAAATAAAATCTGGCAATGGGCTGACAATGGATGTAAAACTCACTTTACGATTCATCTCCACCATAGTGGCTGAACTATGTGAATTTCCAAAACAATCTTGGTCATGCTGTTTTATCATGATAACATGTTTGAAATGTTATCTCTTACTGTCTCCTGATGCAGATGCTTGTCTGCAAAATGCTCTTCAGAAATAATTTATCTGAAATTTTGATTGGCTTTAGTTGCTAGAAAATGACAGCTACATGAAAATATGCTGCATAAATTACTGTTATACAAATAAAAGAAATTGTGGCTGACTTGCTAAAAAAAAAAGTTTTAATTTGTCAGTTTTCACATTTGAAAGCAACTTTCTAAAGGTTAAATCTGTGTGAAGAGCTTCTCTTCAACAATTCAAACTATGCCTGAGATTTTAATATACTTTGCTATTCTGTTGATTCATCAGGCTTCTTCTGGTTTTAAACTGCGACTTTCTCTTTTTATATTCAGGATGATGAGTTGTCCTTTTTTTTTTTTTTTTTTTTTAACTAGCCCATGGAATGGATTTATTTCCTGCAGTAGATTTTGGTGAGGATATTAAGTTGCTGAATTGTCATGGTAACCACAAGTAAGTAGTAGGGATGAAAAAGTGAGGCAGGCTTGTATTAAGCTTGCTATCAATATATACAAATGCATTAGATTTTGAACATTTTTGGTTCCTTTCATGGAATAATACTGTGAGGTAGTTTATGTTACATGGCAGATTTACAATCTGTGGGTTATAAGGCGTAATAAATTTCAGAGGAACAAGTGTTTTATTTTATATTTTGAGAACAATATAACTGTATGTGGAGAACAATATAACTGTATGACTAGTACAGCAGACTCTGACATTGAATTCAATTGTGCAACTTTATGAAGGGAAGACACTACATTTCATCTTCTCTACTTCTCGATAGAATCATTTGCAGGCTCCCTTTTCTAACCATTGGCAAGGCCAGCAACTCATCTGCCTGCTGATTAAGGTCACAAAATCACAGAATGGTTGGGGTTGGAAGGGAACTCAGGAGATCATCAAGTCCAACCCCCTGCTAAAGCAGACTCTCCTAGAGCATGCTGTGCAGGATCATATCCAGGCAAGTTTGTATGTCTCCAGAGAAGGAGATTTCACAGCCTCTCTGGGCAGCCTGTTCCAGTGCTTTGTCTCCCTCAAGGTAAGGAATTTCTTCCTCACATTCAGGTGGAACTGCCTGTCTTGCAGTTTGCCGTTGCCCCTTGTCCTGTCCCTGGGCACCACTGAAAAGACCCTGGCCCCATCCTCTTGATACTCGCCCCTAAGATATTTATGTGCATTGGTAAGATCCCCTCTCAGTCTTCTCCAGGCTAAACAGGCCCAGCTCTCTCAGCCTTTCCTCATAACAGCAGTGATGCTCCAGTCCCCTCATCATCTTTGTAGCCCTCAGCTGGACCCTCCCCAGCAGTTCCCTGTCTCTCTTGAACTGGAGAGCCCAGAACTGGACACAGCACTCCAGATGTGGCCTCACCAGAGCAGAGTAGAGGGGATCACCTCCCTCGACCTGCTGGCCACACTCCTCCTGATGCCCCCCAGGATCCCATTGGCCTTCTTGGCCACCAGGGAAGACCGCTGGCTCATGGGCATCTTGCTATCCACCAGCACACCCAGGTCCTTGTCTGCAGAGCTGCCTTCAAGCAAGTCAGCCCCAGCCTGTACTGGTGCTTAGGGTTTTTCCTCCCTTGGAGATTGCTGATATCTATAGGTCTCCAGCTAGATTCTGCACTACTGAACACACTACTCTGCCATTCAGCCGTGTATCTATCTGCCTCACTATCCACTCATCTAACCCACGCTTCCTCAGCTTACCTATGAGGCCGTTGTGAGAAACAGTGTCAAAAGCCTCACTGAGGTCAAGACAGACAACATCCACTGCTCTCCCCTTGTCTACCCAGCCAGTCATTCCATTATACAAGCCTATCACATTGGTCAGGTATGATTTCCCCTTAGTGAGTCCATATTGACTCTTCCTCATGACCTTCTTTTCTTCCACATGGTTAGAGATGACCTCTGGGATGAGCTGTTCCATCACCTTTCCAGGGATGGAGGTGAGGCTGACCAGCCTGTAGTTTCCTGGGTTCTCCTTCTTGTTCTTTCTGAAGACTGGAGTGACACTGGCTTTCCTCCAGTCCTCAGGCACCTCTCCTGTCCTCCATGGCCTTTCAAAGATGATGCAGAGTAGCTTGGTGATAACATCTGCCAGGTCCCTCAGCACACTGGGGTGCACCCCATTGGGGCCCATGGACAGTAAGTGTCAAGTTTGTTTAAATGATATCTAACAAAATCTTCCTTGACCAAGGGGAAATCTTCCTTTCTCAAGACTTCCTCTCTTGCCTCCAGTGTCCAGGATACCTGATGTCTGGCCCTGAAAGAGAAGGCATTCAATAACTCAACTTTCTCTGTGTACTTCCACCAGAGCACTCCACCACCTCCACTTGCTGGTCTGTCTTGCCTAAAAAGGTCTTCTCTGCTTCTTTATCTCCACTACATAAAAGCCATGAAATATCTTCTTACATTTTCTTTTCTGGATACAGAAAAATCAAATCTGCTCTTCAAGACTCCATGTGCTTGTGAAAGTAATGGTTGATAACACCCACCACTGTCAAAATGACTATGGAAAATTCAGTGTGGCATACCTGCTAATCCAAACCAGAATGTTGCATGCAGGTTCTGCTAAACTTGATGTCATGCCTGCTCAGCAGAGTTCTTGTAACAGGGAATGCTTCAGCTGGTCTGAAAAATACTGTTGCTGTTGCTCATTCAAAACCCTTATCAAACACAGAAAATGAACCTTGCATTGATTTATAAAGCAAACATTCAGATAAGCAAAATACAAAACTACTTAACCATCTCTTAGGAGAAGATAATGGCAAATCATATTTGCTATTTGTCTAAGGTAGAGAGGAAACAAATTAAAAGATAAACTAGAGCCATAAACATTTTACACAGAAGCTGCGAACAAGACAGTCTATGCAACATATTTAAGAGAATGTCCATGGCTTTATGGTACCTTTCTGAATTTTACACTTCTGGATGGCTCTTTAAGGCACATCTTCTAGACACGCCTGTGCCTAAAATCTTTGCTCTGATGTCCTGTCAACTCCGAGATGAGAAGGCCCTTCTCTGTCCTTTCCAACTTGTTGGTAAAGCAATCTTGCATTTATCTGTTGCACTGCCACAAGAAGAATTCCTGCAAGAACATCTGTACTGCAGCATTCTAGCTACTGAGAAAAAGTTGGAGTAGGAGTGACAGTGTTAAAATGAAGGTTTTATCTCTACTCTCTTACAGTAGCTAAGTAAACAGAGTAGTGTATTTTCAGAAAGGTGTAACACTGCTAAATAATGATTTCTACTGCTGAGAGTAACTATTTCTTCATAAGTAATGCTCCTTTTCTTACAAGCAGTTGTAGATGTCCATTGACACACCAAAAAAAGTCTAACCAGTCTTGTAATTTTGTCTTTATAAGTTGTGTTGAAGGTTCTTTTCCATGTCATCCTCTACCATATTTGAATTCTAAGAATCCAGTAGTAAGATATTTTTAAGCTACATATTATTCTTGCTGCATAGTTCTTGTGTACAGGAAACCCACTGAAATTTATTTTAATTATAAATATTTTCTACAAAAATGACATTAAAATGTTATTCTTTTTGAAAGAGTAGAAGAGACATAGATCTTTTATTTGAAGACACAGATCTTTTATTTGCACACAAAAAGATGGGGACCCAACCAGTTTAGAGACCTCATGTAACATTGCAATACAATAGATAACAAATTGAAACTCTGAGGACAAGGGTGTTTTTTCTCATCTACAGAGAAATTGTTTATCAAAATTTTAATGTGCCCATCCTCTTTTCTAACCTAATGTTTTGTTTCAGAGAAAATCTTTTTAGCTTAGCCATTTGACCAAAATTTCATTTTGAGTGGAAGTCACAGTTCTTGCACATCTACAGATAAACTCTACAGCACTGACATAGAAAATCCAGAAATTTGCATTAGACCTGCTGCTGTGATGTGTGTTCTGTTTTACAACCCTGTAAGTGCTATGGATACATTGCTTGGACAGCACGTGAATAGATTGAATATATAGGACATGCACAGTACAAACGGATCTCAAACATGCTATTATGCATGTTCTCAGATAAGCAATTACACATTTTTCTGCTTAGAAAACCCAATGCAGATATATAACAGCATTTCTTTGACTACCTGAGAAATTAATATCTAATCTTTCCTATTTTTTTCCCACATGATGCCTTCCGTTTCCCTCCACCCATCCTGACTTGTCTTCTCATTCATCAGCGGTAGCTGCTCTTTAATCTCATAAGCTGCTTTTGTATAGGAGGTTCTCATGCCTCACGTGTTTCTACACTATGTAGAATAGTGCAGACTGATATACCTGAGATATTTATGTGCAAGTGCAAGTCACTCTTTTAAATAACAATGAAGCTTTTATCATTCCTCCCTTTACAAAACCGACTTTCAGACCTGGGGATTAATATAAGTTTAATTTCAGGGCACATTTCTGTACTTTATCAGTTGAAGTGCTCAGGAGCATTTAGCAATGAACAATTTGTAATTTGTCATTTCTTTAGTATTATTAGGAAACAGCAAGATGTTTATCAATAAAAAGGCCAGTGATCTAAATGTCTAAAGTCTCTCAAATCAGTTAAAAAGAAATCAGGTCTGATCTTTAGCAGATCCAATTCCCACTTAATTAATTGCTAATTGTCTTGACAATAAAAAAAAATCAGTCTGAATAACAAGAAGTGAATTACAATAACCACTCAAATGTCTGTTCAGATAAGCATGGAAAAACATAAGTAACTTACCATGAAAATTAAAGTATGTGTGCAAATTAAAGTATGTATGCATTCAAAGTCCATTGGTGCGACCGTAAGCTAGAACTGGTTTTCTTCATGCCAAGGAATATCCTACTCCACAGAAAATACCTACAACACAAAAAAAGGTATCTGCTAACAGCAGAGTAAAACACATTGTGATGATCACCCTTGTAGTTTTGAGAATGTTAGCTAATTTCCAGCTGTCATGGTAATAAATATTTAATTGTGTGGAAGGAAAGAGAAAACATAGGAGTTAGTTATATCTGCATTATCCAGGAACTTTTTGCTGTTATTTTTAATTTCTCCTGTTTGAAGCAGCTCGTGAAACTTTACAGCACAGTTGAGCAATGCTTTTGTGAAATGCCACTTCCACTCCCTGTTTAAACGTGAAAATCTACATTAATTCCATATTTAGAATGAGAATTTACACAGTAACAACTTTAGCATGTCTAATGTTATGTTCACATAATAATACTTTTCTTATACGCTAACCTAAACTGCTAATAAATAGTGGTTTTGAATTCCAGAAAGGAGCTTCCCTTTCAAATTCAACTGAAAGGTTCTTGATTCTTCATTGTCCAACAAACATATTGATGGAAGTGCCTGGGGAGAAGATAAAACATCATTGAAGTCATCATTTCAATTTGCTGCTGAAAGTAAACCACTTTTCCTAGCGTGACAAGATTTCCAGTCCTGTGCAGCGTGAAAGCTTTCATGATGAATTCAGAGTGAACAATTTCTCCCTACTCATCTCTTTTGACTCTGGCTTCAATTTGTTTTCTTAAAGAAAAAGAATAAATGTCACCTAGGCCTGCATTCCAAATGTCATTGCATGTGTGGTGGCTTAAGGCTCCTGTAGTTTAAAATATCTTATAAGAGAGAAAAAATTTTGGACAAAATTTGTCTAGAGAGCCAGTGAAATTCAGTACAAATTTTGTCCCTCACAACCACTCTTCTCAGCTCTCATTTTCTTTCTACAAGCAAAGCCATGTCTTCAGCACAGTGAACACCAGCCTATGACTCACTTATTTTAATGTCTTTGGCATTTTGACTCAGATGTTCAGAATGTCAGCTTGCAGACTCATGAAGAAGCTGTAGCTGCAGCATGTAGAGTTCCAGGAGAAAAGTTTCTAAAATAGTTTGGTTGTTTGTTTTTTTTTTCTTTGATTCCTACTTCAGATCTTAAGTATACATATTCATCACTAGCCCCAGAAAGCCATTTTGGCATAATTTTCCTGCTCAGCTGTCAGGTTACGTTCAGTACAGAGGCCAGCATTTCCTATCTCAGCATTTTTCCTGGGCACAGCTTGTGGTCACAAATTGAAAAATGCAAAGTAACAGGCATTGTTTGTCTTTAGAAAGTACTCATTATTCCTTTTTGCTCTTCATTTAACAATGTGTCTTCATTTCACAGTCTTCTAACTGTTGTAATTCTGTTTCTAACTATGCCCTATGGGCAGATTCAATACACATCTCTAAGTTTAAATATGAAAATATATGTAAAAAGAATATAGTTTATTTCTTCCTCTGGGGTCATGCAGTCTGATGCTGCACTAGAAGGCAGACAGTCACTAGCACAATCAGGTTAGCCATGGCTTTGTTTGTCTAAGTCTTATAAATCGCTGAGGAAAGAGATGCTGCTTGCTTGTCCATCATCAGTTCCAGAGTTCTACCACACTCGTGAAATGGTGAGAGAAGATTAGACTATCTCACACATAGCAGCAAGTTTCAGGCACAGAAGACCTGGACAGATGACTTCAAAAAGCAGCCAGCACATTGCGTGCTTGCCTGCTGCCAGTTATGTTTGTCAAGTGTGGGGTTTGGGGTTTTTTTTTTGTTTGTTTGTTTTAAGGAATTGTCCAACAAGTTCTTTTCTAAGGGTGTCACTAAAATGGAGGAAAAATGAAATTTGACATATTATGTGTAAGGAAAACATGCAACTGCAGTACAGAAGCAAAAAATTGAAACAAATTTTTACTTTTTCTCTACTAAATTCTTTTTTCATTTCAGTGAGGTAGGTCAGGCATTCAGAGTAGCAGCGGTACAAACACTTGTACTACTGACGTGACAAGCAGCAGTTTCAGCATGTATTTGCTTGTTTTTCAGTCAAGAATAATGACTGTTGTTTTTCTCCTGTTTTTTCTCCTGTTCTTGTTGAAAATTAAGAGAACCCTACTCAGATTTTTTACAGACTAAGACAAAAGAATAATTTGTTTCAATGCACTGTTGATATTATCCTTTTTATAGTCCCGTGTATGTGAAAGTTAGTGGAAGAGAAGAGAGAGAATATGATGAAAAGTGAGATCCATATCTGAAAGAGGAAATCTTAGGTGTCTTCTTAAAGATGGATATTCGGTACAGAAGATGGGTAACAGGGAGATTATTATTTTTTTTTCTGTCACTGGTAAACACAGGCTTATGTGAATGGGGAATTAAAACACTCCAGTTAACTCTGGAAGCGTAATGCCAGATAATGTCAGGGGCATCTTGTGCAGTACTTACTCACGTGATGAATCTCTTTAATTCTGTCCTCCTTAGAGAAATCACTTTCAGTGGTACTGCCTGGATGAATTCAGACATTGCACAACCAGTTAGCAACAACATCTGATTTAATAGCTTATTTGCAAATGCCAAGCTACAAACAGGGTAGGCATCATCCTCAGCACTGATCAATGCTAGATGACACATTTCTAAAGCAAGTTGAGTAAGTTTTGGTAGCTGCGAAGTGTTAAATAGTATTCTAAGCACATACTAGTAAAAATGCATGAACTCTTGTGCTTTAAAATAACAGCAATTTCCCTAAGCCTAGGAAAGGTTAACATGCATGAAAGTTTCACATTTGGGTCCTACCCAGGATTTCCCTGCCAACTAAAACACCACTAGTTTGAAGTTTTGATCTTTATAGACATAAATTTGCCCTTAAATGAAAATACACACTCAGTTCTCCCTCAGGATTGTGACTGAAATATTTAATAGGAGATTTTTACAATTAAGGTAACATCCTAATAACATTCTTCTCAACTGAAATGCTAGCCTTCTGCTGGCAAACCGCCGGCCCAGACCATATGTCCTGTCTCTGCACTTTCACTGGCGTATATGTTCTTCACTCACTTTCATAAAGACTGTTGTCTAGTGCAGTCATATGTTTAATAGCTACTTTTTCTATCATGAAATACTTAATTTTAATATAGAATAGGATTACTAGGTGAGGTGGCTTGGAAGCATTTTAAGGATCATTCTGATTTTGCAGGATTCCAAAAAGGAGAGACAATTGCCCCTATCAGGAGCTTTTGAAGATGTCTAGTCCATGGTTGCTTTCCATCTATGAGCATGGATAGCTCACAAAGACAGGAACAATATTTCCCTCCTTTCAGAAACAATGGAAATCACACTGAAATGTAGCCAGCACTGTTTCAGTTCCTCTTGACTACCTTATCAAGACAAAGTGCCCCACTCCCATGAGTTTCTTCAGCTGCATGGCAAATTTTCCCTGTTCATTTTGCCCTGGGGCAGAGTTTGTATTGCACCTCAGTAGACTTTCTGGCCCTCAAGCAACTTGTGAGGATGAAACTTTGTCCTCCAGCTCACATGCAATGTGCATTGTCACCTTCAAAGGAACAAGGTCCTGGTGTGTGATCTATCGTTCTTCTAAGTGCAGAACACAAACATGGCTTCAAATGCAGAATTAACAAATATGGCCATAACTCAAAGACAAAGTGAAAGTGTTCAAACACTGATACCATTGCATCCTCTTACATCAAGAGAGGTTTCCAGGACAGCAGTCTTAGGAGGTAAAAAAATCTTCTTAATGTGCTATACCTTAGGTTTGTTTTATGTTTGAGCAGAGTATTACAGTTCTATACCCAGGGCGTGCATATCCCAGTGTTGACATCGTGCTATATCAGCAAGTGGGGGTGAGCAAAGTTCCCATTATCTGCCCAGATATGTTTGCTGGATGGCACTGGTATACAGAAAACCAGATCCATTTATCTGTATGATTCTCTTACCCATTCACTATTAAGCACACTCAGATGATTATTTTTTTCCCCTAGAGTACAAAAGAAATCAACTCCAATAGAGGTTGGTTGATGTCTAAATATCATCTTTATGATGATCTCAGTTTTGCAGAAAGCCTGACATAAAAGATTTACTTTCCATATCAATAGGAAGTGTCAGGAAGTCAGTACCTAGGTCTTGTCTAGATAGGATTTTTGTTGCATTGACAGACTTGCTGTCTGTCTTCAGATTCTGTTGTTACCAAAAGTCCTACTAATGTAAAATAGAAAAAGGCCACATAATCTTCACTGTTCCAGTATATCAAAACAAATTCAGTACCAGTACTCCTACATCTTTTCTTTAGGTTTCTAAAAGCCCTATCATTTCTCTTACAGTAGGTGATGTAGAACTCAGACCATCTGGTTCATCCCAGGCCCAAACCATTCCAATTCACAACACAGAAGTTAGAAGATAATTTTTTTCCTGCCCATTTTTTTCCTTTCTTTTCCATTGAAAGATGACCTCAGAAAGAGTTTACCTTGTGTACTCACTTGGCTAAACTGACTGTCTTCAATGTGCTGTGTATGTTGACCAATTTTCACTTCCACTCTTAGTTCCAGCTTCTTTGAAATACCTGTTTGAACTCAAAGTGCCTGGACCACAGCTCCATTAGATCCATATACTGAAGCACAATTTAGTATCTGTTTTGTCCAATCTTTCCTTTTCCTGTTGACTAGATTCTCTGTTTAATTTTCATCTCATAAGTTGTCAGATTTCTCAGACATTCATTAAAATGCTTCCTCCAATTAAAGATGCCTGACACTAATGGAAATAAAGTTTATTTCTATATGTACTTTTGGATCACTTTTTGTGAACAATTGCTCGCATAATAATTTTCACTTCTTCCTCAATCAATGGATGCTGTTTTCTTACCTGCTGTAGTGTGAAGAGGGTTAGGGAAATACAAACATTTGGGTAGCCTGTATGTCAATGTATAGAGCCACAGATTTCCTTACAAGGAATGTATTACTTTTTTGGACACCACAACACTGTTGTGTTTCAATTTGAATTTTCCTTTAACTAGCTTTGATGAGAAGTAGACATTTAGACACAGAATGGGGATGCATATCACCAGAACTCAGAACAAAATTTGTCTTGCAAGCTGGTAGCACAGAACACGAATGTTTTTCGACAGGCATTTCTCATTATGAATAAAGGGAAAGAATCAGAGCTGACCTAGCAACATGCTGAGGGGTCAAATTACCCAGTACTTTTGACAGGCAAGATTTCAACTGAAAAATAAATTTATGGGAAGAGGGTAACCAGTGTCAACAATTAAGTTTTCTTCTGGGGTTAATCAAGCATTATTTTGCTTTACAAAACAGATCATAAGATATGTTAAAATTGATCAGCACAAGGGAAAACAGGGGGAAAGCTGTAAAGCTGTATGCACAAAATTTATTTTTTTTTGGCTGGTAAATAAACATTTTCTTTAAAGGATTAAGTTTACAGGTCAGTTTTTTAATACCCCAGTACAAATAAATAATACTGTTTCTTTATAATTCATATCTCTTTCCCTCCAAATCATGGCTCTTTCTTCTACTTGGATAAAATCCAAAAGCACAAAATACTTTTCTCTGAAATACCATTCCTGTGTGAGCTCTACCTCTCCTATCCCTTCTCCCTAATCAAGCCAATGCAGGTATGTTCTTCCCAGACTCTAGCTTGTATCTTTCCAAACCCCTCTGAGGATCACCAGAGGTGTACACCCTGAAACTGGTAGCAACTGCCAGACACCCCAGTTCTTATGTGCACTGTAGGTTTTCATGTAATTTCCTTTTTTTGTACATACACCATAAAAAATCAAGGTGATATCTCAATTTCCTGCAGGGACAGAGCAAATCCTTAATACAAAGAACTCCTGCTACTTGGACTCTGTCAGCAGAGTACAATTATCTGCTTTTATCTAAGACTTCATCTTATCTTTTCTATTTCAAATCCACAAAAAAAATAATTTTTGAGAGTTAGAAGTGTTTTTGGGGGCATGAAAAAATAATTATATGTTTTTGAGGAAGAAACATTTTGTAAAAGGTGGTATAAGAAAACTGCCAAAAGTCTTCACACTGACATAAAAAGCTGCACACCAATTTTCAATGATCAATTCTGTATTATTATGACACTCAGCCAGAAAGAACATAAATTACTTTTATTTACATTCAGAGTTCTGTTTGTTTTTTGGATCATGGAGAGCATATTTGTACTGAGTAAATGGCAGGATTTTTAACAGGACCTCCTTATTTGTTCAGAGGTTTTCCCTTTGGAAAATTAAAAAAAAAAAGCAAGTGCCAGAGGGCCTGAGCATTTCTTTCTTTAGTCTGGTTTTGCTTCAGCAGCTCCTGTAGTAGCTTTGAATTCTTTGGATATTTTCACCCCATGGGGTGTAGAGCTGTCTTTTTTTTTTTGCTGGATGAGAGTAACAAAACAAGATATATATATATATAGTATATTTCAGATGTACTGGGACTGGTGCAAGGGATACTTTTGTCCTGGATAGGAAATGACAGGACTCACAGTTCCGACTTCCAGAGGATAGACAGGATGGCCCCGATACCTGCCACATGACTCCACCTTTTTGCTCCCGGGTGTCACCATTTTAGAAACCGTTAACCCCACGTGTTCACAGCCATCCCTGTGATTGACTGGCAGGACCAGGCTACCCAGAAGTGCATAACAACAGGAAGGCTCTGTCTTCTGCATACACAAAGGATGACATCTTTGACACATCATGTTTTCTCATTGCTCTGTGATTGACTGGTTGCCATTTCTGGAACTCATCATAGGTACATGAACACAGGCCACCATCTGATTGTCTGCCTATTTCTTTTGGACCACAAAGTGCTCATATATGAAAACATATCTTCATCTTTATCTTCATCTTCAACTTTATCTACCTCTATCTTGATATTAATATGAATGTACAAACAGAAGATATAGTTTAACAGGATGGCTTTCATTCATGGCTGCTCAGAAGAATGCCCCAAATCTGAGCTGAATTTCTTTAATTAGTACCTGAATCAAACTCTTTTCTGATATCAGCTGACATGTCTATCATAATCAATATAGTTGAGATTAGTCAGTGAGTTAGCCCTTGAAAAATATGTATCAGGACATATGTGACAAGTCAATGAAAGAGTATTATGACTCAGGGAACCATAGACAATGTAGCTGGGATATTATTTGTGAATGAAAGAAATCCTTTTTTCCACCACTCAAAATATTTCTTTCTGTCTCTGCTGTCAATGACAAGTGGCTCTTCCCCTTCCTCTCAAAATTTTTTCCAGTTTATTTTGCATAAAAAGGAAAAAAAGGTAAGGGGAGTAGCAGGGTGTGGAAAGTAGGAAGGTACACCATAACCAGAATACAATGAAATAGAGAAATAGAGTATGAAGAATAAATCAAATTAGAATTTAGAGCCAAAAGCATTGCATAGAAAGAAATTATATTCTATTTGTAGACCAAGAGAGTGATGCTGAAATACTGAGGGACAACAAAAGAAACTTGGGAGACTTTTTAAGAAAACCTACAAATCTTAAAATATAGCTGTCATTTTTTGCCAGCAAGTACTTAAGTGCCTACAATGTATTTGAAAATTGAAGCCCAGAAATCTTCCAGGGTTGTGGAAAATTGTAATAAAAATGTTTGCAGTGACATGAATAGAGAGTGGATGTGGAAGGCACAGGTTCAAGATACCAGCAGGATGGTTCTCAAAATGGTATGCTTGCTGATAGCTACAGCAGCTGGTCATCAAGATCCTAGCACATTTTCTGCCTGAGATTTCTCAGGGCAACTAGCTCTGAAACAGCCACAAAATTCTGATCTGTCACAGAGGTGGGATAGAAGTTTAGGATAGAATGTCCTAAAGTAATTACACCTTGGAGATATCCCCATCTCATTCTTTTCCATAACTAATATAATTCAAATTTGATTAAACCTTATTAGACATTTTGGGTTTTTTTTTTCCAATGAGTCAGAAATAGACATCTAGGTGTGTGAAGTCAAAATCATACCAAAGCATCCAATGCGAAGTTGTATGGGAGCAGTGCACACTATGCAAGTTTATTGGGGAGGAAACTCCACCTTGGCACTCATGGAGCTTGAAAAGTACAAATTCTGATCACTAATCACAACGCTAGTTCCCCCATATAGCTTTCTGAACAGAAAGGGCAAGTTAACACTTTTATGCATACACAGAAGAATAATCCTCAGAGTAAATAGGTTTGTGCTTAACTTTGCACTGTTCTGACTAGGATAGATTTTCAGTTATGGTGCCCATAATTCAAGCAGTAGAAGACAGGCCTTAAACCAGGAGTGGCTAGTTTTCTCAAAACAGTCATAAAATTATTTTGTGTTGGAGAACTATGTATCAATGAAGACTGGTAAGAAAGGTAAGGATACGTTTAACGTAAAGCTCACAGTTGAGCTGGGTAGGTGGTCAATCCCTGAAACCCAGCGATACCAGCACTAGTGCTTTATACTAACTTGCTTTCTCTCACACCTTCTTTACCCCGAAGACTTAATGTTAACCAATGTGTTGCAGTTTAATCACGTCTGCCAGAAAGGCGCAAACACACAATCAAGTAAACTTCTCTGTGATAAAGTGGGTTATTTCGTCAAGGACTGTAAGAACCCAAATAGGAAATGACAATTTGATAGTAGAGGATAACATAACAGTCTAGGCTCTGACTAGATCTGACCACTGGAAGCTGAAGATAAATAAATTCAGTGCTGAATACTATTCTGGTTTCTGTATCTAATTTAAAAATTACTTCAGGAAAAGAACTGTGCGTGGTAAAGTGTTAAGCCTGCTAGTGTTGAAATTGCCCCAACTTGGCATGTAGAAAGCTGGAGAGTCTAATTCTTCTAACTAGCATAATTCATGATGCAAGTAATTTCAACTCAAACTATGTAATTAACTCAAATTATATGATCAGGTGCTGAACAGATATGATGTCCAAGAAGACCCACAAAGGGCAAAAAGTCACAAGAAAATGAGGTTTATGATATGCATTGCTTACATAGTATGTTTAAAAACGTACTGTTGCAAAAGTTTCACATAGTCAGAAAAGACTGAGAGAAGAATCAGAGAAGACAGCCTGGGATGGTGCATTCTGCTGCGTTGAACTGAGAGATGTTATTATAACAGAAACAAAGGGATGTTCATTCCCTTCTTTCCTGATATGACTAATATTCTGTCAGGGAAAATTTAGAAAGAAATATTACTGTGTAATTTTTTTAGGAAAGGCTTGGAGCTCAGTCTGTTATTCCCCCAGCTGCTGAGGAAAGAAGAGCAATTAGCTCCTTATCTTAGTGCTTAATTCTATCTTGCAGTCTGTAAGGCGATCAGTTACTTTACTGTGTGCTTAAGATGTGGAGAGCAAAACAAAAACACTGATTATCTCTCTCTCCCTCCAAACTACATGCATGCTCCTCTGAAGTATCATCATATCTGCCCTGATGTGAAGCTTGTTACGTTTGTACCAGGCAGCGATACCCTGGATTGTCCATGATACTGCGTTGACACACCCTGCCTATAAAGACTATGACTCTCAAGTGGTGTACTAATGGGGAATATGCTACAAAGCAGGGAGGTAGAGAAGAAAAAAAGAAAACTTAAAAAAAACTTCAAGGAAGAAATAACAAGTGAGGGGTGAGGGATTAGAGAAGGAGGACCTGCCGGTCCAGTCAGATCTGAGCTTTGTGCACAGTTAAGAAAACTTTTGTGAAAATATGCAAGAATATTGTGACTAAAGATGATGACAAATAGAAGACGGATTATCCTTTTCTTACATCTGCTATTCTGTGGTAATGTAATCTGATGCATTTCCCTCCAAATGCTCCCTTAAATCAGGGAAATATAATGCATCTGAAGTAAGAGAGATACTGATGGTCTCAGCTGTGTAACAAAAGTTAGTAATTTCCTCTCTTTGTCAAAGTGTTTTAGGAGTTCTTGTCAGTAACTCAATTGCACCCAGGTCTTGTCCTCTTCTCCCTATTGCTTCTTTTTCTCCCTGTGGAGAAACATGGGAGAACATGGTGTTCAACATTCACTTCTTGATTTTACCTTTCTATTTTCACTGAAGTTTTTACAACCTAACTCCTGTCCCTCTGTCTTGCAGTTTTGTTCTGCTGCTGCTTGCTGCTTTGTTCTCTTATTAAAAACACTTTGTTCCTTTCTCAAGGTCTTGACAGGTTGGCTGCTGACAGCCCAATTTAAACATTATGTTCAAGGTAGTAACTTGAGTGTGCATCCTCCTTGTAAATTAGGGGTCCTCAAACTACAGCCCACGGGCTGGATATAGCCCCCAGGGCTCTCAATCCGGCCCCTGGTATTTACAGACCCCCCCGCCCCCCCCCCCCTCCCCCCGCCGGGGGTTGGGGGGGAAACCAAGCAGCCGCAGATGGCTGCCTGCCACTGCATCCGTGCACCGGCCCCCTGGTTAACAGTCTGAGGACCCCTGTTGTAAACCCAAGCTTCATTGAGGGATGTTGCAAGCCATGCTGACATTTCAGCCATGAGCCAAATGCAGTGATTTGTTGATGCTTCTTTCCAATTCTTCCCTTCTGCTCTGTGTGCATATCACCCTCCAGACAGATTTGTCCAGAGGTTGCATTGTCTCCTGCTTGCCATCTTCACCACTGTCCATGCATTCACCATAAAACATAGCATTGTAACAGTAATACTATTATAGCTTCATAAATGATCATTTAACAGACTCCCTCCCTTCCCAAATGAGCTCTTGTTGCCATGTGAGGCACTAAGAAGTAAGCATTTTAAAACAGGTAATAACAGAGAAGAAATTAGTTAGATATAATGAAGTACAATCTTTTGGAATTACACGGGACTTTGCCCTGCACTTCCCCCATCAGACAATTGGGTCAGAGCCCTCAGCTGATAGCACAGCAATTTTATTGTCTTCTAATGAATAAGGTGTAATTCATCCCAATATATAAAATATTTTATCTAGGATTTCTGTAAGAGGCAAAAACATATTACTGGTAAGATAACACTCATCCAAAATGATAATATTTACTGTGGCACTGCTAAATAGTAATATTCTAAACCCTCTGTGCAATTTTTGTAACGTAGACTTAACAGTGGTATTGAAAGCAAATAAAGCCTAATTATGCAGGTCTTGCAGAGTTTTAAGGCACTGAGTCAGTCTATCATTTAAAATAAACTTATTTTCCTGGGGGGAGGCTTAATGTCTGGTTCATACATACTGTTAGCAGAGGTTCACAGGATGGCTGAGATTTCCTGCTTAAAGTAGCCCGAACAGGGGGATGTCTTATTCCAGTATGTACCCTGTTCCCCTCTTTGCTGCTGCCCTTGCATCAGCTTGGAGCTCGTCTGCACCCCAGGGAAGTGGTTCAGCTTTTTAAAGCAGCATCAAAGAAACCCAGCAGCCAATGTTCAGCTATCTTGTGAAACTTCGACCTAAGATCGTTTCATGAAGTGGCAGGTGTAACAGCATACACAGAAAAGTGCCAAGTAAGCAACAGGTGACAACAGAAATAGAATTTTAATTGTAAGAGATTTTCTTAGAGGACAATTAAAGTTAATACTGTCCTGTCAAAACTGCAGAAGAAATACATATTTGGTAAGCCTCCCCTGCATCATAAAAAGAATCACAACAAAAGAATCCTTGCATAAAAAAATAAGCAAATGCTGCAAAAATCTTATGAAAGACAAAACACTTCAAAACTCAAAGAGAAAACTGTTTTGTGTATGAAAACATACTCCACTATTGCAGCAGACACTATGGGCCTCACATTAGCTCCACAGGGATTGAACAGCACCTGGAAAAGGAAAAGGCTTCTTATCAAGAACTAACAATGCAAAGATATATCTCCTTTCATACATTCTGTATTTGACTGGATAAATCAGTAAAGACTGGGTGTCCAAGCAGGTAGACAAAGAAAATAAATACAAATAAACAATTAAGGCTATTTCTGCAGTGCCATCTGTAGTGTGGATAAGTTTAAGCCACCTGTTGGGTTTTTTTAACATGGACATGTATCAACACACCATGTATTTTCTGAGTGTTATTTCAGGTTTCAGGCATGCTGTATTTGTGCTCACACCACAGAAGCTTGTCATATATTCAGGTTATAGTCAAGCAAGGGGACGTTTAAGTCCTAACGATAATGTGATGCTTATTTACTATTGTGGCACATAGTAATCAATTCCAGACAATGAAGGATGCCTTTTCTGAGAAGTATTTCTACCTATTTCTAGTAGAAGTCTTTTGTAGCTATTCCATTGTGATAACGATCATGCAGCCTGTCGTTTCCAAATTAATACTTAATCTTTCAGTGTTAGATGCTAACAACCCTTGTTGGTAAGAATGTGAGTTTAAACAGAGTATGTGTGTGTGTGTGTATCAAACAAAAAACTCTGTTTGCCAAAACCTGATCATGTTTAAGAGCAAGACCACCATCAGCAGAATTAAACAGTAATCGGGGAACATCAAACATACTTTTGAAAAAAGTAATAAATTAATCTTAAAAGAAGTATAAAAGAAACGCGAAAATTCATAACAGAAGGCAGAGACCTTGGAGTGGAAAACCAGCCATTAAAAATGGTTTGAGCTGCCAGAAGCTGCCTCACCAGCATCACACCTTTGCCTCGGCCAGTGAGAGCAGCCTTCTCATTGGAAACCATGAGCTGCCTGCTGTGCAGCTGGAGGGGAAACTGGGGGGGCTGCAACCACCAGGGACCCACACTTCACATTTGCCTATGCACATAAAACTCGAAGGATGCTTTCTCACCAGCTTGTGGGTTAATAGGTTGTAGAGAGCAGCACAGATACCCATAAAACTATAGCATCCACGTCTCCTTATGGGACACATGCAAGTAGGGTAACCCATGCTTCTGAAAAAGAAATGGTGCTTACAATGTACACACCCTTTGAGGAACGTATGTGTGTGATGGTAGCTCTGTGAACATGTGGCTCTATGTGTGTTTGTGATTAGAAATTTTAGAGACTGCTTATTGAATAACATTTAGAAATGTGTAGGTGCTTACTATAATTTTGAAAGTGTCTAGTATTGTGATTTATATTTTGTATTACTGATATTGACCCTGAAAATGAAGATGATTGCTGGTTATTTTTATGTCATTAATAAATCCATAAACTGCTTCTATCCTGATACAGTTTAAACTAAATGAACTGAGAAATTTTTCCCTATGACATACCATTTCATCAATTTTCTCCTTAACTAGCTTCAAGGACTTTCTGGCTGAGTTTACTTACAGGGCAGCCTTCCCCTACACTGTTACATATGTTAAGTTATCTTTTCATGTTGCGCTCTTGGAGACCACACTGTTTGCACAGATACTGGCCAAAACACTGTAATTCCAGCATGCACACTAGGAATATATGAAAGCAGCAAGCCTCTCATTCCTTGGACCATTTTCTGTGTTTTGGAGTATGATGAGAATGAAAGACAAGCTACTGTTCTTCATCAAAGATCTTGCAAGCCTGTCCAATGTAAAGGTTTTGGTGTGAGCTGATACCCCCTTTTTTTGGACTCCTTTTTCAACAGGTGAGGAGAAAATAGCAGTCAAGCAATTAAAGATAGATCAAAAAAGAAAACATCTGGAAAAAAGTGCAAGTCTGCATCATATTTAAGGCTTGGAATGTGGAGATAGCATAGGTAACATTGGTGAAATGATTTATTTACATGGAATTCAGACTGCCCAGGGCAATAAGACAAATTGGCTTAGAACTGGAGTCCAGGCAGTCCTTTACACCCTCATAACATTGTATAGAGGTCTGGGGTTTCAAAGGTTAACTCCAACAGGATAATTTTACATGCTACAAATAGTCAAGGAAATCAAGAACGGGCTAAGGTGTGCTGTGAGTACAGCTTGTATTATTCCAAACTATATTACTTGGTAATATAGTCAAGCTGTTTCAGGGCCAAAATTTAATAACAGCTTAGTTAAAAACAGCTTAACTAACACTACTACGTGCAATCATGTACACAGATCTTAGCATAAGCGATAGTGAAGGACTAGCAATGGGAACACCAGACTTTGAAACAAGGAAACATCCGATATAAAGGAGACCACTTCCACTTTAAGCATCTGTCATTTCTAGCATTTCATTTTCTTAAAACACAGATGACTATTTACCAGAAAGATTAGAAACATCTGAAAGTATTGATGTAGTAGCTGGTTCTTATGCCGCAGCTGAACGTCATTCTATTAATACTGGGTCTATGCAGCATATAACTATAAAGAAGAAAAGTACTGAAGTTCCTGTTGAATAACAAACAGGTGTAAATTCCTTCAGGGACTCCAGGTGATTTACAGTTCTGAGGACTGGTTTGTAATTGGGACAGTTCTTGAACTGCTCGTCATCTGCTTAGAGATTCAGATTTATATCAGGTGGATTCCTTTACATATCAAGAACAAATCTTATCCTCACATGTAACTTGCTTGTTCTAGCTTTCAGGTAAAAAACCTGACCTTCCCAGTTTTGGCCAAATAGCCAATCATCACAAATGCCTGTACAAACATAATTAATGGAGTTCTTGCATTGTATTTTTTATCTATTCCCATGCACATTCAACTTGCCACTGCAATAGTTCTGTGTCTTCATTTCTGTGATTTATGTCTTATCCTGTCAGGTGGTCATGCAGTGTAAGTCCAAGAAGCAAATCATAGAATCATTGAAATGTAGAATAACAGAAAAGTCTAGGGTGAAAGTGACCTCTGGAGATTCAAGCCTAGATGAAGTCACACAGGGTGTTGTCAAGCACAGTCCTGTATATTTCCAGCAAGGGAGATTCTATCACTTCTGTTGGCAACTGGTTCCAACGTACAATTTTTCTCATAACAAATAATCTTTTTTCTTATGTCCAGGTTGAATTTCCCTTGAAGAAACTTGTGCCCATTGCCTGTTGTCACTGTGGATCTTTGTGAAGAGAGTTCCTCTGTCTTCTCTGTAACTAACTTTTAGATATTGGAAGACTAGATTCCCTGAGCTGCCTTTTTTCCTAGTTTAAACACCAGCCCAACCTGTCTCTGACTGTCATGTTCTCCAACACTTTACTCATTTTGGTGGCTTCATTGGACTATCTCAAGAATTTCAATTACTCTCTTGAACTGGGGAAACCAAGCTGGACATGGCATTCCAGGTGTGGCATGACAAGGGCTGAGCAGGATTGAATAATCTCACTTCTTGATCGCTGGCTATGATCTTGTTGATGCAGCCCAGGACATGGTTTGCCATCATTGCTGCAAGGGTGCACTGCTGGCCAGCGTTTAGCATGCTGTTCACTAGGACCTGTGGTTCTTTTAAATAGTTACAGCCCGGCCAGTCAGACCCAATCTTATACTGCTGCTTGGGATGTTTCTGCCCAGGGTACAGGACTTCAAATTATTCTCATGCAATTCTCCTTGGTCCAAGCTCTCAGCCTCTCAAGGCCTTTCTGAGCAGTATGTCTTCTTTCCAGAATATATACCACTCCTACTAGATTGCTGATATACACAGACTTGGTGAGGGTAATTCAATCCATCCTGTTTTAAAGATACTAATTGGTATTAAATACACTACTAATCCCAGAGAAACACCACTTGTGGCTGGCTGCCAGCTTGATTTTGAGTCATTAACCACTACCCTTTGAGCCTGGCAGTTAGCCAGTTTTTCATTCATCCTCTGGTCCGTCTGTCCAGCCTATGTCTTATCAATTTACCAAGAAGGATATTGTGGGGAGACTACGTCAGACAAATTGTTATAGTCCGAAATTAACAGCTTTGCCCTTATCCAGGGAGCAAATTGTTTTGTCACAGAGGGTGATGAGGTTGGTAAATCAAGATTTACTGTTGAAGAATCTTTGTTGGCTTTTCCCAAACACTTGTTGTCTTTCATCAGCCCAGAAATGTCTTCCATGAGGACCCACTCCATAATTTTCCCAGAGACTGAAGAGAGGAAATCTGGTCTGTAGTTTCTCAAATCTATTTTGCCCTTTTTGTACACTTGCCTTCCAGTTATCAAGGACTTCCCTTGGCCTCTATGACTTTTCAAAAATTACGAAGAGGGTCTCTGCAATGATGTCAGTCCACTCTTCTTGCGTTCTTGCCAGGCCTTACAGACTTGTAGATTCCAATTTGTACAGATAATCCCTAAATTGATTCTCCTCTGGGGTTTACCATTTGCTTTGCTGCTGCTTCATGGCATAGACTTGGGGGCTGAATTTATCTAAGAAGGCTGTGGCAAAGAAAGCTCTAAGTAAACATGCCTGTGTCTTTTATAACTAATTTGCCAGCCCCTTTCAGTGGCAAACATATCTCTTCCTTGTACTTCTGCTTACTAACATTCCTATAAAATCCTTGTTATTCTTGACATTTCTTGCTAGTTTGAGTGCCAGCAGAGCCCTGCTTTACCACTCTGGGCCACCACACTGTCTGAGGCTAAATAGCAAACAGAAGCTAAGCACAGTCCTGTGTAGGCTTCTGCCCCATTAGCCCCTTCTCAGGACACGATGAGCTCCTTCCTCCCCCTGCCCCTCAACACTTCCCATGTGTGGTTTGTTTAGCTCATGAACATAGTTGCAACCACATGGCCATGCTGTCCTCACAGCAAAGTTTAGGAAGAAATCACTGTCTATTAAATGTTTTTATCTGGGTTTTCAGCTGACTTATTTTTCTGTATAAGCTATTTTGAAGAGTGGAGTCATCCTCAAACACCAGTTCACTGGAGTGGGAAAATTAGGGAATAAAACCATTTTATTTGTTGCTTGTAAACTAATGGGACCAAAATATGGGTAGGGTAGAAAAGTATTTGTATATTCAGCTGCACCAGACTAGAAAACAATAAAAAGTAATTTGCCTTTCTGGTCAAAGAATATAGCTAGAGACAGCTGGATATCCTACTCCGCTGATGGTAAATATCACATCACATTATAGTGGCTACAAAAATAACAAGGAGCACAACTGTACACTTCAGAAAAAATTCTCATATAAACAATTACACAAATTCCAGACTGGCTTCTACACTTTAAGAAGTAAATATGTTAGTATGACATATACTTGTGCTTTTACTTTTTTGATCAAGGCATTTGTGCAGATTGCTCTAGTCAACATGACATTAATAGGCAATAAAATAAAGTGTTCAAGTATGCACATCGTGTCTTTTCTTATCAGTACTCAAAATAAACAAGCACTATCAACAATAGTAATTACATGTTATAATGTATCGCTGGCAGCCCTGGGTTACCTGTTCACACATGAGCAATCTATATAATTGTCATGAATTATTGAAATTCTCCTTAACTTTTGCAACACTGAAAAGGTATTATGAAAAAATCTGAAAAACTGTTGGCTCTAGTATGACAAATAAATTGAAGCAGTTATGAGTCCGTCAACTAATTCTGCACACCGATTAAATACTGATTTCAGTAATATATATACATACAAATGTGCATAACCAACAGTATAATAAAGGATAAAAGTTGTGTTATGTTCAAGCACAGAAGATTCCGTCTTTTTGTTACAGTATGTGTACATTAGAATTAGGCATTCGGCTGTACTTGGAAGCTATGTAACCTTTTGCCATTCAGCTAGCATGTATTGCAGAGTGCTGTAACATGGCCATTATGGCCATTTTTCAGGAAGGGGCAATGATTAGGAAGGGGAAGAATGGTTTAATCCACAATCCTTCATCCCTATTTTTCATTGCAAAGGCTTCCTACCACACAAAGAATCAATGTCCCATCCTGAGACGTTTCAGATCAACAGAATTATTAAACCTGTGGCATTTGCCTTATACTGTTGTTGCTATCTAGAAAGACAATACAAAAAGCACCTCCAGTGTTTTAAAAAATTAAAACATGAGATCCCACAGGTATGTAAATCTGAATATGCAGGAAAGGAGCCAGGTCCTTTCACAGACTGAAACAGGACCCCCCCTTCCCTCTATGCTACATAACATTGTAATCTCTGGATGAATCTAACCTGGAAGTTCAAATACTATCACCCATTTTACAAAGGATATATACCACTTTGCTGTACCAACTTTTGGTATTCAGTCTTCCCTGAAATTGACATCTTTTTACTTGGGTTGAACTGAAATAAACAGGCTGCAGAAATAGATACTTTCTCTGTCTAAAAGGAGAACAATGGGTGAAAATTCTCATTTTCCTTTAAAGAAATGAAATGTGAAATACTCTTTGACACCAATTGCATTATTTGTTGATATGATCAGCTGTATTACAAAATTTATAAACAATATTGCATGTGCACAAATGCTGTAAGAAGTAAATGGTTATAATATTAAGACAATGAGTTTTTTCATTTGAACCTTCTCCATATTAAATTATAATACATTAAATCTCATATAATAGCTGGATGCAATCTATAAATTTTCTCAAGGTTTGTCTAATACACCTAAAAAATTTAATAAGATAGCAATGTTTCATGACAGAATTTCATACCTGGAGTATGTTGCACTCAAGCACAAACTCTTTGCTTTTAGGTAACTAACATTACTTAAAATAAAGCTGTTTCAAGCATAGGGAAATGCATTGCAGCATTTTCACATGTATAGATTGGCATTTCAATGTCAGGGGATTTTTTGTGTTATTTTGTACAAAACAAGGTTTATGATTGTGAGGATGTGGCATTCTCATAAATAAGAACAAGATTCTTTGGGTGTTGCTTTCTTAGCTGGTGGAGCTGCTGAATAAACTTTAACGTCACTTTTCTTTGCAGGTTCTATGCCAAAACATTGATTTACATACATAATTACCTCAGCCTCCATCCTCAAAAGGTTTATGCAGAAAAAGAGTCCTTCTTACTCAGACACTCCCCTGCCTTCAAGTGCAGAAATATGCAAGTAATTTTTGAGCTCTTACTGGAATAATTCCTGGGTGGCTGCATATGGGGTGGTCTAAGAGATTCTCCTTTCTGCCGCTGTTTAAAATGACAGTGAAATAACTTTGGCTTTTCAGCTCAAACTGTCCTTTTCCTTTTCTCTCCCTCCCACTGTGCAGCACTGCTATGTGACTGCATGTTTGTCAGAGACTTCATGCAACTTCAAAAACAGGGAACTGTTGGGTTTTTTTTTTCTGTTTTTTTCCCTATCCCAAATGTTTCACCATATGACACTTTCAAAGAGATATGCAGTTTCTGTGTTTTCCCTTATGCAGCTTGTCATTACTGTATCATTTGCATAATTCTTAGTTATTGAATTTAGAGTAATAAAGTGTATTTCCATTCAACCTGTTGATATTCAGGAGTTTGCATTCAATTATCATTATGATAACTTTGAAATCTTTCAGACAATGAATTTATTTTAGACATCTTTATTATATTTTTAAAATAACTCTTTCACAGAGATCCCTGAAGGGTCCATACAAGGCACTTCACAGAATCACAGAATCACAAAACGGTCAGGGTTGAAGAGGAACTCTGGAGATCATCTAGATTAAAGCAGGTTCTGTTAGAACAGGTTGCCCCAGAACTCCCTGGTCCTTCTCCCCAGAGCTGCCTTCCAGCAGGCCAACCCCCAGCATGTACTGGTACATGGGGTTATTCCTCCCCAGATGCAGGACCTTACACTTGCCTTTGTGGAGCTTCACTAGGTTCCTCCCTTCCCAACTCTCCAGCCTGTCCAGGTCTGGCTGAATGGCAGCGCAGCCTTCTGGTGTGTCAGGCACTCCTCCTGGTTTTGTATCATCAGAAAAATTGCTGAGGGGACACCCTGTCCCTTCACCCAGGTCATTGCTGAGTAAGTTGAACAGGACCAGACCTGGTACTAACCCCTGGGGAACCCTATTAGCTACAGGCCTCCTGCCTGACTCTGCACCATTGAACACACCACTGAGCTCTGCTGTTCAGCCAAGTCTCAATCCACCTCCCTGTCCACTCATCCAACCCACACTGCCTGAGCTTACCTATGAGGCTGTTGTGGGAGACAGTGTCAAAAGCCTCACTGAGGTCGAGATAGACAACACCCACTGCTCTCCCCTTGTCTACCCAGCCAGTCATTCCATCACAGAAGGCTATCCTGTTGGTCAGGCATGATTTCCGCTTGATGAATCCATGCTGATTGTTCCTCATGACCTTCTTTTCCACCACATGCTTAGACATGAACTTTCCAGGGATGGAGGTGAGGCTGAGCAGCCTGTAGTTTCCTGGGTTCTCCTTCTTGTTCTTTCTGAAGACTGGAGTGACACTGGCTTTCCTCCAGTCCTCAGGCACCTCTCCTGTCCTCCATGACCTTTCAAAGATGATGCTTGGCAACAACATCTGCAGGTATTCTCAGAATACAGGGGTGCATCCCATTGGGATGCAAACAGGACACAAACTTTTTAATTTTTAAGTTAATCTAAGATATTTGGTAGAAGAGAATTTCAATTTGTTTGAAAATCACCAATATTTGCATGAATTACAGTAAAAAAATAACCTTTTTAATCGGAAGAGTATGAATTCAGTAAGTACATTTTTAGGGACAAAGTCTTAAGACAGAGCATTAAAGTTGGGACACACACTTAAGTTTGTGTAATTCTGAAAAATATCAGTCAAGGAGGGCCATAGTATTAGCTATCATGCAGGTTGCAATATGCATGTGAAGTTAATAGGAGTATAGAAGCTGGACATACAAAAATAAGAGATAGAGTAGAAATTTGACTAAGAACTTCATGTTTGAATTAAACAGCATAGTTTGAACAATCTGATTAAAAAGTAATCTATGGTCAAATTTAGCTAAATCTTATTGAGAATTAAGTTCTAAATTATTTCAGCTTATATTGCCCACTTCTGGGCTGTGGGAGGAGAATGCTGTTCTCAATAGCTCTGTGAGCCATATAAAAGGAATCTCTAGAGATGGAGAATTTGACTCCATTTGTCATGAGGTATTCCACTTTCTGCCTACACAACAGAGAAATTCCTGCTAATGTTGCATATGTCAATAGATCTTGTTGAATCTAGGACTAGCATAATGCGTAAGTCACATTATTGTAGAGATAGCACTGACATTAACACATGTACTATGTTATTTTTTTGGGAAAAGAAAAACCTTTACAGGGTTTTTAAACCACGTACATTCAGTCCTGCACAGTCCAATAGTGCACATCATTTGATGTGAGTATACTAAAACATATACTTCTTCCTGAAAGTCATTGTTATTCATAAGCCTTTGAACATATTTCCCAAAGCTGGGAGGTTTGATAGGACTTTTCAATAGTTTGCTCAGCAATTTTGGAGTTCTAACACCCTGCTTAATAGCACTTTAAAATTTAAATAATGGACATCTTTAATGATCTGGCAGTCTCTCCTGCAGAATCAATAACATGTGAATAATTGGTAATAAACTGTAATATATATCACAAAGGCACTAATTCTTTTCCTACCCTCATATTTTACACCATTTGTCTGATGATTTTCCTTATTTGATCTGAAACATTGCCTTGAATCAATTCATAGGCTGAAACACTATTGCAACAGAACACTTTAAATTAAGCCTGGAATGAAATTTTCTTTTCTGCAATGATTACCGACCAGAAGAATGAAGTTCAGAACTTGTTTACTCAACCTGAAAAAGAAGCTATTACCATTTATCTCGACAGTTAAATGTAAAGATGGCATCTAGAATTTTGAAAACATAGAATTGTATTAATGGCAGATTAACAAAGTGTTGCAAATTTATTTGTGCAGCAAATTTAAAGGAAGCAGACCTTCAGCCCTCCAAAATATCTAACATTTTTCCAAAAACATACAAAATTGTGAGATGGTAGAATTTGCTTAAAGAAGACATGTTGGTGACTGGCCTGCCTCTGAAAATTATTCTCTGTTGATTAAAAAAAATAATCAATACCTCTCAGACTGAATATAAATGCATAGCCAGAAACAATCCCTCTTTTTAATCTCTTTTCTTCTGTATAGGTATACCATGGAAGTGCAATACTGTGGTGATTGATGAGAACCAATTACAGAACACACATTAGTTAAGCCAAAGGGTCTTGGCTGAATGAATCATTCAAAGCCATAAGTACCAGATTCTAATGAACACAGCTTATTCCTAGAAGTTCCCTTGAAGATAGGATTCTTTATATTTCTGAAGCTGATGAAGCTCTGAAAATCTAATTAGATCCACCAAATAGCTTTTCAAATATTTTTTATGTTAAATTCACTGCCTTTTTAGAATAACACGGGATGCATGTACAGCACACTTATCTGTGCAAAAGTACGTGAAAGAAAAACAGCCCCTAATGATAAATAAATCTGGCATCAGCGGATTTTCTTCACAGCACAGAATGGAAACCAGCTTAAAAGTGGAACACACTGAATTGCCATGGGAGAAGTTAGAGTTGCTTTCACACTTGGCTTTCACTGCCCCAAATATATTTTTGTAGTAGATACACCTAAGCTCAGTCTCTAAAGCTGGCTCCTCTCCATCTGTTGTTCAGTAGTCCCTGAAGGGTTTTTAACAAGGTTGAACAGTGTTTGCCCACAAAAAGCTGCATTTGGAGCTTTCCAGAGCTTGACTATGGACTTGTAGAGCTTCAGCCTTCACTGCCATGTAAGTGCAATTTCGTGAATGTGTTTGATCCGTTGTGCTCTGTGCTACAGTGGAAACATCACGGAAACAAGAGATAATGGCTCACAATTCACAGTACTGATGTTGAAACCAGCTTTACCATCTGCTGGTGTTTATTATTAGATAATGATCAGCTTGGTTATATGGCAGTGAAGTGGGAACAACGAGCAGCTTTCAGCCTTTTTGCATGTCTGCGGCAGGAGACCATTTCAGCCTCCAAGTTCTGAAGAAATCAGTCAACCTATCTGCAGGGCACTCATTTTTGTCCAAGGAGCCTTGGATTGTGTGGTTACTGTGCTGCTAATTCCCTATAGTTTGTGCGTGGGAAGAACTGGGTTCACTGGACTTTAGGTTTGTATCTTGTTTTCCTTTAGATGGCAACACTTCAACCAGAACACTGGATCTCAGAACACAAATTTAACTTTCTACAATAGGTCGTTAACACAAAAAAGGATCCAAGAAAGTAAATGTTCACAATTTGGTAACTAAGATATTTCTATGACCAAGCACATGGAAGTGTTTGATTGCAAAAATGTCACAGGGCTCAGGAGCAGTGCCAGATTTTCCATGTTACTTCCATGGTGGTTTTAAAGCTCTTGCAACTGTATGTAGCATGCTTTCCTTTCCATGTCTGTTTGCACAGAAAAAGAATGTCTTAATTTTTGGTCACTATGAGAGAGCAATTGGATCTGTGCATGCACATGCATACAATCTAGGATAGCCTATGTACTGGCACAAAGCAATTTAAAAAGTGGAAACCCAGGCTTTGCATCAATTCCTCTAGCTATAGAAAAACATTATTCAATCCAAATACAAATACAAAACATTATTTCCATCCAAATACAGTGATTTTACAGCTTAAAATTTCAAAATTTCACAGAAATCTCAGCTAAGAAATTTGTTCATGGTACTACAGACTTATGACTGAAAGGCATTTCATAGTGTGTACAGTGTAATTAGAAAGGTGTTGGTATTGTAGGGGGTACATCTTGCAAGGGTGGCCCCAAGTCAAGTCTGTTTTTCTAGAATCTGGTGACTGTTTTCCTTGTTTTGACTTTGATTCATGAGTTTTCTCACTCCTGCGCCTCCTCTTTTCTTTCCCATCCCACTGAGTGTGTGGAGGTGGGGAGGTGAGCAAGCATCTGGGTGGAACTTGCCAGCCAGCCTAGGCCAACAACCCAAAGATAGAAACTTTGAAACTCTTTGGCATTTTAGGTATGGATGTCAAATTTGTGCAATTGTTAATTATTTTTTCCCTAATACATAGTGTGTAGTGCGTTTTTCAACTACTAATTTCAATCTCCCATCCAAAAGAATTTCCCCATCCAATAATTGCCTCTTTTTCCTTTTATCTTTCTGGATTACAACAATGCAATTAAAAAAAAAAGAAATCCATTCTTTATTGTTTTGCACTGAGATTTCTCACTGTTCTACTTAAAACTGCAGCCTTTCCCTTTAACATTTGTGCTGGCATATTCATCTGTTCAAACACAGCTCCAAAGATGTATCAGTCCACAACAGCTTTTCTATGCAGCAGGCAGCTCCACTTTTAAGTAGACTTTTCCCATTTCTGTTCTTCTAAATAGTTTAGCTCAACGCACTTTTTATCAAGCTATCAGTATAGCAGCATAAAGCAGTAATGCTTCTTAATTAAAATACAGTTACCTGCAGTGTAATTTGAGCAGAATCCAATTGTGAGATGAGAATTTTAGTGGGACCAAACATTTTTCATATCTCACTACTAAAGTGAGTTAATGTAATAGCCATTGATATGACATTAATATATTTAGGGCTTCTGGAACTTGTGCTACTGCAACACAGAGATAAAACATGAGATGAGTTCTCTAATGTTTGGTTGCCAAATGTTCAACAAGAAACAGAACAGTACAAAGCACATGTTCATCCAAAATTCTTTTTAAACCTTTCCATAGTGTATTCGAAAATCAGTCTTGCTTATAGTCAGCTACTCTTCTAAAAATTATATGCAGCAGATATATTGATACAGGTTTTGTTACAACTTAAACATTAAAATTGCACTTCTCTGCTTGTCGAAAAGTTAAGCATTTTTTCTGCCAGAGCATCTAAAATTTCCAAAAATAATTTCAGCTTATTAGATTTATATTTAGATGAGCTTTAAATATGTAATCAAATAATATTAAATTTGTATTTATACCCATGCTATATTAAAAGCTAAAAATTTGCAATCACAGAGAATGTAATTCATGAGGTTTTAATTGTAAGGCTGTGATTTTCAGATTTCATTTGTTTGTGTTTTTTAATTTTCTTCTGTTCAGGGCTATTTTTGAAAAGAATTACTAGGCTTTTTTGTTCAGAAAAAGAAACATGCTGCGATGATCTGAATAAAAAGTTTTATACTACATAAATTCTACTATGATTTTTAAGAGTACTTTTTCAATCTTACTTTCACATTATAAAAATGATCTTTTGTTCAATTTTGGCACACACAGACATGATTCCAAAATATCTTCTGGAAATTGTTTAAAGAGAATTTTCATAAGAATTATGAATAAATGAATACCAGGTTCATAATAAGAACGTTATATTCTACTGTAATATTACTAGGAATGATATAAAATTCTGTGTGTCTACTCAAATCTATGTGCTGAAAATAACTGTAGACATCCCCATAGTCTTAGAACAAACCTGAACTAACAAATATTAATTCTTTATTCACAAAGAATTACACTCTTTTACTAGTCTTCTTAAACCAATAGTTATAGTTCATCTTATAGATCACACTTTTTAATTGCAAACTTTTAAAAATAGTTTTTCTACATTTTTCTATGAATTGAAACTGTCAAAGAACAGTAGTTTAACTGTATAAAATCCCTGAAAAATTTTCTTTTATTGCAAGCTGAGAATTTAGGATTAGTAACGGCTTTCAGGTACAATGTGTGGAGTATAGCTCTGACCCCTTGCCTGTATCACAGAATAAGAAACAATTTTCACTGCATCTCAAGAACATGCTATAACTTATTTGCAGTTTGAAAAATAATCAGAAAAATGTGTTTTAAATCATGTTTTTACATTTAAAATAAAAAAAACCCTTGCAATATGACTAGTACTGGTAGAAGATCTATTATTTAAATATCCTATTTAGCTCGATTATCCAGCATACAGTCCTTTTAAGTAAAAAATAAACTTCATAAAAGGTTTCCTGACCATCGAGTTTCTCTGTTTCAGATGTTTCTCCATGATACTGCTTCCCTCACAATCCAACATCAATATTTTACCATAACAAAAAAAAACCAAAAACAAACAAACAAACAAACAAAAAGTTAGGGGGGATGTCACCCTCTCCCTTTCCTTCTCCTCTCATTCCTTTTTTTCCCTTTCAGAAATCTCACATCTGTTACACAGTCAACTATTCTAAAGAAATAAACCCTAATAAAAGAGCATTGCACCAGTTTATGCAAACCAGTGGTCCAAGGAGGAGTATTCACCACTCTGGTTAATCTGACAGCCTAGCAAAGATGTGCAATACCCTGCACCCCACTAGAAACAGACAGTATACACTTGATGAGGTGGGGAGAGAAAGCCTGCAAAACCCCAATGCTAATACCCTCCATAAAACTCAATCGAAAAGAAGAAAACAGACCTGGTGACTGAATCTGACACTAATCCTCAGAGTTAACATGTAATGAGGCTGCTCTGGAATGCCTTTGTTGTGCTTTCAAATTGCAATTAGCACAGCGTTATTTTGGTGCCTTTTTTGTTTTTATTTCAGTGTGTGCTTTTGCACAGTTCTGCAGTCCTTCATTTCAGCATTTCTGACTTCTGAAGACTCGGGTTTACTGCATTGCTGTACTTTGAAATCACTTGTGGGGGCCAGATTTTTGTCATCTGTGCTCTTCACTTATTTGTGATGGTTCTTAAAAGCATGGTGGCGGGTTATTGTAAGCCAGCCCACAACTTCAAAACATCCTGGGCAAAACCTAATAGACATTTTCAAGAGTGCCAGCTCCATTCAGAACACTTCAAGCAATTGCTGAGAGCTGGGAAGCTGAGAAGCCTAGGGAGGACCAGAAGGGATCTTGCTGAACAGCTTTGGCCAGTCAAGGCTTCCCAGATGGCAGGTCCCGCTGGATACTGAGCTCAGCACAACACAAGGGCTGTAGAGGAGGGACCCTGCCCAGCCAGCCGCTGTTCTGGAGTGCAGGGAAGCTCCTGCTGCAGCCCAAGGCCACCACTCGGCAGCAATGTGATACCTGTGTGCTGCTGTCAGCAGCCTCCTCTTCTCACAGCCCCCTGGCTGATCATCTTGGAAGCCTCTTACCAGTGTGATAAGTCTTAGTTCAGAGCTCTTAATGTATTATTTTTCCCAGCAGGAACTGTGGAACCCTGGTACAGGAGCAAAGACTTTCCTCTCAGAGAAAGGTAGATCCTTCTGGCTCCCATTTCCCAAGCCTGACAAAAACCTGGCTAATGAGTCCCAGCTGTTAGTGAGCAGGAACTGCACTCCCATAAGTCTTCTGCCTCTCACACTAAACACTTGCAATAAATTTTGCTCGTATGTTTCTACATGCTATAATGTCCTCTCATGTCCTATGGCAACTCTGCTTGTAGCATTTCTTCTGCTGTGCTTCTGCAGCTGTGACAGGCCCACGACCAGAATCACCACCATTGCATAGCAATTCTCTTTGACATTACATCAGAGATTAATTTGTTTCCTAAAGCCTGTGCCATGATTGAGACATTACTCATTAAAAAGTGATGGTCTACATTTGTTTGTCTCCCCTCCACAGGCACTGAACCAAATTGTTTTCAGACTATTCAGCTGAAATCCGTACTCTTAAAATTAGGTCATTGCCCTGATAAATCCTTCCTAACTATATATCTAGAGAGCTGATTAAAATCCAATCTATTTGACATTATAATTAAGCCTCACATCTAGTTTACAGTTTTATAATTACAGCTCTGCATCCTGAGGAAGATCAGAGGTCTCTCCTGCTCAGCTGAGGGCTCAGAACAGTTCTGCAGAGAGCATCTGAGGGGATGCAAGTGCTGGCCTTTGCACATGTGCAGGAGATAGATATGTGCTGCTGAAAGAGTTCTGTGTTGATGAGCAGATCTGCCCAGACCTACAGATGTGCCCTGCATGGGCAGTATGGCATTTGGAATACGATGGGGAGACTTTTCATGATTTAGCAAGTAGATATCAGTGACCAAGAGCAGCACAGGCTGATTCTTTGTCCTCAGTGTGGTATGATCCAGCTCTCTAGAAACGAGGAAGCAAACCACCAAGTCTACTTTTAACCTTATTCTGCCTAATTTTCTTATGCTTGATTTTCCCAGCTAGTTTTTGCTTTTTCCTGTTTCTCAAAAGCAGGGAGGGGCACAGGAAGGGGAGAGAGCTGCCCATAAACCCCCAAGGTTTTGTGTCACTCTGAACTTACTTAAAATGTGTCTGGAGGAAGTGGAAGCTAGTATCTTTCTTCTTCTGGCTTCAGTGATGCTGAAGGTATTTAGAAAGTAAGGGGAGAAGGCTGAGATACAGAGTCACTTCTAGTACAAATCCCAGCAGAACCAGCACCCATCTTCTGGTAAGAGGCAAAAAATGCCTCACGTTTTCCTTGTTAGACAGCCACTTTCACTTCTTCAGGGTTTCTCCTCTTCAGTCAGAAGTTGTTTTTTTTTTTTAGTCAAGGCCTCTTACTCATGCAATATGACCAGTGCTGGGAGGAAACAGAAAGCTGATGATTTCAACCTCACCCAGCACTAATACTCCAGAGCTTTTGCTATTATACCATGAGCTGGAGCACACAGTCCTCCTTCTGCAGAGAGCAGTACAAACTCTGGTGCACAAGGACAATAAATGTAAAACTTCCAGTGGGATTTCTTTAAAAAGATGGCAACATCTGCCCTTACATACTTTAAAAATCACTTACCTACTTACCTGTTGAACATGTACATGAAAAGCAACATTACACTGTTCACCATCATTATACTGTTTGGAGTAAGTGTGAAAAAGGGCACATGGGAGGGGGAAAAAGAATTATGTCTAGTAGTTATTATTGGATCCCATCAGAAACAAAACATCCAGGTGTCCATTTTAGCTCCTCAGCACTTTACTTCAGCTTTCTTTTCAAAACATACCAGAGACACTCTATTTCTAAATCAAACTTTTGTCCAGGTTGTGTATCAGCCCAGTAGTCTTTTTCCCACTGACATATCCTTACAAGAGAAAAAAGTGTTGTCATATTATTTTAAGAAAATTTCTGGTCATTGCAGAAAGATAATTCTCACAGCTGTAACATGGCAGATTGGCCCAGACCTTGGTTGCATTTTAGGCGTCCCAAGAGTCAGTGGTGTTTTGCATTTATTGCCTGTTCTATTCAGTTGCCATTACTCATGTTACATAGCATCATTTTTCTACCAGGACCTTTACCTCTGTATTTCACAGCAGGATGAGGAACATGCACTGATCAAATATCTTTCCCATTCAAACAGATGGTGTGCTGCTCTTCATTACCCTGGGAAGCTTTCCAATTCATCCTAGTCTAATTTCACTCTGCTTTTTCACTGGAAAAAAAAATAAAAAAAAAAGTTAAATAGCACTATAGTTCATTCTCCAAATAAACCATTTGTCAGCTTTTCAAATTTCACAGAATCACAGGATGGTCAGGGTCGGAAGGAACCTCAGGAGATCATCAAGTCCAATCCCCTTTGCTAAAGCAGACTCTCCTAGAGCAGGTTGCACAGGATCATGTCCAAGTGGGTTTTGAATGTCTCCAGAGAAGGAGACTCCACAACCTTGCTGGGCAGCCTGTTCCAGTGCTCCGTCACCCTCAAGGTAAGGAATTTTTTTCTCACATTCAGATGGAACTGCCTGTCTTGCAGTTTGTGCCCGTTGCCCCTTGTCCTGTCACTGGGCACCACTGAAAAGACCCTGGCCCCACCCTCTGGACACTCGCCCTTAAGATATTTATGTGCATTGGTAAGATCCCCTCTCAGTCTTCTCTTCTCCAGGCTAAACAGGCCCAGCTCTCTCAGCCTTTCCTCATAACAGCAGAGATGCTCCAGTCCCCTCATCATCTTTGTAGCCCTCAGCTGGACCCTCCCCAGCAGTTCCCTGTCTCTCTTGAACTGGGGAGCCCAGAACTGGACACAGCACTCCAGATGTGGCCTCACCAGGGCAGAGCAGATCACCTCCCTCAATCCGCTGGCTACACTCCTAATGCCCCCCAGGATCCCATTGGCCTTCTTGGCCACCAGGGAAGACTGCTGGCTCATGGGCAACTGGCTGTCCCCCAGAACTCCCAGGTCCTTGTCTGCAGAGCTGCCTCCCAGCAGGTCAGCCCCCAATATGTACTGGTGCATGGGGCTGTTCCTCTCTCAGTGTAGGACCTTAAATTTGCCTATATTGAACTTCATTAGATTCCTCTCCACCCAGCTCCCTAGCCTGTGACACTGTCTTTAGAAAGTGTCATTCTTCTTACATAATATTTTCAATTGCTTTCTGCTGTACTATATGTAGTTTAAAAATAATTTAAAAATGTTTTCTTATACTTTTGTTATCAATTGCTTCAGTGACTCCACATCTTTTCAGTGAATGCAAAGAATTCTGTAAGGGTATTTTGATATGCATCAGAAAATCTCAAATAAGGCATTTCCTCCTGCTTTATTATGATATTGCTTGCTGTGCTTACCAGAATACTGTATTTGCTCAGATGTTGCACTGAAAAGATTGGGGACTATCCTCTTATCAGAGCTTTCTCCAGCTGAAATCTCATTTCCTTTCCTGTAGATGTTCCTGTACGGTGATCCCCTTTTGTAAATGTATTTCTAAGTATTTGCAATTCTGGAGTTATCTACCCTTTTTATCAGGCAAATATATATTTCAGGATAATATAAGAATGCTTCCTTTTCTAGTAATCTGGCATATCAGGGGATACTAATTGCACAGACATATATATATATATATATATAATTTAAATTGGGCTTTACTTTCTGCAAATGGTCAGTCACCTTCAGACTCTATTTTACAACCCAGACTAATAAGAACCTTGTATAAAAACACCTTGTATTACCTCTGTAATCTGTAAAATATTCTGCAGTAAGACAAACAGGTCTGGTTTTTTTTTCCTTCTGCATGTCTTTCTCTTCCCAGTTTTGATTGGTAATATGCATCTCTTGCTCCAAGAGGATCAACTCCATCTGTTTCTGACAGATTATTTTTCCTTGCTTCAGTCATATAACTTGGCTTGTCTTTACTTATCCACTATCTCTCTCTCTCTGTCAGCCATGAATGAATAAAATTCATGTGGTCTGTTACCTTCTAACTGCAGACACAGAGGCAAAGTTAATGTAATGCTGGCTAACAGGACCACACCTGGCAGCGCTTGCTGGCTGGGGTCAGTTTCATCCAAAGTCACACTTTCCTGGTAGGAACCCATGAGCCATTCAGCATTGTCTCTCTCGAATACAGATCTGTGCGTTGAGATGGCAATTACAGTTAACACAAAGAAGTTTGATCCCATTGTTACCACTTATTCTTCATTTATGTAGACCGGTCTGAGTTTCTCTTTATTGTTACTTTCTCTGTGCTTCATTGCGTGTGAAGAAGCTTTGCCCTGCAATTAGGCTGGAAAGAATGGAGAAAAAGAATATTTAGCCAAGTCTATAACTCCCTCTGAGCTCTTTTCCCTCCACACATTTACTTCAACTGTAGCCCTGTCTGAGAGACTCAGACTGAAACAGTTGTTCTTACCCATTATTTTGTGCAACCAGGAAAACATTTACAGTTGGTTATTCTGTGCTTGTATAGGTATTAGGTGCTTTTTTATATCAATAATAACACTACTGAGAAAAGAATTAAACAATTTCCAGCTAGACAACTGTCTAAATCCCTACTTCCATGAGACACTGTAATTTTAAATATATATATGTCAATACATGAATATAAGTGTGTATGTGTGTATATATGTGTATAATTTTAAGTAAATCATTAGTGCCATATGACTTGAAGTTCTAATACAGTCTTCTGCCCTACTGGTTCATGTAGCTCACCTTTCTAATTGTTTGACAACATCAGACACTCAAACTCATGTAACAATAGAGACTAACCATACTAACTAAAATTCTGTCATTGATTGGATAGTCAACACTGTCTGGTTAGGTCTAATTCACATCTATATCAATGCAACAGCATCATGAGGAGAGTAACTGAACACAATCAGTTCAAAAATAGAATTAACTGGAAGAAAAACCCTGTATGTATGATTCAATAACATACCCTGCACGTTGATTGCTAAATTGGATTCCACTAAAATTTTTTTTGTAATAGAAGCACAATGACAAGCACAGTGCTTACATTTAACTGTTATAATTCTCTTTCCAAAATATTGAAGTGCTGCATTTTCGAAGTGAAGATGTAGCAAAAAATGGCAAGAGAATGAATAAATCCACAGTGCTAAACATTTGTGCATGACTGACTATTATTTGGAAGATGTTTATAGTTGAATTTTCATGGGAAAAGTGATTGCTGTATTATATAATTCTTATAAAAAATTAAAGAAGGAAGTATGTGAAGTTAAAAAAAAGAAGGAAAAAAGAAAGAAGGTACTGGTACTATTTTAAACACCCTGTAAATCATTTGTTTGCTATTTATTCACTTTCAGAAGTCAAAATGTTCATCTTATTAGTTTCTTCCTTTGCTGATAAGCTTTTTTTTAAAAAAAAATAAATATGAAAGACAAACACAAAGGAGGACTAAAAACATTTTATCTAGCTAATGCGAATGACAAATTAAGCATGACTGTCCAAGTGTGAAATAAATCCAGTCACTAGGGTCAAGTGTTCCCTGTGCACACAGGATTTTCAAAAGGGTTATAACTGAGTAATTTCTATTATGATAGATGAACTTCTTATTACACGTTTTCTTCTCTTGCTGATATTTCTTTATAATCAGGAATCCAAAATCTTGTGAAATAGAGAACTGTACAAAAGCTAGTGTCATCCTGAGCAAAATGAAGCAGGAAAGTGGGAAGCAGGAAAATGAGTAACTATGCGTGAGCAACATCTAGTGGCTAACATCTCATTATAAAGCATGGAGGCATTGGACCTTTTTTTAAGCTTATTTTTGACACTGAATCCTCTGGGAGGAAGTGAAGCATATGAGGGGAAAAAGCAGCACTGCCTGTTGCTGTAGCTTCTAAACTAAAAGTTCCCAAGAGCTCCTCTTGACATTTTCTTCATCTCGTGGCCTCAGGTAATAAACTCTGCCTTTGAAGGATAAGCCCATACCTGCACATGGTTGTGCTGTGGGTTGGCTGGACAGGAGATGTGACACAAAGCCCTTCCTGTGGTGTGCATTATGGCACTAAGTCTCCATTCCTTCAGCAGGCTGGAACTTGTCCATAACAGCCCTTTCCAGCTGTGCAGTAAGAAGAAGGGGTGGGAACTCCACACCCCTGTTTTCTGAGAGTCATTTTCATTCTGCCTGAGCAGTCCCTGAGCTTCTGAATCAGACACAGGTTGTGCAAATGAGGAAAATGGTCCTGTTATAATCCTGTCTTGCATGCCTTCTCATCATCTAGGACCTAGAACTGGGAATATTTATAGGACATATAGAGTTATCCTTAAAGAAAGTTGTTTTAAAGGAATTTTTGACTACTTTGCACTGCTACTGAAGCAGGCAATGCAAGTGATCAAATAACCCATGATTTTGTCACCTCATTCCTTTGGAGAAACAGAGCAGCTCTAGAGAATGATACCTCGATGCCCTCATGTTCTTCTACCTAGGGGGGGAAAAAAAAAGTCAGTATGCAACCATGAATATTTTTTACATCTTCCATAGAAAAGCAGTAGATTCTACACATGTCCATGGTCAATCTTTAAAGCAATGTTAAAAGAATACAGTGGAAAAAAAACCAGGTTATATTCTATGCAACTACTTCATGCTTTCTCATTTTCAAAATTTTGCAGATGTACTAGAGTAGTTAATTTTCCATGTGAATCTGTGGTAAATATGAAGTAGGAACACAGTCTTTCCATACAAATCAGATAGTAAAAAAACTTGAAAAAAATTACATACATCACTGCATGATCGTTACTTTATGAGATGACACTCAGTGCATAATTTGCTCCAAAGAGGGTGTTTTTTCCCATTGAGATTATTAGTTTTTCCTACATTTCTCCATGATCTCATCCATCATTCTTTCAAACACCCATTTTCTGTTGCTGCTTCTACTGAACTAAATCCCAGTCTCTCAGATCTGCTGTAATTTTTCCCAATTACATGCTAGAAATGGATAACAGCATACCTTCTTTTAGCAAGATTTACCTAAAATTGCCATAAAAACATGTAACTGCACTGCTTAAAATATTTAGTGCTTAAACTACCTCTCCTACTAATGCGGAGACAGGATACTGCAGTTGTTGGGTATATTTTCTATTGTTCTTACCTTCTTATTTCTTCACTGGCTTACTGTTGATAACCTTAGCACTGGAGTTTTGCCATCTTCTGTAGCTAAAGTAGATCCCCTTTTCCTTCTCTTTTCCAAATCCTAAATCTCCTTAGAAGTTAACAAACAGCTACATAAAGACTATAATCTGGGGAGTCAGCACATAGTCCTCACTCAGAAACCCAGATAAATAAATAAGTTGGTCTCTTCAGTCACATGAGAGGTGTAGGTGAAGGCAGCAGGCTACATGATTTCCTTTGACCTATTCCGTATTATGAAGGCCTTCTAAAGTAAAGGAATTATAAGAGATGCTGGCAAAGGGCACAGCTCCTGCACTAAGATCATCAGTCCAGTTCCTGTGCAGTGAGTCTGGAGCCACAGTTCATTTTGCTAGGTTTTGATGTACAGAAACAGATCTGTCTCTGTAGAGAGACTCTTGCTAAATCCAAGTAGCAATTCAGTGCTTGTACAGAGTATTTTTCATAATTTAGTGGGACAGATGAACATCAGTGCCTATTCTGCTCCCTTTGCAAACTCTGAAAATGAGAGAAACAAAAAACCTGCCACAGCAGGACAAGTTAGGAAGCCCCTTGTATAAGTCACAGCTCTCTAGCTGGACAGATAATCACAGTTCTCTGTCAACCCAGGTTAGCTATAGAGACATTACATTTTGTGGAAATGCACACAGACAATTAAAACTGTTCCTTCTCATTTACAATGCAAAAGCCTCCTCCCATGGCTGTTCAGTCCATCACTGTTTAGCAAGAACACACTATGGGGAATACATCCTCTAATTTTACAATACATTGAACACAACACCATTTACTCCAGCTTACCCTGCTTTTGGGAAAACAGCTCTGCTTGTCTTACACTAATAAAAGTAACTGAAAACCTAATTAGAAACTTTTTTTACCTTTTGTTATATGCCCTCTTGGCAAGCTTCAAGAGATGACCAGTTGCAGAAGCCATTATCAGATGACTCATTGTCTATCTCATGACAAAAGTTTTCCTTAGAAAAAGCAAAGAGAAAATACTTCTGTATTAACTCTGAACTGTGAACTGCTACCTTTCAGCATCCCATTGCATTATGGATTTAAAATGATAACTAAGATAGTGGCAGACCTACTCTGAATGGGAGGTTGTACAAAATGAACTCCAGATCACCACCCTTCAGCTTCTTTAATCTTATGAAATAATCCCACACTGAATCTCCAGGCTTATGTATCGGCCCGTGAAATAATCTAGTTAGAAAGCAGAATCCAGAAGCTGAAGGCTTCTCAAAACAATAGCTTTCCTCATCTCAAATCCTCAGAACGTATCAACTAATTGCATCCTATTCTTAGCTGCCATTTTTAGTTCTTCATAGTAAAGCTTTGACTGAACTCAGAAATGTGCTGCTCATTTTTCTGCAGGCATCTGTCAGACATTGGACTTTACGGTATATTAGAAAGCCTTTTTTATGAAGGGTCAACAACTCTTTCAAGCAGTGCTGAAGAAATATAAGCAAGGACCATGCTAAGTTGAAATAGATTCCTAATTATGTATTTTTCACTTTGAAAAGGTAATTTACAATTTCTAGCTCTTCAACTGACATGTTTCAAACCAATACTTCAAATATCTGCCTTTCAGCATCCACATGCTGACCTCAGCTCTGTTATCCCTGGAGGGGGGAGGGGAATGAGGGGAATAAAATAAATAATAATAATTATAAAAGATGCAGGAGATAAAAGGAAGTATAAATTTAGGAAAGGATAAATATGGGAAAATAACAGGAAAAAGGGAGAAACAACTGACGTGCGGAATTAGACTCTATAACTCGAAAGTTATGAAGTAGGTATGTTTATTGCGCGCAGATGCACGGGGGATCGCTCCTCCACAAGCGTGCATGCCTGAAGTGACGAACCATCTCATATTTATACAATAAAACAAATGAATATTCAATTAACGCCTATACATATTCGTTACCTAAACCCCGCTTCGTATGTTAATTAGCTTATCAGTCCTTTGCCTGGAATGTGGTGGTCTTGCAGGTTTGTAGGTGATTCGTGTCCTTGTGACCATCCGATCTCCTTTTCTCATTCTTTTTTAAATAGTCCCTTTGTTAGAGGAAGAGGGGCAGGCGTCTCCTCAAAACTGTAGTTGTCTCCTCAAAGCTGTGTGCCTATGTGACCAGACACCGCACCCATGACTAGTCACCATACCCACATTCCTGAGCAGACATATACAATCACAATCGATGTCCATTGTCCCCATTTCACACTATTTCTCCATATCACAACAAAAAAGCAGCAATGTTCAAAAAGAATCAGGTCAAAAAAAGGAAAAATGCAATGGACATCAGACAAAAACTGGGAAAGTGAATAGAAATGCGGAAAAGCTTATTCAAGAAAAATGCCTTGTTGTAAATCTTTGTTTACTACAGGAAGTAAGTTTTCCTGTGTATATGCATGTTCTGTAGTTAATATCAAGACAAAACTTCGAGACAATATTTAAGCAGTAGCAATATCTCTTAGTTCCCGTTGTCAGCCTAAGTTCCCATTGTCTGTACGTGTTCACTGGTCTTTTTCAAGTTTGAACTGTTTCTGCTATAACAGAACATCGAGGAATTTTTTGTACAGTAGGTTTTCCTTGGAAAATTTAGAATAAAAGATAATTGGTACATAAAAAGACAGGAGGAAGAATTATTATTTTTATGTCTAAAAGATCACAATGTCATGTACTTCAAGAAAACCCAAGTTTTAAGAGGCAAAGGCTCAGGCAATCTTTTTAATGTGTATGAGTACCTGATGAGAGACAGTAAAGAAGATGGAGCTAAACTCTTCTTCACAGTAGTTCCAGGTGGGCACAATTTAAAATACAGCAAACTCCATTGAAACCTCAGACTTTTTAATTTTTATTTTTTTTTAACTGTCAGTCTGGTCAAGCCTCTCTGGTTGCCCAGAGAGGTTATGGTGTCTCCATTGTTTGGGATATTCAAAATATGACTGTGCAAGGCCAAAGAATAATGAAGGTTAGACTAGACTTCTTCAGTGTCCCTTTCCAACCTCAATGGTTCTGTGATGCTAAGAGACTGAAATATGGGTCTTGGGAGAGACCAAGACTAGCTGGAAGCAGATTAGGACTAGAGCTGGTTGGAAAAGCAGCAGAAGAGAAGAGAGAAAAGAAGAGAAGGGCAGGAAAACAGACTGCATGAGAAAGGATATTTGGAATTGAAAAAATCTTCACAACGGTTCTAAGAGGTGGCACGAATACAGTAAAGCTCCTGTAAAAAACTGTGTGTGATCATACTTGGCAAAGATATATAATACCTAAAGACATATAATATCTAAAAGATACAGGGAATCTCTGATATTTTTTTCAGGGAGCTAGGACAGGGTTATTACATGAGTGGGGCTGAGCTGATAAACAAGGGTGACCACACAGACAGCAGGAGACAAAGCTGAAGATGAGAGAGGAGGCAAGGCTATAATGTAGGACCAATATCTGCTCAGGAGACAAGGCTGCAGACAAGATACCTACAAAGTGTGTTCACGGTCCATTAGGAAACAAGGCCAGAGAGGAGGCTGGAGACAAATGCAGTTACAGCATAGTTTAGGCAAGCAAACAAGGCTCAGATGTGAACTTAAATGGACAAACAGGCAGAGCGTGTGTGCATGGATATTCAAGGTAAGGCTGGTCAGAGCAATAAGGCCCATTTGTACACACAGGGCCCTGACATGTTGAGACTTTCTGGCTCAGCTTTGAAGCCTTCATTTTCTTTAAATATTGGGTGTGATATCCCAAATCCTTAAAAGAACTACCAAAATGCAATCATTCTATCACACAGACATCTACCTTAATCATCAGTATGATTAGCACCGCTAGAATCCTTATGATTACTACCATTTGTGTTACTGATAGTAGATCCCTGAAAGCAATAGAGACAAGGGTCTTTGCCCTGTGGATCAGGGTTTATCCACACTCCATTGTGTAGCCAGTACGAAACATGCAGTGCCTGGTCAGAATAAAGACTCGAGAAGGATTAAAGCATGTGCTCTGGAACAAAAGCAGAAACATTACTCTATGTAATATCCAGCAGCACTAAGAAAGCAAAGAAAAAAAAAAACCCCAAACCTAGTATATTATTTAATTTCAATATTGATATAGTTAATAGTGCATGTGTTTCTCATCATCTCATTCTCAGGACTTACATGATTGATTCATTTCCAGAATAAAAGCAAGTCTTCTTTTCAGCCCCAGGCAGAACACCAGCACAAGAATTTCATTCCCAGTCTTTATACTGATAGAGTATATAGAATTGACCCATAATAAAGGCTATCGTGGAAATGATCTGATAAAGATTAAGTAATGCCAACAACAACACCCCCCAGGCCCCAATATTCCAATTGGATGTATAGTTTGAAATCCTGAAGCTTCAATTTATTATCTCATTTACTCAGCAGAAACAGCTTGGGTGCAAAAGTACAGTACAGTTCTGCTTATATAGCAGTATGAGCTTCTCAGTATTAACCCTATCAGGGAACTCTAACCCTGATGCTGGAAGCCAAACCACTCAAAAAGACAGCAACTTAAGACCTTTTTTTCCCCCTGTTGTTTTGTTCTCTTTGTGTCTTCTAACAAAGATGTAACTCAGGACACATTTTCCTGATTTGGATAATACCCACCTTATGTCAATAGATTTGCCACAACTAAATCCTTTTAGAGAAGTACTGAAAAGTTGAAGTCATGCCTGTCTGTCAGTCATTTAGTGCATTTGTCAACTGAATTTGAAAGAATGAGTTGGAGGAAAAACACTGGGATTTTTTTGAACTATCCGCTCTCTTTCTGCCATAAAATTTAATGCAGTTAAAAAGGGTCACACTGAAGGAAGAGTAGGAATGAGAGATGTCAAAATGAAAACAAAGGTATATTGGCACATTGTTGTGGCAAATTGGTATGTTCCTATTTAATATTCTGTCTAGAAAATCATTCCTTCATTTTTAGAAGGAAATCCTCTCCACACACTTAATGAAACAGATGATAGTGACTTTCAAATACTATGTGAAGACCTTTTAGCAATATCATGTTTTTGAAAGACGACCTCTGTGTAGGATGAAATGTTTAACAGCTCTGTTGTACCCTAGATGCACTTGAGATAAGAAATGAATCCTAAGAGTTTTATCCCATATAATGGGCAGTGACTGATGACTCATTACCTGACACCATGAAAATTCAATTAATATTTGTCATGCAAAAGTTGTGGTAACAAACTTCGGTTTTATAATCTATTTAAAGTCAATTTAAGTGTCAGCTAACAACAAGAATTAATTATTATGCAAGCATGCATCCACTCAAAGGTCACATTCAGTGGTTTCTCTTTCTGCCCTTTTCAGGTGTTTCATTTACTGAGATAAAATTCTTTGTGGCTCCATCTTTTATGAACATGGAACTGCTCTATAATTATTTCTGTATTTAGATTTGGTTAGTTGAGAAGTGTATTATTCTAGTTCACATATTTTATTCAAGTTAACAAATAACTATTCAGAGCAAGGAACCGGAAGGGAGGGCTAACTCAAGCTGTGTCACTCCTCAGTAGTTGCTTCACAGGAAAGTCACCAGCTTTGAATTTACGGCCTCTGTTCCTGCCAGCCTACAACAGTGTTTAAACCATGAAGGGAAGAAGCCCACGATGATTACAAAAATAAAAGGAACTATGGTTTGTTTATGAGGGAAGATTTAGGCAGTAAAATAGGACCGGTTCTTCAAAGGAACAAGAATTGAACCTAGGCCCTCTCAAAAGTACCTCAGGAAGTTTTTACATGTCCTTTCTTACAATAGAGCAGCGTGAAGGAATTTTTTTTTTTCTTTTTAAATCTCTAACACTTTGCCTTTGTAAAGAAGAAAAACAAACATATTTTTTGTTTTGAGAGGACTGCTTTATCCTTAGATTTCACTTGTAACAATGCAAAAAGAAACACAGTTTGGATCTCAAAGGAGAGAACTGTCATCACTATAATCTAGAAGCCAGTCTAGGAATAGAACTGGCAAAGTTCCAACAAGGAATAGTGAAAGGCAAAACTTCTATGACATAGGAGGACAACATGGAGACAACAGCTAAAGGTGAATCCTATCAAATCTTTTTATATGAATTCTTGACATTTTCTGGTGAAAAAAATCGAGAGTGTTGTGGTCTTTTTTAATTTTGAAGGGCTATATTTTTGTAGAAAGTTGTTATTATTATTATTCACATAATGCATTTACACACAGGATTTAACTGTTACCAAGTATTGAATTTTTAAGGACTAATTTTATACTTGCATGGGTGCTAAAACTATGAAACAAAGCTCAGGCCACCCTACTATTTCATTCTTTTCTAGTTTCATGTGCTGCCTTCTATCTGACAGTAACTCAGCAACTCATCATGTGTGAAGTGACTTCTGTCTGTCCCTTATGGGTCAATCTTGTCCTTACCACTCTCCCAGAAAAACAGTTGTGTGTTTTATTCTTGATGTGTCTTTATGTTGCTATATATTTAGTTTAGAGGATGTTAAATTGAAGGAGAGCACCTCACACTGGGAGCAGAGGTTGGGAGGTTAGTTAGTTCAGGTGTTCTGCAGCAGCCTGGGACTAAACCTTCACAGTGCCTTGTTTCCCTCACAGCTGACTTCAATTATTGCTACAAACAGTACTGTTGTGCCTGAAGGGAGTTACTGACTGTTCTTGATGTTACATCTCTACTTGATGGCAAATCTCACCAGTAGAGGAAAGTCCATACATGGCAAAGTGTTAAAAGCCACAACTGTACAGATTTGTCTCTCTGCTTCAGGAGATATTCTCCACTCTTGATACTCAGTCATCTGTTTCTTCCCTTTGCTGCTTCTCATCTGGCTGTGGCTTAAAGTCATATAAGACACAGCTGGTTGGGTTTCCCTATCACTCAGGTAGAACTTTTCAGTGGTTCCTGTAAATTAATTTGTTTAATTCTGAAGGCTGGCTATATAAAATAAATATATACCGTAAAAAATTATTGTTTCTATTAGAGCAAAATAAGCAATACTGCATATGAAAACTTTTGCTGCAGTGTTCTGTCCCAACATAGTAAATTACTTGGAAGCCATTAGGGCATTTCTCTTTGAAGGTTCATTTATATAAAATGCATTATTAACTTACTAAATGTTATTTAAATGTACAGTTGAATAATGTGACTAACAGAATATAGACAATGACCTTACCCTCATATTGTCATTTCCATTATGAAGTAGGATTTTCACTTTTTTTTCCCACAGACTATAGAAGGACTTAGTTTGCCAACTGAACATTTTTATTTTAAAGAGAACATTTTACTTCTCTCTCTCAGCTGAAAATATTCATTCATGGTGAAACCTACCAAGCATTTAAGGAACAAAGAATGGATGTGCCACCGAGATTAAAATGTGTTTCAGCATTTTAACCTACTGATGGTAGAAGCTAGGTTGTGGAAAATCATACAAGCATGTCACCCTCAGTAACATCTGCAATACACAGGGAAAGCAGCAAGCCAACAGGGATGCTGGACCTTGCAAAGTTCCAGTTGAGTCCTTGCAGTAGAGAGATTCTGGCAAGCCAAAGTGAAATAGGTCATACAGTTGCCTGCTTTTGTAACAGTGCTGAGCAAGCAACTATTACATTTGTGATTAAAGGTACGTGTAAGTTACACCTGAACAGACAGCAGTGCACATGCATCCTGGCTGTGCTCCAGATCTATTAGGGGCAATATTTTGCACACATCCTCTTTTTTGTCTTGGTTTTTGAGGGAAGGAAATCTTGTTCAGTGACAAGAAAGATGCTTTACAGCTCTCTAGGTGGGTCCTTGATCAGGACTGTCAAGGTGTCAGTGCTGCAGCAAACATCTTGGCATGCACTCACTCTCCATTCAGCCCAGAAGAGGATGTAAAGGGTGACTGGAAGCCACACTTTATGCAAGTTTTCAATTATGTGAAGCCAAAATTTTGAGATTCTCCAATAGTCAAAAATTGACCCAATTCCTTGCTTTAATCTACATTAATTCTTTTCAATTGGTAAATCAGTGTAAGTCTTCCTACATTCTTTAGTGTTCCTTAAGTCAAGTTCAATAAATATACAGAAATATAAATACCCATGTCAAACACCTATAACCAAATATATACAAATACTTAAAATTGGACTTGATGATCCTTATGGATCCCTTCCCACTCAAGATATTCTATGGTTCCGTGTAGAAATACAAACTAACTCAGATTTGGATGTTATTACATGACTGCAGAAGTCATAGTGTTAGGTGGATATTTATCTTCTTGATAAATTGGCCCGAGTACTTTCAAATCATCACTAGTATAAATCTCAAGGGACGGGACATGAGCTTTCATCACCTGTACCCCTCTCAGATTATCATGTTTGGTCACACTGACAGCTTTCAGACTCTGGGCAAGTGAACAGATTTCTTTATGAAACCCTGGTCTTGGTTCTTTCAATGTAATCAAATATTCAGAATCCCCTAACTTCATTTTTCTTTGCACCTTTCTCCTGCAAATTATCTTTTGAAAATTCTCTACTGATTACAGAACACTAGGTTTCAGAAAGGATGCAACTGTCATGTCTGTGCTGATATATGATCTGAATACCACCTTTGTGTTTATATTGGAGTAGCACTAGAGAGCACCAACAACAGGCCTGTGTGCTCTACCACATAAAATAAAAAAATCAGTGCCTGACTCAATGAGCTTACAGTATAATCAGTGAAGCTCTTTGCCAGTATATGTTGATGAGTGGCTGTGTCAGAGAGATACATGTTAATATGTAAAGTCAAAGAGCGAAAGCCTGGAATTTCTTGTGTATATTTGAATAATTTAAGTAATGCAGTTTCAGTGATCTATGAAGTATCAATTCACAACAACATTGAAACAAACGAAGTCTTTTGGGGCACCTGGGAAAACGCACTAAGTTTTTACCCTGTTTCCTTCAGTGAAACATGAAATTATGTAAAGACTTATTTACAATTTCAGAACTCTGCATCTCTTCTTATTTTACAATACTAACATTGCATGTACACCTTTTTATAACTCAGTTCATCTGGTATTTGTCTTCCATTCTTAATAATTCACTTCCAGCTTCATAATCTGTTAATATTGCAGCAAATTCCCAAATTTATGTCTACGAGAAATTTTCAGTGATCCTTGCATATGTAAGTTATTAGCTAACCATACAGATGTTACAATCAGATAAGTAAAGCTGTACATTTCTAGACAGCTTTGAAATCATTAGCCTTACTTATAGTATTATTGTAAGAGCTGTTATGCATCTGAGACCTAAGAGATAGTGGTAATTATAGAATACACTAGCCAAAAATATGTTTTATTAAATCAAAACAGGATTGAAAAAAAGTATATATAAGTATTTTTATACTGAAACATGGAATCAAATAAAGAAGCTCTTTTTGATGGTTTTAGTAATAATAGTTAATAAGACATTTACAATCTTCAAAGGTTATCTCTTTGTATCTTTTTAGCAGCTGTAGTTTTCTCACTCTTTCCTGACTTAAACAGGACACATGCAACCTAAGACCAAATTAAAAACTAATCACAGAATGACAGAATAGCTAAGGTTGGAAGGGAACTCTGGAGATCATCAAGTCCAATCCCCTGCTAAATAAGGTTCTCCTAGAGCAGGTTGCTCAAGATCACATCCAGGTGGGGTTTGAATGTCTCCAGAGAAGGACACTCCACAACCTCTCTGGGCAGCCTGTTCCAGTGCTCTGTCTCCCTCAAGGTAAAGTTCTTCCTCACATTCAGATGGAACTGCCTGTCTTGCAGTTTGTGCCAATTAACCCTCGTTCTGTTGCTGGGCACCACTGAAAAGACCCTGGCCCCATCCTCTTGACACTCACCCCTAAGATATTGGTATGCATTGGTAAGATCCCCTCTCAGTCTTCTCTTCTCCAGGCTAAACAGACCCAGCTCTCAGCCTTTCCTCATAACAGCAGAGATGCTCCAGTCCCCTCATCATCTTTGTAGCCCTCAGCTGGACCCTCCCCAGCAGTTCCCTGTCTCTCTTGAACTGGGGAGCCCAGAACTGGACACTGCACTCCAGACGCAGCCTCACCAGGGCAGAGTAGAGGGGGAGGATAACCTTCCTCGACCCGCTGGCCACATTCCTTCTAATGGACCCCAGGATCCCATTGGCCTTCTTGGCCACCAGGGAAGACTGCTGGCTCATGGGCAACTGGCTGTCCCCCAGAACTCCCAGGTCCTTGTCTGCAGAGCTGCCTCCCAGCAGGTCAGCCCCCAATATGTACTGGTGCATGGGGCTGTTCCTCTCTCAGTGCAGGACCCTACACTTACCCTTGTGGAACTTTGTTAGTTTACTCCACTCAACTCTCCAGACTGGGAAACTGGAGGGCCAGCCTTGGCAGTAAAGACTGAAGCAAAGGAGGTATTCTGTAACTCCACCTTCTCCGTGTCCTTCATTACCAGAGAACCCTCCTCATTCAGCAGCGGACCCACATTTTCCCTAGTCATCCTTTTCCTGCTGATGCGCTTGAAGAAGCCCTTCTTGTTTTCCTTCACCTCCGTCATCAAATTTTTTCCATAATTAATGGAAAGTATTTTTCTCTTGGTTCTATGTAAGAACAGCACAAAGAACAGGAATATGGAGAGTTTATTTAAATTTATGGCATACAATAAAAAGCAGAGTTAAACCTAGTTCCAGCGCCAAGGTCAGTCTTCAGTGAATCGCTGTATGGAACTGCATGGGGTGCCTCACTGAGAGTCAGCACGCATCTGGATGGATGTTTTTACAGTTATCCAAAGCTAAACCACCACTATAACTGAAAATATCAATAGCCTTGAAACTAGTAGTTGTCACCATAACTACTCAGTAGGAACAAATGTTTGCATATGCATGTAACTATCAGATTTTCTTAATTGGTGCAACGTTGCTTCAAGCAGCACATCACTATTAAAACAAGACAGACTGTTGCTGCCTTCATCATCAGTGACCTCAATTAAAGGTGTAACATTTCTGCTTCTTTATGGACAGTTATATCTTAACAAGGAGGAAAAAAAAAAGGTAAAGGCAGCAAAAATATGCTTCAACCCATATGTCTTTTTTGCTGTCATTGAATAGTTACTTTCCGACTATATATCGTTGCATGTAGAAAATATCAAGCTAAGGTCTACAATTTTAAAGGAGAAATCTTTAATAATTTCATTTTTAATTAATATACTACTTAAAAGCCCTTATTATCTGTAGACACCATTCATTTGGAAAGAGCAAATGAGAGCAGGTTTAATAAGACAGAATTAGATGACATAGTCACAGGAATTGTAAAGTTAGCTCAAGCTGCTTTGAGAAAGACAATCACCTGTCTCAGTGATTGATGAAGCAATGAGAAAAATGACAGAAAAAAAATCAGTAGGAAAAAGAAAAGAATATCTTCTCTACATTTCTTATTATTGCCTAGATTTCAGCTATTTTATATTAAGCAAGTAAAAATTTTTCTAGTATATATAAGTGTTCTAAATGAGTTCACAAAATGTATGAAATACAAAAAGAAAATCAAAGATAATAAAAATAAAAGTGAAGAATGAATAAAAATCCATAATCTGATGAGAGGAATTTATTAATCTTTCTTCAAAAAGTAAATGTATTTTAGTGTTATCTTGCTAGTATGGATATTTATAGATTGGAATGTCTTCCTAATTAATAGATCTAGGAAGTCTAGCATGTGCAGAAGCATTATGCAATGATACTGTCTTTTTTATTTGTGAATGAGTCAGAAGCAGGCAGTGACTTGAACATCATAGTCATTTATCCCTTGACAAGACAGACTTGCATGTTTGCAAGACATTCACAGAGATGTTTAAAAAACACAGAACTTCTAGACTGGAGTGAATCTGAGTGGTGGATAAATACAGAAAAATTATGATCTTGCTTACATACACCCAGTTAACAGAAGAAGCTAATTTAACTGAGTAAATTATTTACTCATCTTCAGTCTTAAGCAGCCTTGCTAAAATGACATTACTTTCAGCTCTACAAATTTTAAAATGATTAGGTTGTTGAAATGATGTTTCTATTCCCATTATACCTGTAATAAACTTCTCTTACACTCAGCAGTTTTATCTGGCCAAATTATTACTACAGTCTGTAAATACAGCTCTTATATTTTGCCATCAAGAACTATACTGAAAACTGCATGGCTAAAAAATTTATGTACTGTAGCTTTAGTGAAATGAAATCATAATGTTACCATAAATCTTCAATATTTAGTATGAAAATGCACTACCATCTTATTTACTGATGTTTTTTATATAATTTTGTCCAAAATGTAATAGGTACAGAAATCTATGAGGTGATCATTTTGCACCTGAGTATTTTGTGAACAGCAAAATGTGCAAAATACGTGCTCTGTAAGACCCCTTTGCTGTAAGCATAATTGCTACCTAGTAAGAGTGTTCAACTGCTAATTAATGGTACTCAAGAGTTCAGGAATGTAAAGGATTAGGAATCCTGTGAAAACTACTATTCCTACTAGAAACTGCTTTTCAAATTAAGGAATAGGAAGACTAGAGCATGCACTGTGAATTACTTTTATGAGGTCAAACTTGATGGGAGGATATGCACATTCAAAATTATGAAAACTCAAGAGTGTAAGAAAATTTGAAAAAACTTGAAAGCACAGTATGTAGTGAGATCTATGCCTAAAGTGTCTAAAATGCCCAGGTGTGTTCACACAAATAGAGCATAATAACAATTGGACAACTTTTTTTACTTGAGTGGGACTTCAAAATGTATCATCTTCTGGGATGTCCCAGTGTACTTCTTGAAGACAGTAACAGAGGCAATGCATTTATTTCTCTGATGTAATATATTACTTTACAAAAAGTGTTTTGGTTTTATATCAGTTTTTCATCATGGTGCCACACAAAATAGTTGATTTGTCTCTAATGTATTTGATAAAACTAAATATTCACAAAAATAACCATCCTTTTCCCTGCAGCAATGTATAAATTAGGCAATGTAACACAAAAATATAGTTCAAAATTTTGTGATGTAATAGGAACCGTATGTTAGCATTTTACTTTATGTTCATTGGTTTGAAATGTCACTCTGAATGAGCAAATCTATTTCAAACCTTCCTTTTAGAAAAAAAATGAAAACTTAGAAAAAAAAGAAAAATATTAAATCTAGTGGGAAAAATTAACTATTTTTCTCTTTGCATAGATACATGGATAGAAATAATTCTTAAGCACCAGGACACAGATTACTTCAGTCTGTCCTCTGTCATGACAGAGGGGAAAGAACAGTGATATATCTGTGCCATTTCTTTGATTTTCGAGAAACCACAGACTGCCATGGGCAGTTGAAGTTATGTAATTTGTGAGACAGGTGAAGATAGAGGTTTCGCAGTTTCTACCTTGGATGAAAGTCCTGTTTTCATGCATAGAAAGAACTCCATGTGAAGGAAGACTAGTCTTTTCCTCCTTTTAAATGCTAAACTGACTCACATTATCACATACAAATATTAGTTAAGGAAAATTAAGAACGTAAATTATACATGCACAAAAAGAAACACAGACAAAATACAAGGAGTTTTGACACTACATTAAATCAAAGGAAAAAAAATCACTATTGCAAGAGTAGATTCTAATTTCAGAGCAAATTATTTTGCTAAGACAACATTTTCTGTCTACAGCTTCTATAACAAGGCAGTGTTTCTTTTTAATGCCGCATTATAAACATTTCTTTTTAAATATTCTTCCACCAAGTATGCCAAGATACAGGGCAGAACCTTCCCAAGTTCATACAGCAGGTTGAAGTAGAACCAACAGTAGAATCCAGTTTCTAAACTCCAAAGCTAGTGTGCAACCCTGTGGGCTACCCTTCTATACCAGCAGGATGGATGGAAAAAGGATTGGTGGCATTATCATGTCATTAATATTTTTATCTCATGTCACTGTCATCCAAAAATACAGAAAGATACTTTAAACAGAGATTCCTCTTAGAAACCTGTGAACCAGCAGGGAACAATTCTGTATGTATCATGTTCAATTGCTTCTCTCTGTTTAACATTTCAAGTAGAAACATAATGGCAATTTCATAAAGCTGAAAGTTCTCATTCATCTTCTGTCCATTTTACTTCAGTGAACTATAAAAAACATTCATAAACCAAGGTGTACAAATCTGTATGACCAAATTCTCGGGCCACAGGAATAACTTAGTCTCTCGTGCTTATTGACTGTGTGTCAACAGGTATTCCAGGTAGTGAATGACTGTTACATTTCTCCTTTTCAGAGGGAAATAAACCACAACTGCACTTTCAGTATGAACCCAGGATTCTTACTGTAGTGGCCTAATTCACTTTAATGCCAGTCAGAAGTTTCAGAAAACAAATACAGATTCATTTATTCTGTTGATAGTCTAAGATCATCAGATAAGGAGCCTAAGCTCCTCTTGTGCTTCTGTACTGTCTTTGTGTTCCTAAATAATTTATGTAGGTACAATTTTGAAATGTCTTTTCCTACCTGTAGATTGTGTTTAAATTATCTCACTCTTACATTTGAAGTTCAGAAGTAATCTCATTTTTCATTAAAATTAGATTGAACTTACTTGAATATAAAAGCAGCAAAAGAGGAAACTATTACACATAAGATACCTAATTAGAAGGCAAGAATTTCAAATTAAGAGCTTGATAAATTGTTGCACATACTATGCATCGTGTGCATGTTATTTACTAAAATAGATTGAAACAACCTAAGAGGCTATTTGCATTTAAATTCAGCTTAATGTTTCATTTTACTACCGGGATGAGTAAAGAGGCTTGTCTAAAACAAGAAATGACCCAAGACAAGAATGTTTTTAAAGTTTCAAAAGATTTGATTAGTCCTTTCTTCACTGGTTTTGTGCATTTGTCATAACCTTTAAAGGGTTGTAAATAGATAATATAGATGCAATGAAAAATATAAAAATTGTCAGAGAAGCTCGAACAATGTAAATAAGCATATCATATTGAAATCAAAGGGAATTACAAATGTTTACTTTGACTGTGAACCTGGCTTACTGTTTTTATAATGGAGCCTAAACAAGCAGTATTTATAGTTTATCAAGACAATTAATCCTTGATCATTCCCTACTGAAAAAAAACCAACCAACAAACAAACAAAAAAAATACATATATTATTGTTATTACTTACCACCCTATCCAGTATCTTAAGACAACCTTAGGAAAAAACGAGAGGAAACAGATAAGATGAGCATCAATCCGCTGACCCAAACCACAGGCACAGAATGTCAACTGCACTTGCATCTGAAAGGTGTTATTCATCTAGTTTGCCAGCAGTCTTTTCAAATCAGAGGGAAAATATCAAAGATTTGTAATGATTGCAGGTTGCACAGATTTCCCATTCTCAGGAGCTAGCTTTGGTTTGGTTATTAAATCCACAGCTCATACAAAGGTTTTTCTCTATAAATACCAACCTGTCTGCTGGTGATGCATGGAACATAACTAGCAACAGAAGACATTAAGACCATCCATCTAACCTTACAGTAATCAAAAAGGTTTCATCACTTTCTTTCTGCTGGTTGGTCTTCCTAAAGGTCAAATTGAAGTTAGCTGGATATTCATATCTCAGAGGAACTGTGCGTCATTAAACATGTCTCTGGACATAACAGTTCATGTGAGAAAATGTTGACATTTGCACTGGCAGTAATAGCACTGGTTAAAGTGTTTTGCTTTCATTCCTAATATTTCTTTGACCAAGAAATGCTAGATTTTAAAAACAGAGAATTTTCTCTTCAAACTCCCTGTGGTATTGAAGTTCTTTGTTTCTCCAGGCAAATATGTAGATCTACTCTTTTTAACTGTGTAACAGAGAAGAGAAATATTACCTTGTTAGCACTCCTTTCTGACTGATAAGTTAATATATTTTTTTGTGTGCTAAAAGACTTGTGAGGAAGAAGGTGTATGTATGCGTACAGTAACGTGCTTTCAAAATTAATGCTTTTTCATGAAATAAAATGGAGGAAATGAGGAAGTTAAATACAAAATACAAAGTTTAAAATTTAATCTTAATAATGAAAAGATTTATTCGTTCTCTGCCAGTATTTCATTCTTCTCTTTCTATAGTTCAGAACTGAAAGGTCAACACATTGTTCACTATGTCAGTCTTTTCTACATAATAATTTATTTGACCAGTAACTAAGAATATACTAGATCAAAGTATTTGAAGATAATCACAATTATCTTGTTGCTGTGATTGTTCATGTTTGACCAAGCTAATTATGCCTTGCTTCTTTCCAGATGTATACAGTAATTGCCAAAGAGTGCTTTTAGAAGGATGGCTGCCAGAAGGGCAGAAGAAACAGCTTAGAGAATGCTAATGGGACTTAGAAACAGCAGCTTTTAAAGGGCTGTGACCTATCTTACCAGAGTATCTGACTGCTGCATCTTAAATAAGGGCAGCAGGGTGGGGATGGTACTTTAGTTTTGTGATTTGACTTGAAACTGATGGCACTGCTTTGATTCACAGAATACCAAGATTTATATGGCAAAGCTCATATTATTTATGATTCACAGCAAGGAGTAGGTGTTGCCCTAAAGCTCATTCTAATACTTCACTGGAAATTAATATCTTTATGCATAGCCAGATCAGTAAGTCAAAATACGGAATAATTTTCAATTGAATGTGTTTGTTTATGCCCAGTGGGCACTTGATTTTAAAAAAACAGCCAACTGATACAGTTTTGTATGGACACTGGAAAAAGCTTGAGGCTTGCACATCTGAATCAGGCAGAAAGTGACAGAACTACAACTGCTAGAAGTTTTGGTGGGAAGACTAGTTAATACTTTGCTTCTCGTTGTCTAATAAATACAATTCCAGCTTTCTTATTAGACCAGCTACAGCTCTTTATAGTATCTTGAATTTTTAATATCAGGTTATTGACATTCGTCAATAGGAAAGTGTCTGTGGCCAAACTTTAATCAAGTAATACTTTTTAAAAAGTAAGAGTTCAAATTTAAACTTCTACTAACCTCAAAGACAGGTACCCTCTGCTTAGATGTCCAAGGCAAAAAGAGAATTTAAAGTTGAGAAGCACATCATTTATATGTTGTTTTGCCCTTTAAATACACAGAGATGCAGCTGAAAGCAGCCACAATGTAACTCAGCTAACCTGTATTCCATGTTTGCCAGCAGCACTGAGTAAGTGACTGGTGTGACATGGTGGAAAAGGTCATTTTTAGAACTGAGTATTTTAATATTGCTATTAGTACAAGTCTCATAGCAGGCTTTAAGAAACATATCCAGAATGTAAGCCAAAACAAAATATGGATCTAACCACAACTGAGAATTAAAGTTGCAAAGGCGATCCATCTTAATGCAGTAATTTGCACTAGGAAAATCCTGACCAATCCAAGGTTATGGGAGACTGAGATCCAGCTCTACCTGCAACTTGATACAGTTTAAACTCACTCTGAATATCCTGGAAGGTACTAAGCTGTTGGCCATTGTGGGTGAAAGCACTGGAATTGATGATTTTTGTTAAAATATTCAAAATGCAGTAGACCAGAGAAAGGAATTGAGAACAGGAGTGAGCATGACTTCAAAGTCTAATGATTAAACAGGTAAGATCAAGGGAATCATTACTGTCAAACCCTATTCAAAGAACCAGTAATGTGCCCCATATAGTGACTTCATCTGAGAACGGTGGTCAGGTTTCCCATTGGGGACATCATTTTTGTCATGCTTGGACCACCCTGTTTCAGATAGCATTGAGCCAAAGACAAAAGGGAATTAAGGATGGGCTCTGAAGACCTGGCAGCTGATTAACAAAAGGCCAGGGGAAGGACAGTTCTTGTGTACACTATACAGGGATATTCTTGTGATTGATTGGTTACTTATACTTAAAATTCCAGTATTTTGTCCATAAGCATATCACATAAGATCTTTTGCTTTACCTGTCTCTTTATGTGATAATTTTTGCAGTACTTCTGATTCTGCAGTGTACAACTAAGATTCAAATCTACTGTTATAAACATCTAGTTTGTATTGACTGTGCTTTGCAGAAAAGTTATGAAATTTTATGGTACTAAAACATTTAGTTAAGCATCAGCATTTAGCCTCCCAACACTTTCTTACAAATAATATGAATTACTTTCTTCTGACACATCACTGATTTTATTCCGTTTTCTTGGATATCATTAGCACATTCAAGTATTAAAGCTAGTAATGAAATCTTACAATTGTGGATTTCACTAAGCCACTAGAAGTACTGATCAATCAGTAGCTAGGCAGAGATGAAGCCGATTTACTTTAATATCATTGAAAATGGTCTGCCTATACAAGATATATGAGCTATAATTTAGCAGCTTAAGTACCCCCTCTTCTGAATTACTGTATTTTATCTGTTTTGTACAGAAGATGCAATGTAGTAGTGTCTCAGAAACTATGTACGGTATTTTGTGATATTTTAATACCTTCGGGGTACTAATTTACCAGAAGTTCCAGTTCTGATCTAATTAGTTATGGGAATAAGCTAAATGTGGGAATGATTTTCCATTCTCAATACACTGAGTTCAGTGAAAAAGTGACAGTAAGGGTAATGGGGTGATACTGCCCACATTGCCGTTTTCAGAGGGTTCTTTCAATATGACCCTTTTTAGCTAGACCATACAAGTCTTGTTGATAGCATTGTATTAGTGTGACTTTATTTATTGCAGAATCCAGCAACAGCAAATGCTTGGATTTTTTAAATTTCTTCCCTACCAAGAAAAAATGCTTGCTATGAATAAATACAACATTAAGACTATTCATCACCTAATAGCTAAAAGGTATGTGACTTGTTACAGGAAAGGCTGGTTTTCTTCTGAGATTGATGCTATTAGTTGTTAGAAAAACCCTTTAGGAGTCTTGTACTTGCATACAGTGCTGGAAGTTCTCTCTTCTACTGACTTGTCATTGTGAGTAGGTCCTTCCAGAGCTGCCCAGAGTATTTACTGTCTCTGGGACTTGAACAGAACGGCCAAAGGCTATTATGTTTAACACACAGGTTAAATAAATAACTCTCCAAATGAGGACAGTTTAAGTTGTCTTTCTAATTCTTGGGGTGAAAGTTGCATGAGAGAATTTTTTCAATACTGTGCACTTGGTGCTTTAATGCAAGAGTTTAAAAATGCTGGATGAGGATCTCTTTGCAATATTGATGTTGATTTTCAATAGCACCTGTAACACTGGTAAAGATCCAGAAGAATGAAATAAAACAAATCTTGTACTGGTATTTTCAGAGACAGAGTAGAGAAATGATCTGACAGGAACATAATCAGTTCAAGGAAGGAAAGTGCAAAGTCCTGCACTTGGAGAGGAAAATCCTATGCACCAATATATGCAGGGGAACACCCAGCTGGAAAGCAGCCTTGCAGAAAAGGACCTGTGGGTCCTGGTGGACACCAACTTGAACATGAGCCAGCAATGTATCCTCGCTGCAAAGAAGCCTGATGGTACACTGGGTTGCCTTAGGCAAAGCATTGCCAGCAGGTGAAGGAGGCAAGCCTTCCCCTTTATTCAGCACTGGTGAGGCCATGCCTAGTGTACTGGGTCCATTTCTGGGCTCCCCAGTACAAAAGAAGCATGGAGCTAGCGCAAAGTCCAGTGAAGGGACACAGAGATAATCAAGCAACTGGAGTATCTCTCATGTGAGGAGAGGCTGAGAGAGCTGGGACTGCTCAACCTGGAGAAGAGAAGGCTCAGAGGAGATCTTAGCATCATGTATAAATACTTAATGGCAGGGAATAGAGGAGATGTTTCCAGGCTCTTTTCAGTGGTGCCCTGTGACAGGACCAGAGGCAATGGGCACAGACTGAAACACAAGACATTCCCTGTGAACATCAGGGAACACTTTCTTACTGTGAAGGTGACCAAACACTGGCACAGGTTACCCAAAGAGGTTGTGGAATCTCCATCCTTGGAAATACTCCAAAGCCATTTGGACATGGTCCTGGTCAACTGGCTCTAGTTTGCCCTACTTGAGTAGGGGGATTGGACCAGATAACCTCTAGAGGTCCCTGCCAACCTGAATGTAACTTTGGGTCTGACATGGGTAAGATTTTTTTAGTTCTGTCAGCTCAACATGCATCTTAGGCTAAAAAATGGAAAAACTGGTAGAAGTCTCAGTCAAGAAGTGAAGGAGTGAATTATAAATCAAGCATATTATGACAGTTCATGCATGTTTTATTTGTTGCTTTCATATTACAATGTCCAATTTTTAAACATGAGTATGACCAGATCTGTGGATTTTTGTGGAGGGAGACAGGGAAGGCTTTTTCTCCTCAAATCATCTGACCATTCCAGTGGGAAGAAGATTTAAGTGTGGGATGGAGAAAGCAGAAGAATTGCTGAAATTGATTGCTTACTCCCTTTAGCAATGATCAAAAAAGAAGTCACTGATACAGTTTGCAGATGACACAAAAATTGAGGGAACAGTAATTAAAGAAGAGAATGAATCAGCAAGACAAAACATTATGATTTTTAATATGGCCAAATAGAAAGTCAAGCCTATTTAAAAGAAGAAGGTAGGCCATGTGCTGCTGGCAGAAAACACTGGCTCTGAGAGAGCTTTGTGGATAGTGGTAAACTATGAACCTCATTGTGACCTAGAAGTCTGTATAACAATGTTATATAAAGCTTCTCATTAGACTGGGGAGGGGGGGTGGGGAGTGGGGGTGGGGGCGTGGGGGGGTGCGGGGAGGGAGGGAAGAAACTGCATTAGATTGAACAAAAAAAAACCCTTACTGATGACATGCCTAAAAGGTGCCAGGAGCACTAATGGTAAGATAAAAACCTAGACTCAAATGAAAACAGAATAAAAATAGTCAAATGAGCTAAAAACAATGACAGAATTTCTCACATGACACTATCTGGGCTGTTAAAAAGGGAGACTTTACAGTGCATTTGTGTTGCCTGGAAACAGTACGGATTGATATCAGTTTCAGCAAATGTTGATGAAGCTGACAGAAGCAAATCTTGTTTCACAGTTGCCGAGCCAACTACCTGAACTCTAGGCTATCTCAGTCAGAGTGAGAATAAAGACAAAGACCTAAAACCCAGTATGTACTACATTGCCTCAACCCAACTCCACACATGAAGGGAGCTTTGGCTCCTGCTGTCACTCCATTCTTTGCAGGTCCTTCTGCTTCCCCTCCTTATTTCTCTGTTTTCTTAGTCTCACACTTTTTGCACTCTATTATGGAAAACCTAGCTCATATAGTAAAAAACTGAATTCCTTACACTTTCATTTTGAGCAGGCATATAGATAAAGAGAAGATCTGGAAAGGCACAACATTCGTACAAAATTTTCACATCTCAGAAGACCTTTGTTTCCAGAACAAAAGTTGGAGATGAAGGTTGGACCACTTTGCATACTTAATTTAGGATTCACTGTTTTCTCCTTTTATGTGCATGTTTATTTTATTGTAAGAGAGGCAGGATCAGAGTTTAAGAACCATCATGACAGCAATATCCAGCTTATTTTTAAGTGACTTTCTTATTATTCAGAAAGACTGTTTATATCTACCCTTAATACCATTCAAAAGGCTTCTAAACCCTTGTTTTCCTTGGAAAATAATAATAAGTCTTAAAAAGAAATCCTTATTTAATATTTTGCATTTTGATATTACAAAGTTTTCTTAACCTGCTTCTTCAGTGAAGAGCATCCTAAAAAAAAAGATATAAATAAATCGTAATTGTTGCCATATAATTAAGCAAATTGACTTCCGTGCATTTGAAATGCCAAATGTTGTTTAAATATTTAATATAAATGTTATTTACCTATTTAATGTTGTACATGTATAGGTTAAACTGATATTGTTATCATTCTAGGCCAATTTCTTTAATCAGAAGTAGTACAACAGCTCCAAGTGCAATGATTATCCCAAAGGAATAAAGTAATACTCTGATCTATAAATATGGAAATCTCAAATGGCAGCAGTTTGAGTCCCTTACCTCTGAAATTGGCACTAAAGCAAATGCTGAGCACAGTCATGGTATCACAGCAAAAGAGTAATACTAATACCTGGGAGCTGGATAATAAAAGAAGACATAAGAATGATTAAATATCTGGGAAATATTTAGAGAAAGGTATCTTTCAGTTTTATATAATAAAAATAAGGATAATAATTTTGTTGAACATAGTCCCTACATACATACAAGAAAGAATCTTTTATTTAGTATAAGAATTACTGAAGCCCATTGCTGAAAACTGATGGGAAAGTGCCGACCAGAAAAAACTTGCTCTGTTGTAGCAGTTAGGATATTTAACTATTACTTTTTTTTTTTTTAATTTTCCCAAAATGATGTTAGATACCTTTCTCTGTAGTAGTGTTTAAATTGGGGTAGAAATACAAGTATAGTTCTATCTTAGCCATAAAATTAGACTATGTTATCACCACAGTCCATACTAGTTTTCCAAACTGTGACCTGAGTTGTGCCCACTGTGGTACGCAAATGAGACAACATTCAGAATCTAAAGTAATTACACTTTTTTTGTTCAATTTCCTCTCCCAGCCCTTTGTTGGAAATAGGCAAATTACTTTAGGGCTTCAGCTTTGTAACGTAACATTCCCTTTAGGCTGCTGGATGTACCTAGACTAGGGTAAAATCCAAATAATCTTTCTGTGCACTCCACAGAAGACGTTGTAACATTCCTAGAAAAACTGAGTTAATTTTCCCCAAAGTATCAGCTGAGTTACTTATGCTGCAGTATGGGTCTGTCTTTCTTTTTACTTTTTTTTTCCCCCTTATTAAATAACCTTCAGGAATCATACATTCTAGACTATAAAACTTCACACAGATCAGATGAAGATCAGTGCTTTTAGTTGAATAAGAAAACCAATCTTCTACAGATAACTTCATGCCATTTTCTTTGGGATGTGTGGAACAGCTATAATTCATCTCAATCTAAAAGACTACAAAATCAAAAGATTAATTGCAAATAGTTTTCAGACCTGCATGTAAGATCATAAACATATGTGTATTATATTCTTAATGATAATTTAAATGATGCTACTCAAATAGCACATTGCAAGTTGTCATAGTTTAAACTCAGAAGGATTTATACAAACTTGTGGACAGTGTATATTTTCTGTTTAGGAGATAGTTATCTCACTTGTATAACTTGAACAGGTACATACACCTCTAATGTAATAATTTCTCTTATGTACACATTTCTGCATAGAAAGATAAATTTTCCAAAAACTTCATATGTAGAAACATTTGTTTCAGCTCATGTTTTGGTATATGCACGCACAATATGCATGATCTGAAGACAGGCAAGGTGGAGCTAGAGGGGCATAAACATCACATCAAAGATATAAAGGACTAACTCAAACAACTAATCATAAGATATTTTTTCTTTTTTCTGTTGTTTCTATATAGTCTTTACTTTAACATCTAGACCTCTGATCCCATAGAACTTAAGCCTGATGTATGAGCTAGCCAGGGCTGCTGACTCAACAGCTGCCACCTTAGTCTAGCCAGATGATTACTCTCTGGACAAAACTTAATCTGCCTTCCTGTAAGGGTCCTCATCCTCTGTAGGACTACGAAGAGTGTTGATCTTGACACGTATTTCTCTGTGTCTTCTTGTCTTTCTGAACAAAATGCCACATCCACATGCATCAGCAGTTTTCAACTTGTATGTGTGGGCTGAATATGTGATAGGTAGTCATAAAATGTCTGTGAAGAGAGCTGGTAGGTCAATGGGAATCTCCTTCCCTAGCACCTATGTATAAAACTAAGTGTACTTTCTCCACAGGAATCTACTGAGAATGTTTAATTAAGATATATTTAGGGCACATCCCTACTTCCAGCGATTCCTACTCGTGAAGCTACATAGTATTTCTTTATGCAGTTGTTGAACGATGGGTTTCAGCTAGTTCGTGTTCTGGTATATCTAGTAGAAAGAAAAATTCTCTGCCAAACCTAGATCTTATGCAACAAGAGTCCAGAAACTCATAGCTAGTATAAGGGAAGAGGGAGAGTAGACCAGGACTACCCTCTTTCATGTTTTCATAGTCTTTACGTCAAGATACATCAGTACCCAGAGGCATGGATTAAACAAGGCTAAGAGAAATTTTGAGTTATATTCCCAAGTTTGATTTAGCACAACAAGCTAACTAGATTTGTGTAGATGGTTTATGATGATGCTGTTAATCATATTATTATTCAAATTCTGCCTCCTGAAAGTCAATAGTGATGTTCCCATTCCTTATTTAGGGATAGGGAGGTGCTAAAACTGGCACAGGGTAAGATTTCTGGTTTTGTTAAATTTTATTACATTTCCTTTGCGAGGTCAGTTTGGGTAATGGGGGAGGCTTTAATATCAGGCTCCAACTTTGGAGAAAATATGAAACTATTTAAACTAGCTATCAATGTCACAGCTGGAGATTATGTTTAACATTGAACTTACTGATGGCACTTCATGAACAACAGTGAATTTGACTAAACATAACATTTTGTATTGTTACTAATACAGTTTGTTTCCTGCTGAGTGTTAACATACTCAGTGTAGGTAACTGTAAGCTGTTTTCATAGTTATTAAATAAAACACATTAAAGAATTAAAAGAATAGATAACATTCTATCTTGCTCATAAATGTTAGATAAACATTTCAGGTTTTAACAGGAGATGCCCTTCTCCTTACCTTATCTACATAGATAAATCACCCTTTATGTGTTTTGGTCCTCTCAAAATAGGTAGTGTATTAAAAAAAAAAAATCTATACTCAGTTGGTTAGGCACAGCTATTAGTAACTTAGCAATTAGTAATATCCAAATGAAATTGTTTGAATATCCACAGAAATTTTAATCCTACAGTTGAATCCAAATGAAACAGAACTACAAGGGATATTCTGGTCAGGCATGGGCTGAGCAGGGAAACAAACAATGGGAAGGACTGCTAAGCTTTTTGATAGTAGCTGATACAGTTCAATATTTATCTTTTCCTATCTCTGTGTCATGGTTTAACCCCATCTGGCAACTAAACCCCACACAGCCACTCCCTCCCTTCCTCCTGGTGGCGTGGAGGAGAGAATCAGAAGAATAAGATGCCTTGTGGGTTGAGATAAAGACATTTTAATAAGTAAAGCAAAAGCCGTGTGTGCAAGCAGAGCAAAGCAAGGAATTCATCCACCACTTCCCATGAGCAGGCAGGGGTTCGGCCATCCCCAGGACAGCAGGGCTTCACCACGCGTAACCGTTACTTGGGAAGACAAACACCATCACTCCAAATGTGTGTGTCCCCCTCCCTCCTTCTTCCCCCAGCTTTTTATGCTGAGCGATGACACCATATAGTATGGAATATCCCTTTGGTCAGTTGGGGTCAGCTGTCCCGGCTGTGTCCCTGTCTTGTGCTCCCCCAGCCCGCTTGCTGGCGGGGTGGTTTGAGAAGCTGAAAAGTCCTTGGCAATGTGTAAGCACTGCTCAGCAGTAATGAAAACATCCCTGTATTATTAACTCTGTTTTCATCAGAAAACCAAATTACAGCCCCATACTAGCTACTATGAAGAAAATAAACTTTTTCCCAGCCAAAACCAACATACTGTGCAACCTTGCTCATTTCAAATGCAAACAAAGATATTTGAATAGGGAATTTTTTAGCACACAGTTGACAATTCCATTTACTGATGTTCCTTTTCATGGCTTTTATTTCAATTGCAAACACCAGGTTTATTCTCCACTGATCCTTGTCCTGTCTCCTGTGAATATTTACTGAACATCAAAGGAAAAGAGCAATGTTCCCCGAAGCTATGGTCTCAAAGGACGTGAACTCTCTAAACTGTCATGCTTAGGATGCCATTGTAGCTTTTGCAAACACTGCAATGAGTCCATCTCCTGCATCTGCAGACTTATGCCTTAATCCATTGCTGACTTGGTGAAAATAATGAGGCACAGTGATATAGCTGTAAGTATAAAGCTAGCACAACTTCTAGCTTATTTTTCAGCTGGCTTAGGGATTATTTTTTTCAACAGTGAATTCTCAGAGTGAAAATGGAGTTCAGCAGTGACCTGGACACTGGAGTTGAGCGCACACTAAGTAAGTTTGCCAACAGTAGTACTAAATCAGCAGAAGCCTTTGATTCCCTCAAGGGTAAAGAGGCCTTACAGAGAGATTTTGATAGATTAGAGTATTGAGCAATGATCAACCATATGAAATTGAACAAGGACAAATGCTGGATTCTGCACGTGCAGTGGTGCGGTCCTGGACGTACACATAGACTGGGGGACAGGAGGCTGGAGTGCAGCACTGCAGAAAGGGATCTAGTGGCTTTGGGCGATGGTAAGCTCAATATGAGTCAACAAGTTGCACTGGTGGCCAAAACGGCCAACCATATCCTGGGGTGCATTGTACAGTATAACTAACTGGTCTAAAGACATGCTTGTCCCACTATACTCAGGGATGTACCAGCCTCACCTAGAGTACTGCGTGCAGTTTTGGGCCCCCAATATTAGAAAGACATAAAAATATTATGATATGTCCAAAGGAGGGCAACAAAGATAGTGAAAAGACTAGAGGGCATGGCTTATAGGGGGTGGCTAAGGATACTAGTGTTGTTCAGCTTAAAGAAGAGGAGACTGAGTGGTGCTGTCACGGCTGTCTACAAATTCCTCATGAAGGGGAGGAAGAGAGGGAGGTCCTGATCTATTCTGTCTGGTATCCAGTGATAGGACACAAGGGGATGGCTTAAAGTTCCATCAGGGGAAGTTCAGATGAGATTTTAAGAAACGTTCTTCACTTACAAGGTGGTCAAGCAGTGGAACAAGGTCCCCAGGGAAGCGGTTGTGGCCCCAAGTCTGTCGGTGTTCAAGAAGCATTTGAACAGTGCTCTTAGATATATGGTTTACCTTTTAGGTTGCCCTGTGTGGAGACAGTATTTGAACTCCCGTTTGTACAGCAACAACTGTTTACCTTTAACTAAGACAAACCATTCTACTTTAGTCTTGAGTCATCTTTCTAGTCCTACCTAAGCACAAGCAGTTTATTACTCTATGCACAGATATTTACATGTATCAACAACAGGATAACATGCTTTTCACATTCTGGTTTTGTGCTTACACAGCATCCTTGCCTTTGGAAAGCTTTAACTACTTTTCTGGTTCATTGCAAATGTTTTAGCTAGTTATGAGGCTTTTGCAGCAGTAGGACCTCTTGTTTACAGTAAGGCAAGTTGCAGGCTGGACAATCAGAAATTTTGGGGGATCTCTTCTGTGTTCAGAGGACAGAAAGTTGATGCAGCTTCCCCTCACCTGTAAGGAAGAAAATTTCCAATGAATGTTTCAAATTTTTGGGACTGTTTTGGTTATTCAGCACTTTGGTTGAGAAATGTGGCCCTATCTGTCCCCTCAACTAACTAACTATATGGAATATCGAATAAGATCTTACTGCACTACATTTTCTGCACTGAATCCTATGCAGAAGACTAAGACAGTGCTTCCACTCTTACAGTAATCAGTAGTTGTTCCACTATTAGCCTATGCTAGCATTGCACTGAGGGGAAAACCCTTTCCCAGCCTTCTTGTAAATGAGGGGGAATAATTTCTTAGGATTTTACTGATAGATTCAATTACTTTGTTAACAGTTCAGCCTTAATACACTTAGCCATATAAAAGTATTCAGTGTCTTTCAGCTGTACCCAAAGCAATACTAGTCACATACGGTTAAGTTCTAAATGATCTGCTCATGGTCACATTGAAAAATTATAATAGCAAGCAGAACAAAACCAAACAAGACTACCAGGGTGCTAACCATGGCACACCTCCTACTCCTCAGTTCAGTACAGTTTGGTACCATTTAATTTAGCAACATCCTAAGTATAAAATTTTACAGAATGTTGTGATTCTTCACATCAAGAAATCACTTTCCTTCTCTGATCTAGAGTCTACAGAAAAATTATCATACTTCAGAAAATCTGCTGTATCACCTAAAAGAAAATGTTTTTACTACTGAAAGCAACCTTAGTATTCCTGTTGCTGTCTCAGTAGTGAGAATATGGAAAGACTTTTCTTACTTTTTTGGATTGGGAATATTCAATGAAGTAACTGATTGTTTTAACAACGAGGATTAAATGTCATATTTTTGAAAAAAAATATTTACAGGAGAAGAGCATAGAACTATTAGCTAAATTAGGCGTTCAACTGCTTTAAATCCCAGTGTCTTCATTTAGTAATAATGGAAAACCTGAACAGTATGGCTTTCAACTAACATTCACTATGTTTCATATTAATCTCACTGATTGAGAGATGGTAGAGTGGTGCCCTGATGAGATAATAACTGGCTGTGTGTTGTAACTGTGAGATTTTATCTCTAGAAGTCTACTGTAATCAAAAAGCCAATGAGAACTTCATCATTTACCTTACTGGGAACAAGGCTATACTTACATTTTCAGTTTTATATCTTTAGTACAACTCTGTTCGTCTCTGTTTGTTTGCATTATCTTTTACAGTTTTTTAAATTATTTCAAGAGCATATTCAACAATTCAGCATTACAAGGAACATTTCCCAGAGTATTTACTGATCATTGAACTATAGTACTATGATTACAAACCCTTTTTCATACAATTTCATGTCACTTGAGAAGATTAATGTGAGTCCATAATACGTCTCTGCTGCCTACAGTCATATGGATCTGCAAGTTCTCCTTCACTTGTGACCTCTTTCTTCAAATACATCAATTTCCTAGGCTTAATACTAAAAGTCTAGTCATAAAATGCTCTGAAAGAATTTTCCTCTGGAGCTATTCTGAGATTTTTCCAATTAAGTTAAAAAATGACTGACACTGTAAAGGTCACATATTCCATCTCCTCTTCTGTACCACCAGAATGTCAGGGAAGTGTTTGTAATAGTCATATAACATAAGATCTTTTTTGTCCTAGCAATTTTTTTAAAGTTTCTTTTAATTATGATGTAACAAGATTCCAGTGCATGAAAGGAACAACAATTTTATTTATTTAAAAAAACCCAAAACAAACAAAAAAAAAACCCCAAATAACTAACCAAACGAAAAACAGCAAAAAAAGCTTTATAGAAAAGACACCTAAAAAGTACTCTTGGAAGAAACCTAAATTACTGATATCATCCTAACTTCCTAAGCAATTGCAGCCTATAACTGCTGGTGTGTGTATGTCCCTTTTTGAACTGATTTAAGATACTAAACCTAAAGTCTTTCTACAGATGTTGTGGAGATAGGTGGAGTGGAGAGCCTTCATCACAAGAAAGGCTGTCCTATTCATATCAGACATCAGAGAATCCAGCTGCAGGAGACTTTCAAAGTGAACAAGGTCACAGTGAGCAAGGTCTCATTACTGCTGTACATATAAAATTAATTGATTTAAATGTTTTAGTTTGATTAAAATACTGAAAAATATAGAAAAAAAAACCAGCAAAATTTTCTTAGGAAGACAGACATTGATTCCTGCCAGAAAAGTCAAGGATGAAGAAGTATGTGTTTTTTTATTAAAACCTGTCTTTGATAACAACTTGTAATGGTATTTGCATGTTTCAGTACGGTTTGCTTTTCATATTTGCAGCTAATTTGTCAGAAGACCTTCATAAAATGACCAAAGCATTTAATAATAAATAAAGGCACTTCTTGTGTTTATTTTTAGCTTGCAGAATGTCCTTTAAAAATTAAGAAATATTTCTGCGGTTGCTTAAGTATTATATACATAAGCTATGTCATGCTTCACCTCTGCTTTGCTTTTTCTTACAATAAGATAGTTTTATCATAGCCACATTTTGTCTCCTTATCCAGTCATGCTCACCTAGCCTGGCTATACTTCTTTCGCGGGGAACAGCACAAAATATCATTAGACAATAACTCTGTTGCTAATGACCTCCATTAGTTTCTTCTCAAAGATTAAGAAGTTGAAATGTTGTGGTTTTGTTTGCTAATGGTCCCAATTAATGCTTTTTTAACAAAGGTCTAGATCTGCTTCAGAAGGGAGATATGAAGAAAATGTGGTGGACATATTTCTGGAGGAAACTCACCATTTCCCATCGTGTTTCCTCAGCACATTTACTGAGACCAAGTCACTGGATCAAGCTCTCTGTAATGAAAGCAGAATTTGGCTTTTTTGACACATGTCAAAGGTCTGCCATCAATGCAATCTCATCGAGAACATAGGATATACCTTGTACAGCTGGTATAAGCTTCTTTCAAGATCTGGCTGTTGGAAAAGCAAGGCAGTTAACATGGAATGTTGTCCATGTATACCATTGCCTTATATAATCAGCATGACTCTGGGAGTAATTAAGGATTGAGTAAGATTTATAGAAATCATAGTCAATATTTGACAGCTAGACACAACACTCAGAATGATAATAAAACACGTAGAAACAGCATCATTTTTTCCATCATTTTAAAAATAAATACCGCCGAGATGAAGTGCTAAGGTATTTATTGGAAGGCATTCTATCAAAAAGAGCGGGGGGGAGGATTCTGTCATCCACTCTAAAGGTTCATGTTGCTACTGCACTCTTGTATCTCTAAATGCAAGGTGCCCCACATGGTGTTAAAAACACCAACCAATCAAACTCCTAAGAAATGGAAAAGTAAATTGGAAAGGCTTCCATTGAAAGAAAGAACAAAGTACAGAAACTGCTCAGGGGATCAGTAAAACAAATTCTTTCACTGATGGCTAGAATTCACCTCTGCATGCTACATGGTTATTAGAATTCCAAGCTTCAGATAACCACAAGAGGCCCATGAAAGGCCTCAGAAGAATGAAGATAATCTCTAGAAAGCAAGGAGGAATTCATAAAGAGGGCCTACATCTTTGAAGATAGGAAAAGAAGAAAGACTAAAGTACTTTTTCTGGGATACTTGCAAAAAGAAAGATGTCCCTGTGTTGGGTTTTTTGGGTTTTTTTTTTTCACCATGCTGATGATGGAAGAATTAAAACTTAAATGAAATACATTTTAAGAGGAAAAAAATATTCTTCTGAAAAGACACCTTAATTGTTCGTACCTACAGTGAAACATGCCACAAAATCAGAAAGACTGCTTCAATGATCACTTCCAAGGCCTTGTTGGTTGTGGGAGCAGAATACTAATCAGTTTTATTGTCTGTGCCTTGCCCTGTGTCCACATAGAAGTTGCAAGCAGTGTCAGAAAACCTATCTCAAGCCTTCACTAGGAAAAAAATAATTGCCTGGTTTTGTATTTAACTATCAAAATGCCCTGGTTGCTATATCACATGTCCACTAGAAAATCTGTCACTATTAAAGCACACAGAACAATTCTGTTATTTTTAAGAGCAAGAACACGTTCTGCAGTCAGTGAGGGGAAGACTGACACAGAATTCATTGTATTGCCAGTTCCTAAGAAAATGCACCATGAAAGAAATTATTTTCCTCAGACTTTTTAAATCACTTCAGTGAGAACTTTTCTGAACTCTCTGCATACTTCTCAGCAGTTTTACTATCTGTGATAGAACATTAGTTTCACCTTATCATCCCTTTAATCACTGCAGATCATTTAATTTCTTGCGAAATTATTTTGGTGTTTTTTCCTCAACACATGTTGACAGAAGGTGCTATCCATTAGCCCATCAATAGGATATGACAGAGTAATTTCTGAAACTGAACATATCATGACATGCTGGAAAGCAGTTTTTCAACTTAACATTCTGATTGAATTTAATATTAATAACATTAGCATTCTGTCTATGCAAGGAAATATAATGACACAGGTTATTAAACTTCATGCTGTAGGAAGGAAGCTAATTGTCTGTAGAGGTCAGGAAGGAAGCTCCCTTTACTGCAGACTGTCATCTCACAAGAGGTTCGTGTATTACCCAACAGTTCACTTTCATTTAGAGTATCAGCTCCAACCTCTCTCTCTAGGGAGAATACCAGCTAAGATGAGCTTATGTTCTGCTCTTTTATAGGCATTCTTATGCTTTTGCATATGACAATTTATTTCTTAGCAGTTACTTTTAATATTAGACAACCTCATGTTTGATACCCTGCATGTGATGAACCTTTGCGTGCTCATTTACACAGGAAACACATAAGTCTCTTATGATCTCATTTTGATTGAGAATGCTGTTTAACGTACTACACTCCAAAAATCAAATGTTGAGAAACTAAAAAGTTCCCTTAGTAAAGCAGAACAAAAGTATTAAATATTTTACAAGTTATATGTCAGTGCTTTTTCACTGTACAGTTATGTATTGGACCATTTATAGTGTTTAATTTGTGATGGCATAAAGCAAAACATTGCTCTACAAATGCTAATCACATATTCAAACATGCAAAGCAGTTTATTCTATATTCCAAAAAAACACATGAAGTATAACAATCGGTTTACTTCCTTGGTACATGTACAGACTACTACTAAAAATATTCTAAATTCTGTTAGAGAAATGAACTGATTCAAAGGGCTATGTTTTTAAAGAAACATGTAGAAATAATGATCTACCTCATGAGAGTATTTGAAATAAAAATATTCTCTAAACCTGTTGATTTTCTGTTGTGAAATAATTTCTGTTCAGTTTAATGGAATGGCAATACTCCTTGCTGTTATTTGTAAGCTATTTTACACACCTAACAATTATGGGTGCTGCAGAGATGTAAGGCACCAGCTGTGCCCATGTGCCCTAAGACCTAACTGTCTGCTAGATGTAGTCGAATACAGTGAACTTCATGACTCTGCAGGCTCCACTAGAGCTAAATGTGGTGGAGTCTAATATCTAGCAGACTCCTGTCTCAGACCCACAGTTGGGAGGCTGCTGCTGGTGTGTGTTCACAGGGTCCAGCCAGGAGTGAGGTTGAATATGTACTCCCAATAGAGACACATGTACATATGCAATGCACACACAGCCAGCCACACAGGCTGGCACCGCTGGAAAGCAGTGACTCTTGCATGAAGCTTTGCACTGCACACGTTCAAAGTTCTTGGGAAAGCCATGCCTGAGACATGCATAAGTAAAATTAAAATTATTTCTGTATGTACCAAATGATTACTATGAGTTTCCTTCTATATGAAAAATCATGTTCTGAACTTCACACCCTGGAAGGCTTCAGGTGATTCCAATACAGGTCATTTATGAAGATGTTGAACAATGTGGGGTCTAGTATTGAACCCCGTGGTTACCCCACTTATGACAAGCTGCCAGCCCAAGTAAAAACTACCACCCTCTGAGTGTGACCTGTTAGTCAGTTTCCTACCTATCTCACAGACCACACATCCAATCTGTATCTGGTCAGTTTGTCTAGGAGAAGGCTGTGGGAAACAGTGTGGAACACTTTGCTCAAGGCCAGGTAAACAGCATCCACTGCTCTCCCCATGTTGACAAATGGTGGGGTTTCATTGTAGAAGGCGATAGGTTTAGTCTGGCATGATTTATCTTTTGGGATACTCTTCACCACTGTGAGTGAATACTTCTTTTTTGATTAGCTTCCATTTGCATGTACTGGAATGGTACCTTATATTAGTCACTAATTTGTTCAGGGCTTAGAAACCTCATTCTGAATGTTTTTTTCTTCTTCAGGTGACTTCCTGAGTTAACTTTCTCACCAGGGAACACAGGCATTGAACATTAGTGAGCTTGAGACCAGAAGGGATTTCTTGCTGTAATCTAATTCCAGAATTACTTTATTTCTGGGGCAATAAGTTCTTTTTTCAGTCCTTTTTTTCTCATCTATCAACTATACTGAGTGGAAACTGGAGACAGGATGCTACTAATTACTGCTCTAATAGATGAGTCAAAGTTGTGTTGCACATCTGCTGGGCCCCTGCACAGAAAAGAATGCTGCACACACCTTCCCTGTTAACAAATCCTTGAGAATAGTGTATCCAGAAATAAAGTGGATTGCTAATTAATAATTCTCCCCGCTCCCTGAGTTCTCAGTATTGGGAGTAGAAGTGACTAGTTGTCTGCTAATAGCTTTTAATTCCTAATGAGATCATTGCCTACTTTAGCCTGTTAGAGTTATCACAGACTGGTTGAATTTGCACTGAGATCATGGATCCACAACAAACTCCTGATAATCTTTACCTGCTTGTTAGGTGGCAGAGCAAAGACTTGAACCTCCCAAATGTGTTGGTAATGTAGATTATTTAGCACCCTCCTGTAGACCGTTTTCAAAGACCCCAGTAGACCAAGAGCAAGCAAAACATTTTTGTGATCAATACTATGATTTAAGATGTACTGTTATAATCAGGAATGATGGAAAATTTCCTCACTGAATTGCCTTTGTCTCTTCTATTAACTAGTTTTCAGTGATGCAATATGCTGAGTGGGGCAGTCCAAGCTCACTCTGTAAACAGATTAACAACTCATCTTGCTAGAGTTGAGGACACTTCGTATAGATGAGCTTAGTACTCTGAACAAATTTATAGCCTTTTATTGACCATTCATTTAGTAATTAAAAAGATTTTTCCTGTATGCAACGATATAATTTACTTTGTCACAGTTTAACCTTTCTGTTAGTGCAAAAAACATTACAACAGCAAAACGACTGAACAGATGTGGAACTATAGTTCAATTACATTGTCAGTAGTTAAACTGTACATATCAGTATGCTCAGAACAATTACAAATTTTTGATTGTTCTGAAATCCAATGGAGATTTTAGTTGCTACCTCAGATGTTGAAATTATAGTCTTGAACAGGAAACTTCATCTTGGCAATCTTTGCTAGTGACTTGTACAGCGGAGTCAGGCTTGCTGGTGGCTGTAGTGCTTCTTCTTCTGCATGTATCAGGGAAAAAAAAACCTCTTTAGAGGCCTGTTTTTCCTCCCTTATATATGGGTCCTCAAATAAACAGACTGGGCTTATATTAATTTATTTGAAAATTTCAGAAGTAGGAGATAATATTACACAAATGACACTGTTTCTTAGATTAAGGTAACTTACGCACTTACCAGGTTTTTAACTGGAATCAGACAATCATGGAAGGATTTACTTCAGAAGGTAATTCTGAAGGCCTCTAGTTCAACATCCTACTCCAAAAAATTCCAAGCTCTTTCTAGTTGCCCAGGACTTTGCCCAGTGGAGTTTGAAGATCTACAAGGATGGAGATTCCACAGCTTCTCTGGCCAGTGCTTCCCAGTGCTAAACTGTTTTCACGGTGATGATTTTTCCCTTATTTTCATCCGAACGTATGACCAACTTGCCAACTATTTATTTCTAATGCAAAATCATATCCAATAGCACTAATTAGACATGTTAAAAAGAAACATTTGCTGTCCCACTGAACTATGAGAGAGGAGTACAAAAGAAAAGAAAGACAATTACTCAAGGAACTAACTTCTTGGTAAAGATATTTGTACTGGGAAGCAGCTCTTTGCAACTTGATGACCTTCCTCCTTAAAGTTAGGCAGAATACCATTGCCTCTTTTGACAGGGCTAGTTAATTTGTGATTCTAACAGTCTTTACCTTCAAAGCAGCAAAATTGATCACAAATGAAGACTTTAAAGCAGCTGGCCTGAAATTAAGTGAACAAATCACAACATCCAGTTCCCATCTCAATCATACCTGTAATTTTCCTTGTAACAGTGTAGGTAACTTCACATGGTGTTGACTTCCATCATAAGTCATCTTCTGCATCAGGCTTTCACTTTTTCTTTTCTAGTGATACTCTTGGCTTCCCAATTAATGCTCAAAATTTCATAAATTTGTCATACTTAATTGTCCCCATTCTGCCAGCTTATACCAAATTCATCAACATTTTGATTACCTGTGGTCAACCTGTTTCCTACTTCGGTGCATGGTGTTAAACCACACAAACATTGAAGAGAATATTAAGCAACAAATGATATGACCTTATCAAAAAAATACCATGCCAGGAACTTGAATCTAGCAGCAGCTGCAGTACTGAATTGTTGTTGTAAGCATGTGCTTGGAGCCTCAAGGTTTACTGCCAAATCATATGAAGTATCAAACAGAACAGAATCATGGGCCAATTCCTTTCATTTATTGCTGCATCCCAAGGGTGTGAATGCTGGCAGAGCATCCTAATTTTATCTAGCACTGATGTTGTTCATTAGGCTTTTAACATGCTGTTCTCACAGGAAAGGTTTACATCTGCTTAATTAGCAATTGCCTGAAGCCACCTTCCTCAATAACATTTTAGATGTTCTTTTCTTCCAGAACTGTTATTGATTTTAAATTTGAAGCAGTGACAGGTCTCCTTGACACCATTGTAAGAAATGTGAAAACACCTCTAGAAAATATTCAGCAGCTTGTCTCGGAAGGCCCTCAACTTCTGCAGAGTGATCAGAGGGACGTTCTGACCCCCAGTTAAACTTTGCCATTTGTACTGAAATTAGTGCTTCTTTCATTTTCTCTCCAACAACTTTAGTGTCCTAGGCATCCTTTCCTCCCCACCTATGACCTAACAAGATCTAAAAGACACCACTCCCCACTCCATCTGTGACCTATGTTTCAAGAAGGGAAAGAAATGGAGTTGTTTCTTCCCACACTGCTACATGCTGATAGAAGCCCCACCATTCCATGTGGCCTGGCCTGTTGTGTTTTCCCATGGTCTTCACCATCAGCAGCAAGTTCATGTCCTTCTTCCCCTTTCCTCCTTTGGCTCCTAACTAAATTCCTTGCTCTACCTAAGCCATCCAGCTCCTCAGAAGAATGACGGATTCACACAACAGTCTGACTATTTTTCAATAGCACTGACACCAACCAATGACTTTCTTACTGGCACAGCTATATATATATAAAAAAAAAAAAAACAAAAAAAACCAAAACGGAAAACAACCATTCACTTTGCAGTGGCCTCCAGGCCTCCAGGCCAAATACAAACACAGTATTTGTAAAGCAAACATTCACACAGAATATATGCCCATAAATTTGTGTAGCATCCCACTTGAAAATTGCTACCAATCTGAAGTACTGTCCTGTCCTTTCTATCTATTTTATTTTTATTTAGATCTGTTTTAACTAGTTTGTGAGTGCAACAGGGTTACCCTATAACTTGAAAGATATTCATGAAACGTTTTCCCACAGTACAGCTGTATCATTTCTCCCAGGCAAGGTGGGGACTTTGCTTATGTGGACAACTTTGCTTTGGGGAATTTGCTGCTTAGTGCAGTTGGCTGTGAACGTTCAAAAGTGTAAGTCAAAAGATACATGATCTGATTTATGCAACACCAAGATTCTGTTGTTATTGCTTATGTAGAGGCATCTGACAGCATTACATACAATTGAAGTTACCCAGCACCTCCAGTGATATGACTGTTTCCATTTTTAATTTAAACATAAGAAATTACCAATAAAATTCAGAAAATGTTAAGGCAAAGCTAAGAAATATCAGAACATTGTTGATATAACATTGTCTTATCTTTTCTTCCACATATGATTTGCAATACGATTTCTGACTATAGGTCATATGATATTTTTTCCATAGGACTCTGCCTTACTTAGCATATGAAGTAGCAGCACTCTATTGATTCTTTGTCTTTTTATTAAAAAAAGTAAGGAAGTGTCTTTCAGTAGAATCTTTTACTCTTTTGTTGCAAAAGCTAAAGGTTTTGTAACAAATGAGAGAGGAACTGCAGGAGCAAAAAGATGGTTAAAGCCAATGAATAATGTCTAGAAAAGTGCAATAATATTCTTATATTTGCCAAGTTTATCAATTTTTGCCTGTTAAGCTAGAATATTCTTAAAACCTGGGACCTATGCAGCCCGTGCTGGCAGTCAATTTTACATAATACTAGAGGCCATATTCTTGCCCCACTACAGAGACTGGACATTATGGCATTTCCTCATCTACTTGTGCAAATGCATTGTTTGTGAAGTATTCAAGTCTCTAAAATCACTTATTTGTTCCCCATTCTAAGTTCAGTTAAGTACCTGGCCATGTTGATTTCCTGGCAAGTGTGAGAGTTTTCCCCACAATATTGTCCTGTCAGCAGTTCCTTACTTGCACACATGTATTTATGGTGGGTCCCCTACTGCCTTGTCTTGATTTTATTTAAGTCTTCTTTGTCTACCTCTGTAGAAACAGTTTTACTGACTACTTACAGCTATGTACAATGTGATCACTTCTGCAACAGGAATGGGAATCTCTGGGCACAGCCAGATTTTCTACCTGGGACGTTAATCAACAGCTAAGCATAAAAAATGGTCTAAGCTCATCAGTAATTTCCTGGGAAAATCTCTTGAACTGTCTAAAATTCTCCCCAAGAACAGCTGTAACAATCTGTCAAATACTTAGTTGTGAGGGTGGCTATACATTCAACCACCTGGTTTCATGTTAGTCACCTAGGGAAATGTTCCCGAGTGGTAAATGGAATAACGTCATTCTAACAAACCGTATTTTTAATTGCAAGGCACCATTATGATTTGGTTCCTTGTTGTCTTCTTCCAGACTGGGACAGTCTGTCAGATCCCTCAAGATCTGATGTAAGCCTGGTTCCACTTAATATTTTCATTAATTACTTCAGCAGCACATGAGAGAACACATTCGTATGTGTACAGAGGGAGAGCAGCAAAACCCTACTTTCTGGTTGAGGTTTTAAATAAAATTAATGGAAAACCAGCCCTCATCCCCACAGCTGATGAATCCTTTTAATACAATGCCTTTCCTCTAGTCTAGCAGACTTCAGTGGATTGAGCAAACTGCACATGTCCACTCATTCCCAAGAAAAATTCTTTCCTGTCACCTCTGTCCTAAACTGTGTGTGGCTTCTCTGCCCCTCTCAGAACCTTCCAGCTTACAGATTCCACTGACTTCCAGCTGTCTGTATCATCCCCCTGACTGTTCCACCCTGGACCTTCTGCCGCTTGCATGGGTCCAGTGACCCTCAGGAGAGGTCTAGACTTCCCTTTCTTCCCAGAGGACTGTGTGAACCAAGGTGGAATATTCAAGATTAAGGAAGTAAAGAGCCTGTGATCAAGCAAACAAGAGTTCTACCAACTTTCATGATGTTAACTACCATAACTTAAAACATAAACTATGTCTAAGAATCATTTCAGGCAAAGGGCCATTCAAGCTCCTGCCTTTTTGCTAGGGCAGCTGTCACCTTGGGCATTGGGGCCCAGAAAGTGCTCACGGGAGCCAAGAATAAGAATGGAGCCCTTGTGGCTAGGAGGCAAAGCCCCAGCGATAAGGCACACAGCATCTGCAGGGAGGCACTGGGATGGTAGCAACCTCCCTTTGCTCTTCCCCCCTAAGTCCTCAGCTGAAGCTGTGTTCAGTTTCGAGTAGGATGGTATGATGGTAGAGGAGTGAAACAGAAAACCCAGGAAAAAACAGGGAAAATGTTCTTCAGTGTTTGGGACAGACCAGTGTCTGTCAAGGATAGTCTGTCTCCTTCCTCAGTGCACGGTATCAAGACTAGATTATCTCTTGGACAAGGCAACTTCCAGATCTCCATTTCTGTGACTTCTATAAAGGAAACTTTAGGAAGTGATCCCTGCACAACAAGGGGGGGGTGGGAGGGGGGTAGGGCGCTGCAAATTAATATCCGTACATCTCATCACCACACATGCTGAGCATACAGATAAAATCCCCTTGATATACAGCTTATTTAAGTTTCATTCCCCTACAGAATATGCTTATATAAATTATCATTTCCAGTAAGAGATGAAAATTATTGTAATAGGATTTACCTACCCCAAAGGTGAGTATGCTATTAAGCTTGTATCATATATAATTACTTTTACAGCAGGCTGCAGTGGGATAGACAACCACCAGTGGAAGATAACAAATAAACTCCCAGTGGGAATAAAAATGTTTCTCAATGAGAACCAATAACTTTTGTTTAACTGACTTCAACTAAATTTATGTATTCATACACACATTTATGTTCTTGTAGTTATTGCTTAACCTTAAGTAGTATTGGTAACATGCTTTTTTATTTAATGAGTGTGCATGGAAAAGTAAAGGTTAATGAGGTCTTAACATGATTTATCCATTTTAGAAATATGTAGCTCAAGCCATTCTTATTGGGTTTCATCAGGCTTATCTGCTTTGGTGGCATTAAAAAGGTCAACAGCTACAACATACCTGAATTGCATTAAAAAATAAGTACAACATCAGTGCAATAAACCTATTATTTCTGTAAAAATAATATATAAAGATGTTATCCTAAAATATATAAACAGCCCTGAAAACACGTGCACTGTTGCTTCAGAAACTGTTAATTTCTTTTTGAAATACAGCTTCTCATAAGGTTTTAATTGATTTTGTAAGCATTTTCAATTAAAACACCAGTTGAGAAGAACGAATGTGGAACTCCAGTTTTTTAGGTAAGCAAGTATCTTAGAATTATCCATACAGCATATTGCTGTTAGAGGTACTTTGTCCATAGTGGTTCACGGGCCATGACTTCCACATACAGGGGCAATTCCTCAGGTGGTGCAAACTGTCGTAATATCAGTGACTTCACTGGCGTTACAACAGTGTGCAAGGTCCCTGCCCCCCGGGATCTGATGCCTTGTAATTCCTGCTGGTTTCCAGCCCACATGAAGTGTGTGGAATTAAGGCATTTGGGCTCAAGAGTGTACTCAGTCCCCAAGCTAAAGTAACATAATTAACGTAACATAATGTAACACAACACAACACACCAGTACATAGACACACAGCACATGACTCCTCTGTTAGCAAACAATGTTGTCAAAGAAGCCAGGTCATGAAAAAGTGACTGGTTGCATCAGCCATGGGCACACTTCAGGAGGTCTGCAGTCTGAATGGTGTCATCCTAAATGCTCATCCAGCTCACAGTGAAGTCCCCACTATAGCAGGGACACCTACTTTCCTTACAGTCAAAGTTGCATCAGTTATGTTGCCCTACCTCTATTATCTGGGCCAGGATACAAGCCTTCAGACATTCTTTTGCCAAACTTCTAGTGAGCAGCCTTACTGCTCATTGTCTAATGGTTACAAGACCCCAAGCTTTCTACCCAGCACTGACTGAAGTACGTATTGCCACAAAATTCTCGTTGTCTGTGTGCAGTTCTCAACGTTTTTACATATTTCTCTTTTTGAAAGACTTACCCAGAACACTGTAATCTGGAAACTGCAAATGAACTGTCAGTTATATTATTAAACCTATCAAAACCGGTGCTGTCACACATCATAATTCTAAGCGCCATAGCAAATTTTCTAAGTAGAATTGAGCATAGTGATGAAAATCAATGAGTAGAACAAGAATATCGGATGTTAAGAGAGTTAACAATTTACAATGTGAAAATGATGTACCAAATACACACCTGCATGAGTTTTGCTCAGCTTTCAAGGTGTTATCTTTTTTCCCATGCTTGCTACATGTTCATTTCAGAAATAGTTTGGACTAGACTTGAACCTATTAATTGCCCTTTGCAATCTCAAATAACACTGAATTGACCTATTATTGCAATAATCTTTGTCCAAATTGGCTCTTGTGTTAGTCCCACAAACTTATATCATACAACAACATTAGAAAAGTTATGTTCAGTAACCTTGCCTATTTTCCTTTGAAAAGAATAGAGTTCTTTCATTTTTGTTAACTTCTCATTTTTGAACAATTCATTTAATTGACTTTAATTGCCATCACATGCCAAGAAGATCACCTTGGGAACTACCTGTCTGCCAGCCTCACCTCTGTGCCTGGGAAGATCATGGAACAGATCTTCCTAGAAGCTATGCTAAGGCACATGGTGGACAGGAAGGTGATTTAAGGTAGACAACATGGCCTCACCAAGGGCAAGTCTTGCCTGACCAAGCTAGTGGCCTTCTGTGATGGAGATACTATATCAGTGGATGTAGAGGAGATGTAGAGGAATTATAGAGAAATGAAGCTGGGTTAATTAACTTTGATAATATACAGCTGGGGGCTTGCTTCAGGGGCGGTGGGTTGGCTGACATGGATAGTGTGCAGCTATGGTTGGTTCCTGCTAAGTAGTTAAACAGCTTTAAGGGGTATGGAAGAGATGGATTATATGAACAGGAGCACTGGATAAAGAGAGAGCCAGAAGAAGCAGAGGGAGGAGCAAGAGAGCTCCCTGGATGTAGGAGAGACAAGGAAAGGCCCTGGGAGAAGCAGGGGGGGGGCAGGTGAGGAGAGGCTGGCTGGAAGAGGAGCCCAGAGAAGGAAAAAATCCTGATGCAGCAGAGGCAAGAAGCAGAGTGGACTGACCTGAAGAGGATGAAGAAACAGCATGGACAGTAGATGAACTTTTGAAACCTTGTGGGGGATTGGTGGCTGTGCTAGGGCAAGGTGCGGGAACTACTTATTGAAATTAACCTGGTATGTGGTGGTAAAAGCCTTGTTGCAGCCAGCTAGTTTTAATAGTGCTGTGACAAGTGGACAAGGGAAGAGCTACAAATGTCATCTATCTGGACTTCTGTAAGCCCTTTGACATGGTCCCCCACAACATCCTTCTCTCTAAATGGAGTTATGTGGATTTGACAGGTGGACTGTTTGGTGGATGAGGAACTGGTTGGATGGTCACATCTAGAGAGTAGTCATCAATAGCTCAATGTCCAGATGGAGATCAGTTACAAATGCTGTCCCTCAGGGGTCTCTGTTGGAACCAGTACTGTTTAATGTCTTCATCAGTGACATAGAGAGTGGGATCAAGTGCACCCTCAGCAAGTTTCTAGATAACACCAAGCTGAGTGTTGTGGCTAGCACACCTAAAGGACAGGATGTCATCTAGAGGGACCTGGACAAGCTCAAGAAGTGGGCCCATGTGAACCTCATGAGGCTCAACAAGGCTAAATGGAAGGTCCTGCACCTGGATTGGGGCAATCTCCAGTAACAATACAGGCTGGGGGATGAAGGGATAGAGAGCAGCTCTGCTAAGTACTTGGGAGTGTACTGGTGGATGAAAAGCTGGACATGAGCCAGCAATGGGTACTCACAGCCCAAAAAGCCAACCATATACTGGGCTGCATGAAAAGAAGCATGGCTGAAGTTGATGGAGGTGATTCTGACCCTCTACTCTGCTCTTGTGAGACCCCACCTGGAGTACTACATCCAGCTCTGGAGTCCTTAGTACAAGAAAGATGTAGACCTGTTGGTGTGGGTCCAGAGAAGGGCTATGGAGATGATCAGAGGGGTGCGACTTGCCTCCTGCGCAGGCAGGCTGAGAGAGTTTGGATTGTTCAGCCTGGAGAAGACAAGGTTCTGAGGAAACATTATTGCAGCTTTTCGGTCCTTAAAGGGGGCTTATAAGAAAGGTGGGGACAAACTTTTTAGTAGAGCCTGTTGCGATAGGAAAAGAGTTGGTTGTTCTAATCTAGAAGAGAGTAGATTTAGACTAGAAATTTTTTTACAGTTAGGGTGGTGAAACACTGGAACAGATTGCTTAAAAGTGGTAGATACCCCATCACTGGAAACCTTCAAGGTCAGGTTGGACGGGGCTCTGAGCAACCCAATCTGGTTGAAGATGTTGTTGCTCATTGCCGGGGGGTGTTGGACTAGATGATCTTTAAAGGGACTAGATGATCTTTAAAGGTCCCTTCCAACCCAAACTATTTTGGAATTCTAAAGATTTTAAGAGTGGATCTTGATGCCACTACATTTGACTTAAACTGGTTTTGGAGGATTGCTTTTCTGTTTTGATGGTAGATACCAAGACCATTTAAAAATGCCACTGGTATGTCTCCTCTGTCAGTTCCCATCCAGACTTAAGAGTCCTTTGGGTTTTGGTTTGTGAGAAGTTGAATTTGACTTGAAGGTTGCTGTAGTTATCAAATGCAGAAACACTGGTGAGATGCTAGACTTCATTTCATGATCTTAGGTCCACTCTTCTAGTTAAAGTGAGAAAGGTCTTTCTGCATCAGATGGTTCAAATCGGTATTAAAAGACGATCATGACTACCATTACAGCAGAAATCTCAGGAATTAAATAGCTTTCTGAAATATATTCAATCAACTTGCCTTGTTTTTCCCTCTAATAGTTTAATTCCTTTTTATTAGGCATTGTGTAACACATTAATTATCATCTTTGTCATAAATGTCTTAGTATTCATTAATATATGATGCTTTTCAGTCAGTGATATCAGGACTAATCTTCTTGATCCATCCCTGCTAAATCAAGATAATTGCAATTCCCTTTGAACAATATGACAGCAGTCCTGCATAAGCATACGGTCTTTTTTTTTTTTTCCTCTGTCTCACATAACTTTTTTTTCTGTCCCTTCATGGCTTTTATTTTTAGTAGTCATTTACTCCATGCATTTGAAAGTCTGTAAAGGCCATGGACTGATCCAAGACAAAATTACATTCTTTCTCAGGAAAAGCAAGTATTTCTGATTGAAACATTCGTCTTTTTCCCTGCAGTTATGTATTATTGACCATCCTCTGTTTGTTGTAAAACTGATTTGTGGGAGAGTTGAGTGGGACTTTTCACGTGTGATTGTACGTTGCTGGAAAAGAAGCCTCAAAAGAGCTTCTTCTACATTTTTCTTTTCCAGTGGTCAGTCTGCTCATGATTATTCTCTGAAGATCAAGTATATATTGTATAGTGATACTGGAGTTTGGAGATCAGGGAGGAGGTAGGCTGATGGACAGTAGTTTTGCTTTGTACACACAGAAGAAATATTTGGAAGATTTTACACAGGATATTATAGAATGCTTGATAGCAGTATTTACAGAAGAATAATTGTGGCTTTATCTCTAAAGTACATAATGCTTGTTTCTTTCAGAAATAAATATATCCAGGAAGAGTCCTCCTGGGTTGCCTCTTTTCTTGTCACATGCAACCACATTAAAAATGCCTCTTCATAAAAGTAATACGATTATCTCAAAATAACATTCGAAAGTAAATTTGCTCAGATTACTTTATATCCATTGTTCAATACTTTTAATAATTGCAGAGTCTATTTGTTCAGTACAAAAGCATTTAACCATTCTTCATAGTGCAGTGCTAAATAAACCTATTGGTTATTGTGCTACGGAATTGCACGTGGATTCTTTAAATCTAACCCTCAAAATTACTTGTTTTATTATGTGCTCCATTCCAGCTCTCCTCTGTATTGGCATCCAGGCTTTGGCTCACCAACTCCATGTGCCATGGAGTTTGGATTGTAGATTAATGGTACCAAGAATTTAGATCTGAAGGTCATTTTTAGCAATGCAATATAAACGCTGACAGCTATTGGATTGCATTAAGTCAATGAAGTTAATCAGGGCACTTAATACCACTTCTAGTAAATTAACATATACAAGAGCTTTTGTGCTGTGGCAGAATTTCATGGCAGTAAAAAGGGTAGTGTAAATGCAACGTATCAATGCAATCACTATTTTAAACTAATACAATTCCCAAAACAGTGCATAACATCTCTGATAAAGGCTTAAATAATTTCAGAAATTTCTGTAACCAGTGAATGCTTTCTGGCACACAATAAAAGACTGCCCTGGAGTATCCTCATGGTGATTCAAATTTAACATATACCAAAATTTATTACAATAAGTATTTGAAACTACTGAAAAACTGGGTCTTTTTAGCCAGATATCAGATGTTGTTACTGATCTCTTGAGTAGAAAAGAATAAAAAGTTATTAAACATTGTACAAGGTGAATGGTTTAACTTTCTAGCAGTAACAGAATACATAAAAATTGTTTTATGTAGAATATTACAGGATTACATACAGTTTAGTGAATAAAATTTAGGATTAACTATATGAAAAAGGAAAATATTTTGAATCCTTCAGAACGACCTAATGTAGTAATTCTTCCTCTTTATATTTTAGTCTTCCAGGCATTATTTTAGGTCTTCTTATTTATCTAGAGAAAAATCTAAAGAATGTCAAAATTAAATCTTATTTCCAAAGCAGACATACAAGTCTGATACTAATCTTTGTATACAGAAAAAAAGCATTGGATAAACAATCCTCAGAAAATGTACACTCTGGGAAGTTCTCCACAACTTAATATGAAATATTTAACTATGTTCAGCTGTGGATATTTTGCCTTCAGTCTTTATTAGGATACAAAAGCAGAAAGCAAGCCTGAGGAAATAAATGTATTCTCAACAGGTTCACCACATATAATCAGAATAACCTGGGTACTTAAGGATTTTGTAATTACTGTTGCTACTTTTCTGGAAAGCTAATAAATGTAAAGAAGTTTCATTCTTCAAAAATAATCCCAGTAGAACACACAAACATTAGAAGTAGCCCAGTGAGGCATCATATTTTATTAAAATATTTTGCAATAACATTTTATTCCATGAGCTGGAGGTATAGATTGCTTTTGCAGTAACCACTGAAAGCAATTCAATTATATATTTACAACAGCATTTACCAGCAAACACTGCTGCCTAGCAGAGTTCTCTTTGGAAGCAGAACTGCTTCCTTTCAAAGGGTATCAGAGAGGTGTGCAATTTGATTGCTGCCTGTTCTCTGTAATACTGATGCCAAAGATATTGAAACTGAGATGTAAGAGTAGCTGAATTGGCAAAAGCCTTGTATTCTAGAGTTATTCATATATTCTTATTCTAATTTTAGAATAACCCTAGAGGCAGGATATGCTTGCTTTCTAATCCACAAAGGGTAGAAAAGTTTGTTGTTTTTTTTTAAATCTTGCTCAATTGTCTGCAAACACAGGGCTATTCTGTGGGGAAAAAAATTTCCTTATGTTTATATATACAGTCAGTGAGAAGTGGGGGGAAACCATAGCCACTTTGCATCTTGCCAGTCCTTAATGTTTGTGGGAATTCAAGCTATCATATCATCACAGCTGTATTGCATTCTCATGGAATATCTTCACTTAACCTTCTCACTCCGTAACAGCAATATTCCACAAGTTTTGTGACTGATTTAGTATCTATCTCCCCCACAGCAGAACTTCATCTTTTCACTTACTTAATCATTCCCCACAGGCTGCTTCTTCAGCATCTTGACATTTTGATCATTTTTCTCTATTTTTAGATTTTGCTGAAGTAGAGCCTAGAACTGTTGCAGATAACATTCACAACAGCTGTGAACAGCAAGAGACTGATACCCTCTTGCTGTGTGTAACTCACAACAGCTTTGGTCTTTGCCTAGGTATTTCACACAGCAAAATCATAAATCACTTGCTCAGGTATCACCTGCCCTTGGCTCTGTATTGCTCATTTCCTTTTCCCTGCCAAAGGACCTCAAGCCCACCAAAAATCTGAAGGAACTTTGCCAGCGGTCTTTCATCCAATCCAACTTTAAATACTAAAATGAGATTTTAAAGCAACACAGACCAGAATAAAAAAAATTCTTAAACAGAGAAAACACACCTCTGCTGTCTAAGAGTTAAATAAGAGGGTTTGTAAACAAGACTACTGCCTGTCTAAACTATCCTTGCATGATCCTTCAGTCCTGCCCTAATTCCAGTAATTTCCTGAAGCTTCCCAAGTTCTAGCAAACTGGACTGATCTAATAGTTCCTATGAATAGGCCATTCCACCCAAGTCCTAGCTGCCTAAATGCTCCCTGTACTTCATAGGAGTTGCCTCTGTTGAGTCCCTTTGCATCCATCATTCATCCCATCCTGCATTACTGAGCATCAGTCAGCCCTAAATACTCAGGGAAGGTGCAAGGAGCCCACCTTGAGAAGGGCTCATATAATCAAGTGTGGATCAGCCATGACAAATCAAACAGACAATTCCAGTGAAACCACCACACCTAGTAAAACACAGACACCGTCTAGTGCAGCAAGCATCAAGCTGCTTCCCAACAACAAAAGTACACCATTAAATTGTGCCCATTTGGCTAACTGAAACTGCCTACTGGAAAAAATTACCTAACTGCTGTGATCATGGCCAGCTTCTCTTCACATCTTTCTACATTAAAGCCTTTCCCTTGCCTTTCAAAAAGCAGTTCAAACTACTTCTCTCTGACTTGTGGGTTTCTCAATCTACCTTAGATTTCTGCTGCCTTGCCTTTACAATTTCTCCTTCCCCTTCTTCCATCTATATTACCTGATATGCAATCCACTTGTCCTTTTAGGCTTTTGAAACCATTTCCCACTACCTTTCAGGAGACTTCTTCTTTTTACCTGGCTACAACTAAAGCAGCACCACAACGAATCCATGCATTACTCCTCCATAAAATTTATTTCCTGTTAAAGTCCTAGATGGCCTTCTCCTAAAACCATTCAGAAACCAAGTGACAGAAGACATCTGCTAAAGGCAAATATGATCCAAACATCTTGGATCTCACAGACAATGAATTGATGTCACTATTCAGGATGTTGGCTGCCTTTCTTATCTCTTCTCAGCTCTGTTGACTCTGTACAGAGAGAAGGTGGCTTTTTAGACTCATGCAACAAGCGATCCAATTAAAACAGCTTAATAGAGAAGACAATGTGTTGTGCAGCTGGAATAAGCATTTGAGGGACAGAGATCAAAGCATATTTTGCAAATATTAGCAATTAGGATCAGATAGAATATTTCAGATTATGCCAAAACTTGTTTGTAAAATTTATATGTTTTGAGCCTTGAAAAGTCCTGTTTGAAACTTCTGTGCTTCAACAAAACTTCTGTATGTCCAGGATGGATACAGTTCTTATGGGTTCCATTGTGATGATCTGATGCACTAGTGGAAAATGTGTGCTCCCATGCCTTCTAAGCCTTGGTATGCCATGTAAATTCATCTAAAACTAAGGACCTTGCCTTGCAGGCAAACTGCTTTTGGTTTATTTTAATGTTGAATCCTACCCCATTGCAGAAACCCCAGGGATTCCTTGCAGATAATAGTTTCACTGCATATAGAGGAATTTCAACTTCCTAATAATAACAAACTTTCTAATAATAATAAACTTCCTAATAGTAAAACAAAAAGCCAACTACTTTTGCATCAAAAGCCTTGTTTTTTCAGTCAGCTCTGCTAGCAAAAGCAACTAAAGTAGCAATGATTTGTGCTAGCAAGTACGTTATTTGTGAAAGATTGATCAGAATGGCTCACTCCTCACAGAAATGTGGAATGCCCGGAAATGTGCTAATTCAACTACAGATGAACTCAAATGCAACAGATGCATCAAGGATTCTGATGCTCATTTTGTTCCAAGTGAACAGCTGACCAGCAATGAGTTTTACTTTGTGTTTAGGGTTGAAAGGTACCTGAGAAAACCCATGAGTTCTGAAGTCTAAACCCAACCCTTTGAATTTACTTTCTTTATCCCCCCTTTTGTTCTTCCTCCTAGTTTGTTTTAGATACATCTCATTAGTTTTCATTTGGCACTAGTCAAAGTGTAAGACATTACAGAACATAAAACAATTGCAACAATGATTGACTGATTATTTCATTTTGCTGCATAGATTTTAACAATCTTTGCTCTGTTTCAAGGAGAAGATGTGCACACAGTCATATCTGCTCTCATAAATTCTTTTTTAATATGAAAGAGTCAACATTAAAAGCTTTCTATATGAAATCACAGATAGCTCAATGTAGCTGGACCTTACTACAAACTTTAGTGTGTTTTATACAGGAATCACACTTCCTCTGTTTAAACAACAATAATTAACTTTGGGCTTCTTTCAGGATTTGAAAATTGTGTAGCAGAAGGGGAAAATGGCAGCCCTGATTGTTCTTAGCCCCCACTGGGATGGAGGAGAGAATCAGAAGAGTAAAAGCGAGAAAACACATGGGCTGAGATAAAGACAGTTTAATAGGTAAAACAAAGGCCACATGCACAAGCAAAGCAAAGCAAGGAATTCATTCACCACTTCCCATGGGCAGGCAGGTGCTCAGCCATCCCCAGGACAGCAGGGCTCCAGCACACGTAACAGTTACTCGGGAAGACAAACGCCATCACTCTGAACATCCCCCCTTCCTTATTCTTCCCCCAGATTCATATGCTAAGCATGGTGACATACGGTATGGAATATCCCTTTGGCCAGTCGGGGTCAGCTGTCCCGGCTGTGTCCCCTCCCAGCTTCTTGTGCCCCTCCAGCCTGCTCGCTGGTGGGTGGGTGAGAAGCTGAAATATCCTTGATTCTGTGTAAGCACTGCTCAGCAATATCTAAAACACGGTTGTGTTATCAACACAATTTTCATCACAAATCCAAAATGTAGCGCCATACAAGCTACTATGAAGAAAATTAACTTTATTGCAGCCAAAACCAGTACGTTATTAACATAAACAGACTTTAAGGTAAACATGAATTTACCTGCTTTGCTAAGGCATTTCAAGTGAGGGCTTTTCCCATTTTTCTCTCGGCTGTAGGTTAATAAGCAACATATTGTAATGTATTTGCATACAAAACCATTTTAAAGCAGCACTTGGACACAGAGTCTGCTGAGTTGCATCTGTATCATTATGGCTGGAAGATACAGCAAATGAAAGCTGTTCTATGGCTTTATGAAGACAGCATATCAAGCTCAAAAGTATGATGTGGTTATTAGTAAATATATATACATACAGCTGTCTATACCAAGTCACCTGATTTTTTTGTGCCTCTCTGTAATGCTCTTCAATAGGAATTTTTCCTGAATCTTCAGATTCACTGTTCAAAGCAGAACTCAGGCTCTGAACGTTACTAATGTTTTATATGACAACAAAATTGTCTGTTTAAATGAAACATGAAGAAACCTTCACACCAGGAGATTGCTGTGAAACACTGATGTATTCATCTGACATTTTCAGGTATGTTGCCTGGGGTTACATCCAAATACTTCCCACATAGTTGTATTGAGTGCTTGCTTCTGGGTGACAAAACAGAGATAACATTCAAAATGCACAGAATTATATTTCTATTATCTTCTGCTTTGAAGTGAGAGTATAAGAGCAAGGCTTATAATGATGCTGTAAATCAATGGAAAAATGAAGAAAATCTTTACACCAGAAAATAACAATCAAAGTAAAGTAATTCATAATTCAATATTTTACACATAAAATTGTAGCCAAGCCAGATAAATAAGGAAAGTACAGAAATTTGACTATATATTAAAACAATGGGTGGAATAAACATGTCTTATTTCCTCCTGTGTTATCTACAGCATTAAGCCTTTTAATGTGTAAATATTCAAGCTCCACTAATACCTTTCTTGGTGCTGTTTGCTGGTATGTCCTAGAATTTCGTTGGTACTTTGAGACATGGAGCCACATCTCTATTTTCAAACCTATTTGATACAAGTCTTCTATGCTCATTTTTCAGTTTTCTCCACCATTAGGCAATGTTTTATATCAATGTCAATTTCAATGAAATTTCCATTGACATGTATTTATACAAGATTAGGTATAACCTAATGAATAGGTAGTAGGTTATACAGGCTTACATGGTTTAAGACATAGTGTCTCATAACACGACATCCTAGTTCTAAGTGTGCTTTGCCTTTGCCAGCTACTTCTCATATATTTCTCAGTACTTTCATATGGAAACCTAATCTTGTTTAAATATGCCAAGGAACAAAATAAGAATCTGGGTGTTTAGCTATCCTCCAAGCCCCTTCTGATTGGCATATCTCTGCAAACTTGGTTTTCTTTGGAGGTGGAAATGGATCAAAACAATCCCATATCTGTTTCTCAGTCTCTAAAACTATCAAAATAAAATGTAATCCTGATTAATGAGGGCTACAATGTTTCCCTTTAGTAAGAAATATGACACTGTTGGATAATATTGTAAGAAGCTAAAAATAATTAGCACTATTGAGACATTATTTGAGGAAGTGATGTTTGCCTCAGGTGGGGAAAAAAAAACAACAAACAAACAAGAAGAACCCAGGCAGTTCGTAAATTGGATTTAGATGAACACAGAAAGAATCCAGAAGCCCACCTGAAATTGTTATACATTACCTGGAAAGTTTAGTGTATGTTGTCTAAAACCGTTCTACCAGGAGTTGTGGATTCATAAGTAAATGTCCAAATGCATCAATAGCAGTCTCAAAGATAGCCGGTGGCTTCTTGCACATGATAGAAAAGGAACAAGGACTGTGTATACACCTCTGAAAACTGAGGAAATACATTGTTGGATAAAAGAGAATTGCTGGAGACAAAAATTTAAACATGTGGTTTGAATCCCAGAATATCTGATGTGTTAGCATCTCCAATGAGATCAAAAAGGGAAGGGAATTGTGAATTTTTGCACTGCATTTATATTGGTATTTATGTTATGTGAGGATTCCTCTGGTTGGTGGTAAGACATAAGAAAGCATTGCTCTGTTTCCTTCTGAAACACACATGAGAACTAGAAGAATGCTGTAAAGTGGCATAAAGTGACATAATCTCTGATCTCTCATCTCCAGCATGCTTAAAACTAATCCATTCACTAATGGGCAGGGAATAGCAAGGAATTTTCCCCACAGGCCAAGCCCTATGAAATCTCCTTTTGGGAGTGTTCAGGGAGTCTGTTTCTTAGGAGTAAGTGGGAGTCAATATTGCAGGGTCTAGAGATACCTAAGATTGGTCCTGACTTTCTTCCAACACTAATTGTCACCTGCCTGTGGACCTATGGGTCCATTGACACTTGGTGTGTGCGGGAAAGCCTGTGGAGCTTTCTGGATTGCACAGCTCAAAGTGACAGCCATCCATGGGAGGAGAGGACTCTGTGGTCTCTGCTGATACCACTTTCTTGTCTACCACCTGTGAAATGAACCTGTGGGTCTTGCCACTGAACTCAGCTGACAAGTTTCTAGAAGCAGTCTAGTATGGGGGAGTATGAGCTTGAAGCAGGTGTAAGGAAGTTCTAAGCTCATAATTCTCCTGCTTTGCTACTTGGTCTTTATGTCTTGCATGTATTTGTATTCATTTCAGCGAACAGTGTTGCTTGTACCAGCTGGAAAGGGTAAGAGAGAGCAGATGTGACGTCCCTGCCACAAATCTGGGCCTATTCATCTGTAGCACAGGAGCCTCAGAGAGATGTGACGTGGCCAATATCTCTCAATGAGATATTCTCAGCTGAATCAGACCATGCAATTAATACTGATTGAATGTGAGACATACAGATGGCCCCCTCTTGGGTATACACAACTGTCCTTGCACAGAGTTAGCATTCTGATTTATACATGGAAGGGCAGAAGGAAAGGTGACACAGCACATCTCTAAAGGTGCAAAGCCTCATAACGGATCCTTGCCCTTGCATGCAAGAAAGAGAGAAGAACCAGCTGTTCCTTCACTCTACTTAATCCGTATGTTCTTTTCTTTTAAACCTGATATGATGCACTCAGTCTTTAGTCCCTGCTTGTACTGGTCAAACATTTGGTGTCACTGGATTTCCCTCCACCATCACTGCTCCAGCCTGCTGTATCCCTTAGCACCTTATCAAAAATAAGTAAGCACCTAAATAGCTCACACTTGTTATAGCTATGTATCAGGAATCTCTTGACAAAACATCCTAGCTGTCAGCTGCCTCAAACACCTTCAGTGAGTCTTCAGAAATTTGATTTACATTGTAGCTTTTGCCTGCTCTCCATTTTATCAATGTTTTTTCTCTGGCTGAAACCATCAAAACAGAACTGTAGTGCATGTGCAACTTTAAGAGCACCTGGAGGACCCCACCTTGACAGGAAAATCATCTTTGTCCTAACTGCAACCATGTGGATATCATGCTATAACCTGTCTTTGGCTTTGCAGGACAGTGATGAATAATAAATTAGAGTCAATTAACCAACAGACAAATTTCTGGTATTGTCTTGATACAAAGCGTTGCATTTTCTTGTTAATGCCAAAGTTAGTGTGCCTGCAAGGATCCAGGCTATAATCATGATGTGCTAAAGTAGTAGCCTGTTCTACCTCCAGGCACAAATATTTAATACTGTGTATTTCTGTCTTCTCCTTATCTGCAGTGCTGGTGGTTTGTGGGATTTCATATTACCAGTTTTCTTTCAACTATAAAATCTTGACTGAAAAAGCTATGTATCTGTCTCTGTGAGTCTCTATATATTTATCTAGCTATATATATTGAACTCAGCTACAGAAAGTTGAAAGCCAGCAAGTAATTTAACTAAAAAGTTGAAATAAAAGATTATGAGAACATCATTATGGGAATGCCTCAGTAATTCGAACAAAACCTCATCACAATCACATTGGGGGGACGGACGGATGGACGGATGACAACAGTAGTTCTTATGAAATGTATCAAATTATTCACAAACACCAGATAACTATTCCATGTATTCTTGCTGTGACTGAGAGTGCCTTTTCTTATTTGATAAACTTTCCTTTTATCTACACGCTATTTAAAATAAGAATGGACGGCATGTGTTTTATTTTTTTGTTCAGACTTCAGTATGAAACATGTCCTGTTCTTCTGAGAAGGGCTAGGTCAGGCAATCCTCTGGAGGAAGGAGAGGAAGGCTGCTCATTCCAGGGGTTATCCAGAAGAGAAAGTGGACAGTAAGGAGTTAGGCAGTCTAAAGGGGAGACTTGTGGAGCCGGGACTGAGGAGCACCAGCAGAAAAAGAGAGGAGGAATGGGTGCTGTCATATGCCTGAGATGAGGAGCATCTCCCTGCAGACTGAAGAGGACCGCACAGAGCCTGTTCCTTTCCAGGAAGACTCAGTTAAATGAAACCAAACATGAAAGCAAGGGCACATCCTTTAAGGGTACATCAGTAAGAGCAGACTGATTTATCAGCCCTGCTTTTCTGTCCTGACTTGCTCATTCTTTTTGAGTTTTCTCCATTTAAAAAGTTAACTATTTTGGTTTATAGTCTAATAAAATCTGACTTAGATTTAAAGCTTTCTTGGTCTTACAGAGAGACCTTGCTCCCACTACTAGAAGGTTTAGGCAGGTATGCCTCATAGCTCTGGCTGATTTGCATCCCCATGACAGAGATATCATGGTTTATTAAACATTTTTTTAATAAAGCGTGTGTGTCTGCATCACGTGTGTCTGTTTTGCTTACATTTCACTAGAAATAAATTGGAAATCTGAAAGCTTAAGGACAAATCTTGGCTTAATAATATCAATTACTGTCTTTGTCATTTTACTGCTTCGGTACTATTAATTTTTCACCAAACCCCACATATTTCTTTTCTATTCTTTACTATAGAATTAATGGTCTTAACCTCCTTCCAGAAAGCCCTTGAAAGTCAATTGATGTAATATGTAGAGGTAAGGAATTACTACTCACAAATACTGTTAATACATCCCTAACACTACCATGATACCAGAGTCAATGAAATTATATTGTGAGTGAGCAGGTGTTTTGGGTGATAAACACATTGGCCTGTGTTTGATAAAAAAGTTTAAGAAATTGAATGTCCTGTCTTTTTGCAAACTTCCCTTTTTCCTGACATCTGTAATACACTAGAAATGTTGTATTGGTGGGCTTTATAAAACAATGTCAAGTCCTTTGTCTCCTCAGGTACAGAATTATTTTTTCCTCTCACATTCATTATTTTCTAATTATTTCATATTTATTTCCTGCCTTCCCCTTCACCTCTTTTTTAAGGTGTTTATGCAGGTCTGGCATTTAAAGACAATTTCCCAGACTGAATTCAACTACTTGAATTGAAATGGTAGGATATGAGTATTTTCTACAACTGTATGAGACATCTAAAACATAATGAAACTTGGGAGATTTGTGTAACAGACATGGATAAAAATCCTTTTTTTGACGGTACGAACTTCCTTTTTTGCGATGATAAATTAATTTGATCCACATTTGCTGAGAACTGTAAACTTAGGTCAGGGAAACAATTAGCTAATTTCCCTTATATTTTTCCCACAGCGATTTCTTAGTTTGGTGGGTTTTCTTATATTTACATTTTTAGCAAATCACTACTTTTATTTTGCTTTTATTGGGGTTAAAGAAAATTTATTTTGTCTCTTTTCCTTCCTATGTCTTCCTTACTAATGCACCATGGATGTTTAAAACACAATCACGATCTAGGAATTTTAATAATGAGAGGCTTTCCATTGGATTATTTTTTCACAGGTGCTGTGAGTTGTGAGAGTACACAATGTGTTATTATATTATTTAAACAATTACATAACTTATGGATACGTCTTTTACAGGAAACTAAATTTTAGCTTTTCCCCTTCAAATGAATCTGACAAAGCAAGTTTTAGATGTTCTTGATTTACGTTTTCCAACTGAAAATGCTTCATAAATTATTTATCTTATAAGTTGCTTATGGTATAGTCTCTTTATACAAAATCACAATAAGTCTTTGAAGAACAATTAACAGAAGGAATAAAAGCTAGTAGGTTTTTCTCACAATACATTAGGAGCAGAAAACTTAGCAGCAAGCATTTTGGACTAGTTGGAGATCAATGTAGAAAATGGAGGCTCAGAAAAGATCAGTACCTTATACAGATACTAAATCAGTTCTCTGTGCTCACCATGGAGAAATCTGGCAAAATTCCTATTCTCAATCCCTTGTTTCTGAAGGAATGATCAGATTATTTGCTGAAAATTGAAAAGACTGTAGAAGAAGGTGAGAAACAAACTCAGAAAATGAATGCTAATAAGTCACTGGAGCCAGATGGCATTTATCCAAGAGTTATAAAAACTGGAGAAAACTGTAGAACTATAAAGGCTGGTATAGTGTCTCTTGCTTGAAACTGTCTTAGTCTGACATCAGCTTTTAAAGAGGCTTCCAGTGTCACTCTGGGAACTACAGAAGTGTAAACCTAATGTCTCTAAGGACCGAACAGCAGAAACTTTAATAAAGAGGAGAGTCGATGACCACTAGTAAAAATAATCTAATTAAGAAAAGTCAACATAGATTTTTTTTTAACAAATAAAGCAGGAATAGACAGAATCGCTGCTGGTTTTTTTTTAATTGGTAAACAAACAAGTGGATAAATGATTCAAATTAGACTTCTGAAAGACTTCTGACAAAGCTCCTCACCTACAGGCTTCTAAGGAAACTAAGCAGTGATGGAATAAAATGGAAGGTCCTTGTTTGGATACAGAACTGTTTAAAAGAGAGAAAACAAAAGGAAAGAACAAACAGATAGTTTTTACAATGAAGAAAAATCAGAGAAGTTCTGCAGGATTTGCTAAAATCTCTGGGTACTGATGTCCTGTTCATCTCTTGCATGACATCATATACATATATGGCCATTTGTTGCTGCTATATAATTGCTTCGTTTTGAAATCACTCTGCATACAGATTCTTCCTTCTCTGTAGAGTCCTTTGTCACCAGTCTTCTATTTCATTTGGTCATGAAGGAATCTTTAAGTTGATTCCTAACCCTAACTTCTTTATTTTTCCATCATTCCTCCTTTCTGTCCATTCAAGTTTTATAAAGTTCAGGATAAATCCCCACTGAAACACACCGAGTGTTCTCAGTGCTTTGTCTTGCTCTTCACAATGGTATGCAAAATGGCAGTTCCTGTTAGCTGATGTCAGAGCACGGGTACGTCATCTCCCATTACATGACTATGACTGGCTGCCACCATTGCTGCTTCATCCTTCCCTGACCTGGAGACCTAAACTCCACTTCAGCTTCCATTTTCAAATGTTTACACCTTTGGAATCATTAGTTACACTTGCTGACATTTATTGACCTACCTGGAGGATTTGGTGCTTTTTCCCTGGAGCCTTTGCCTAGAACCAACACTGATTCTTTTCTGTGCTCTATGTTCCCATCTGGATGCAAATTCCTTTATTATTTAACGACCCATGAAGTATTCCCTATGCATAGCTGGTAGTAAAGATAAATCCTATTATGTTCATAGCTCCTCTCATAAGTACTTTAAAATTTCTTACTTAAAAAAAAAAAAAATCCTTCAAAAGCCCAGGTGCTTTTTATTCTTTAAAATTAGGTGCCTGACTGCACTGCTTATTGTTCAGCAGAAAGCAATATTCTGGTCATGTAAATCATTTGAAACATGGATTATCAGAGCATTAGACTCTCAGCTTTTTCTGATGTTAAGAATTGAGTATGATGTATACCAGTTTATGTAGAGTGGGTAATTTCTGGGGCATAGCTGTAAAAACATAAGAAATTGCTGCCAAAAAAGTATTTCCATCAGAAAAATATGCTAAATTGAAATATGGTTGCCATTTAAAAATTACATCCTTATCTGAAATATGGTGCTGAAATATTGATATCCTATATGGAAGACACTTTAAACAATATCCCTGCCACTTCATCTTTTTAACAAATTAACACTGATAGAAAAGTGATATTAACAATTGATTCTAAAACAAAGGCTAATTTTTTATTTCTACTACATTAAAATAAAGATGGTTTCTTATAAGGGAAATGGTTCTTTTTTTATGATGGGATGGTTTAACAGAGATTTTTTTAGTTCTTTATTTTTAGATTAATATGGTTCATCAGGTTTTGCCCAAAAAGCTGTTAAAATTTCTGCAGGGGAGAGATGCTTGCATAAAACCAAGCAGAATCTGAATTTATTCTATTTCAGCAAAGAAGATAGTTCATTTTAGGAAATGATAGAACTTCAGCACAGGATGAATGGCAAGTACTGGTTGCATCTTGGATGTAGGTCCAGGAAGCAATTAATTAACAGCTTCATCTTCATTTTAGTGTATTCACATATTTAATTTATATTTACATTTCAGTAACATTAAATCACTACGTAATTTAACCCTGTCCAAACTCTTTAATATAAAACCATCTTGCCTTTCACCAGAACTCCTCTGCTACAATTAGTTTTTTTCTCTTTCTTCTGTAGCTGAGCTGTTGTACCACAAGGCAATGAAAATATTCTCCAGCCCCTTCAACCTGGTGCTTCACAAGATTGATAACCTAATTCCTCAAATAGTAAAAGATAAATTATATGTCAAAAGTAAATCATACATTCTCTACACCCACTATCAAAGATTTAGTTTACTACAGTTCTGTTTTATAAAGCCAGGATCTTTTCTTCCTTATGTCTAACTATATTAATAGGAAGTAAAGACAATCCAAACAAACATGAAGCAGTTACCTGAGAAATTACAATCCTACCTTTTTGTTGTAAGCATTTCAAATCACTTTACTAGTCCATATGAGAAGTTTCAAGGGCGCAACGTATTAATGTGATCTGTCCACAAGTTAATGTGAACCTCAGAGTCCTTCCAGCATCTTGCCAAAAATCCATATCTTCTTCAGAGATACTGCTCATGCTATCTTGACACCTTTGTTGCACCACAAGAAATGTATGGAATCATTAAATTTCCAAGAACATATATACATATACACACACACACACACGTAGAATTGTATATTTCCTTAATGGAAATACAAGTTCAACTTTTGCAACATTTGCTAGAAACAAATTACTAAGACAAAGTGTGTTTTTTACTGAGTTAAGAATAATCCTAGGTTTGTGAAACTGATGGCTCTTTCCTGCATGCTGTGGGCAGTTTCCCTGGAGGATGTACCTAAGAGACTGCAGCTTTAGCACTGACTTGGCTGCTCAGGATTCTGTTCTCTGACTGTGTCACTGCAGAACAAATGAGCATATGACTTCCACAAAGTATCCACACAAATGTAATAAACTTTCTACTTCTTTTTCAGTTTGGGATCTCAGCTAGAAAAACATTGTATCAATGCAAGAGAAATGGAAAAATGAAATTAATTACAAAATTATTGAAATTACTTTTGCCAAATAATAGAAAGAAGCATTATATATATATATATGGTGAAAAATCTGATCAGTTTAGAAATTGCTTCCAGTTTTAATTATAAGCTGACAGACTAACTTAGAACAAATGTTTTGTCTCAGTTCTCTTCAGTTTTTCAAAACAGACATGAAGTCTCATAATATCTGTGAATATCTTTGACTAATATGTTAAACAAACAAAATAACTGGTTTATTTGGAGAGTATTTACAGGTGGTTGATCTTTGAAAAGTGAAGACTTTACTACCTGTCCTTGAACACATGGAAGCAGATGACAGCATTTCTTCTATCTATGTGAGAATTATGTAACATTTTCTACCGAGACTATCTAAAATTTAAGATTCATTTAAGATACCTAAAGACCATGATACATGACTGTAATGCTTTTTAAGCAGTCATATTGGTTAAAATAGAGTTAAGTACTTTAAGTACTGCTGGTAGTGATATTACTGTGTCTTCAAGAGGTCTCATATGTTACACACAGTACTATGAGTGCTTATAGAAACCATATGTGAAAGGCGATACACAAACACAGCAGAAGTGAATACATTCAGAAATTCAAGCAAATATGACCAGCAGATTCTGTAATATTCACCGACCTCTGTTGCTAATGCCAGGTGCTGTTAATGAAAAACTAAAATATCTCCATTCAATACATTCAGTACAAAGGAACAGTGAAGAGAAGTGGTATTTAGACTTTATATATGATGTCCTGTGACAAGGATGATCTTAATTAATTTTCCAGACCTTAGATATGGCTTTATTGTTACTAATATCTACAGAGAAATAAATTCTCTTTTTTTTTCCTTTTTTTAATTTTCTTCTTTTTTTTTTAATGGAAGGTAAAGATACTTTTCTTACATCTTTAAGTTTCTACCAAGGTAAAAGCACAGTAAATATTTAATGGAGTTTTAGCCACCATAGTGCTGTGATATGAATAAACTTGGCCACTATCAACAATGAATTTATGTAAAGAAGTATAGTTATGACTTATAGTTAAGTCAATATAAAATTAAGAGAAAAACACTGCAGATGGCAAAATTATAGCACCATTTAAATTGGATGAGGCCTCTGGAATCATCTGGTTCAAATCCCAGATCTCAGCAGGGCTAAATGCAAAGTCAGATCAGATGGATCAAGACCTATATTTGCCATTTTTAAGGATCAATTTTAATTGCCGTAATTATGCTGATTACATGTATTGGTACTGAAATTGTGGGTGGGAACTCAGCTAGCCATATACAGAATAACAATGTTTGGCCCAAAAGACATAAGTTAACACAAGACACTGAGTAAACAACCTAGGTCAACTGATGGATGCAACTCAAACAGTGCTGTCAGCAACAGTAAGCAATGACCATTGTGTCAGGTTTTTACTTTTTGAACACAGCATTCAAAGGTTTGGTACAATCAGGTTTCAGTCTTGGCCAGAACCAGATCAATTGATAGTTCTTCCATGAAAGATAATATAGCAGACCTTGTCCTGTCAGTTACAGCCTAGAGACTGAAATAGGTTCGCATTGCAAGTACTATTGCTGAGTAGTGTGGTGGAAAAAAGAGAGCAAACCAGGGATACACTGCAATGTAAGGATAAGGTCTGATAGTGGCTTGGTGGGATTATCCAAGTTTGCATTGATTTATCCACATTAGATCGTAATTGCAGTGGAAATAACTTGTGGACTATGGACATTGTGTTGGACCTTCAGATTTCCTAATGCAATATGAAAGCTATTCATTTAATGCTCTCTAGTAATGTCTTTTAAAATTTGAAACAAATGCTTCTTTTTCCAGCCAGCCAGGGCTATGTGTGTCTTGATCTGGTGGGACTGACTGACAGCAAATACTAATGTTGGACACTGCTGTAAAATTAGTAACTTCAAAGATATTAAACTGTGATTTATTTTACTAGGACAATTAATTGGCCAAACTCAAGAGGTTCAATGCAATTTGTTATTGATTATTTTATATACATAATTTATTTTTGTTCATGGATCTAGTAGTATAGTTCCATAATCATCTCCTGACCCTATTTTAAAACTCTAAGTCTACAATAACATTTATGTTTTAGGAAAGCTCTGGGGAAAGAAAAAATAATACTTGAAATTTTCTTTTCCTGAAATACAGGGCACACACTAATATTAAAATTAATTTAAAATTAAAATTATCCACTGTTAGATTGCCACTTTTTAATTTATTTTATTCCTCTATTCTACAGAAAAATTATTTCAAAGTTTGCATCAAAGTTTGCCCAAAAAGTAGTTCTTTTTTCACAGCCAAGCTATAAAGTAATCAATGCTGTATTTGAAGGTCATCTTACGAAATTAACAAGGAACAGTCAGCAATTTTGTGGTTTTGTGATACCACAGCTTTACTCTACACATCTTGATAAATAATTCAACCTCATCATATAAGCAGCACAATGAGTTTCAAGAGTAATACTAGTGGATAAAGGAAGATGATTGAGATGTTAACACACAGAGAAGATGCAGAGAGCTCACTGGTATGATGAACAGGAGCTAATCTATCTCATTTTATTTCAGCATGGGACTGCATGAGGTCTTAGCCAACTCTGATATCCATGGAGGTTAAATATAGGCATCAGAAGCAGGACACCATTACACCTCTTTACCTCTTCTGAGCAGCAAAAAAATTTAGAGACACATTCAAATTTCCTTTTTGCTGAACCATTAAGGTTCTGTCTGTACAGGACATTAGCAATAATCTTGTCTAGCACCAGAAGCAGTTCACATAAGAGAACCTTACCTACTGATTTTAAAGTGACCTAGGCTTCCTTCTTGGCAAGTATCAAAAACATTAATAAGCATGCTTGCTTTGATCTCTTTATAAATTCATTAACAATGGCATTCAATTCTGTCTCTCCCTCCCTAAGCTCTCCAAACCAGTGAAACAGAAGGAGAAATGAAACGCACCTTTCCCATGCTCCAGCTCTGAGACCAAAACATTACAAGTGGAATTTACTACCCTCGCTGTCCACCTCTAACACTTTACTCTTCAAAAAACATTTCCAATTAAAAATATGCTGTGAACTTGGCTTAAACTTATTAAAAGCTTGGGGCATGACAGGATAAAATATTTTTATGAAATTTATGGTTTGTCAAGGGAGAAGAGAAAGTCCAGTCAGAATAATTGGCAGGTTCATTCGATTCTGAAATCCAAACTAAAAATAATAGCAGCACAAATAATGTCAGGTCTCCTATATATATATTTTTTTTTTCTCCTGAAACAGCAAATTAATTCAATTAGTTGGAATAGTCCATGCGTATTTAATGTGACAATTTGAAATGGGAGTGCTACCTTTTAGCCTTGAGAATGCTAATGACATCATTAAGGTTGTTTGTAGAATTCTACAAAATTAAATGATTGCTATTAAACATCATCATGTCTGAGGTGGAAGCTGAATGACTCCTAGGTCTGATAAGAGGAGTCTTTCATTTCTAGATCTCTGCTTTGAATTTGTGCCAGGATCACAACAATAAGAAGTTATTATCAACAAAAGACAGGAGGCATGCTCTATGAAAAGACTTTATGGTATCAGGCAGTTTTCTAGAGTGCTGGTACCTTCCTAGGAAGTGTGTTTTGCATCCAGAACTGCTCTACAAGGACATTAAGATCAAGCTACTGCCTAGCTGAGAGTACAGTCCCTACTCTGCAGAGAGAATTTAGTTCCAAGTATCACCAAATATCCAACATCCACCAAAATTAATTTTGTAAAACAGAAAGTAATGGCCTCTATAATATGAATTGTTTATCCTTCTGAGAAAAAAATAGTCTACAACTACAGATAAAATAGCCTCTGGGAAGAGGGGAATCCTGAAGAACATCCCTGGGTGTGAATGGCCATGCACACTATTGGTCTGGACCCTAATGCTAACTCATACACTTGGTTTCCTGGCTTGACCTTGGACCTGCATCACCACTTTCCTGGAGAGTACTGAGATGTGGTCGACGCTGGTTACTACCTTTGGACCTGACTGTGACCATGGCTTTGGCTGGCTGACTTGGCTTCCCTATTTACCTTCAAACCTGTCTCATCACTGCAGATTTGTCAGATGATCTGGACTCGTGGCTGGACTTGGTGATCGTCACCAGACTTGCTCTGTTCACCTTGCTCATATCTGTGTGACCATTCCCTTGTTAGTGAGGTCTGTGTCTTTGCCTGCTTTGTTATTCTGTGTGCTCCTGGCTACCTGTCCCTGACAGAGCAGTCTGCCCTTGCTACTCCCTGACACTGTTTTGGGCGAAAGCAGCAGGGTTTGGGTAGCAGGACCTGTGGGGTGCCCTGTGTAGGAGGAGGTGATGAACCACCCTGTGCCAGTCACAGTCAGTTCCAGCTGGCTTGGCAAAAGCCAACACCATCCCACTGCATGCCAAACTTTCAGCCAGAGAAGAATATGGAGCCTCTGCTGAAATATATTTAAGAAAGGTGTAGCAGGAGGAGATACAGAAGAGGCTCCTGCTAGTTACAGGAGACACAGGAGATGTGAGGACACCCACAGGAGGGGACACAGAGGAAGACAGAGGAGGAGAGATATGGAAGATGACATTTTTGGGAACACTGGTGGAGACACAACCTTGGAAGTAGGCACTCCTTGCTGGAGCAGGTACATTCTGAAGGGATTGCAGCCTGTGGAGGACCCACAGTAGAGCAGAGAACATTAGTAAGAAGGAAGGAGCAGCAAAAATAAAGGAGTAACAAGCAAGGAACAACAGAAAGAAAACACAGAGTAAGTTGTCTTTGTTTCTCAGTACATTAAACAGTAATAAAAAATTTATGCTATTTGACAACAAAATAAATTCAGTGAAATTTCCTCAGCTGAGGTTTGTTTTGCTTATGACAGCCTGGCACTCTGAATGACATCAAGTTATCCAGACTTGTTCTCAAAAAAGCTAGAGCAGTATTCAGTCTCCTGAAGTCCTGGTGTGAAAGGTTATATTTAGAAGAACAGCATGCTTCTAGATACTCCAGAGACTTCTCTTTAATAACAGTGTCAAGATATAGCTGGATGAAATATTTTACATGCAAGAGAGGTGGGCAAAAAGGTTACCTGTTCAGAGCTTCTTTCTGGAGCTGATCTCTTCAGTTCTGCTTGTTTAACTGTCGGTCTAAGCAGTCTCTAGCCTGGTTCTGCATGACACAACAAATCCCTACAACACACATTTAAAAATATGTAACATCTTACCAAGTGTTTAAAGATGAAGGAGTATCTCCTGGAGTAACAGCTGGCAAAAGTGTCATTTCCTTACAATATTAATACATGTTCTAGAAAAACAAGTGGATGACAAATGATGCCACAATATTGGTATTGAAGGGCGTCTTCACACAGTTTGGTACTTTTAAGCTCTGACATAACATTTCTAAAAATATATTCTTTATATTCAAATGATTATTTACAGAACTTGGCTCTGATATTTTGCACATTAATAAATTATGTTTTATATGAAGAGTCCTGTATTTATGACTCTGAAATTAGCTGAACAAATGGCACTGAGCTAGTTTAAACTGTCATATTGTATGCTAACTGTTCCCAGGGAGACTTTTGCAGTGCATAGTATGTCCTTGCTTATGATTTTAACCATTTCTCTGAGTTATAGCATGCTAATGCAGACTGTATGAAAGGAACATCCTTAGATTGTCACAGCTTCTGAAAAGACTGAAAGGGTTAATGATCTTATTTCTCTTTGCAGAATACTTCCATTGTGATATTATTTAAACTATTATTTTTCTTTTCTCCTTCCAGAGCAGCATTAGAAAATTGCAGTGGTTATAAATCCTTCACTATGGCTTTTCAAGCTGGAAATGCCAAGGTGCATTCACCATTTACCTCAATAGGCCTGTTCGTGGCAGCTATTACAAATGAGGTGAAATATATGTCAATGTCATGGAGCATTATTCTGACTTATCTCTGCAGCTATCTTTGTAAATAACCTTTACGACATCAGAAATAGAATCTTTCACTATTTCTAGTATTTAGACACTTGTATTCTCAAACTTCCTTGTCCAAAGAAAAAAATTTTAAATGACATTTCAAGAAATTGCTGGTAACCTTCAATTGCAAACAAAGGTTGTGTACAGACTACTGCCTGGAAGCAAATGCCAACACATTTCTCCTAGTTACTCACACTGTTAGATTGCTCCTGAGTCCTGCTCCGGAATGATCTAACCAGTTCCCTGTGGGATGAAACTTGGGAGAGTTGTGGGAAAGTACCTTCAGAAATCCCACCACATAGGTGGTAGGGTTGAGACTGCCCACGTTTTTCTTGCTGCACTTGGCACAGTCCTCTCAAACTATGCCAGCAGGCCGTCCATGCTTTTTTGCCCACGCTATTGCTCCACAAAGTGGTACACCACTCCAGCATCATGTCATAAAAAAACAGTACTTTGAGATGTTAGGTAACATCCAGCCATGCATGGAAGCTGCAGGGGCAGCTGAGGGGACTATGGCAGAGGTTTGTAACCACAAACAAGTTGCCCAGGACTTTTATGGGTTTGCTGGCACACAGGTTGGCCACCTCATTGTATGCAGCTTCCCACAGCATTAAGCAGAGCTGCTGTAGTTAAAAGATGAAGGCAGATACGCCAAAGCTTTTGTGAAACTACAGAGTCAAACAGTGAGCAATACTGAAACAGCAGTGCTCCCATTTCACAAGGAGAAGCTCAGCTGTCTGGATAACACCTCTGCTGCCTGAGTTGCTTCGGTTCCAACTTAAAGCTGTTTATCTCCCCACAAGTTTGTGACCCTCCTGCAGCTCCTGAGGTAGTATCCCATGCTCCACCAGGCACTGCCCCTCTGAGGCAATCCCTGCCTGCCCCAGCTGGACCTGCTTTGAGCAGGGGGCTTGGCCTGGGTGATCTCCAGAGGACCTTCCCAACCTCAGGGATGCTGTGATTCTGAGATCAGCACTGCAGCAGCAGCCTAATTTGCAGGGACTGTAGTGGTTGTACAGGATATTAGGAATGCTGCTTTCTCGGGTGGTGGTCACCCAAACCCAGTGAGTACACGCTGAGACCCCTGTGGCCTCTCTGTCCCATTCCCACAGCTGTGGACACTGCTGTTCTTTTTTGCAGATTTGACCAGAAGGGAGGTTATGTGTGTATCCCAGACAGGTACACACACACACACACACTTGCAGAGCACCCTCGCAGACCTGTGACAGCCTACCTGCCCTCAGCAGCATTCAGGTACCACCATCAGAACTCCCATAAAATGTAAGTAGAGAAATACAGAGAGCCCAGTTCTGTTCCTCTCTGACTGCTCGGGATTGGAGTTCATCTGTGAAACCACACACCCTGTCACTCTAGATTTATAAGGTCACTCATGTTCATGGATCCCTCAGGTATCAGTGTGTCTGATATCCCCCTTACCTGGTGCAGGTCTCCATCACACTGCCTTGTCCAGCCTGATGCTCACTAGCAAAGCAGGTGCATGCACACACGCACACTCATCTCATAATCACCTCAGCAATCGCACATCCCTCAAATACTGTCACCAGCTCTCTCAGCCTGCCTAATATCTTGCACTTGCATTGAGGCTCACTTACAGTCTGCTGGCTCTGACCTTGACACACACACGAAATTAAATTCACTGGGGAAAAATAACCACACTCAGCTTTTTTCCAGTTCCTGGCATTTAGAACCCTCACATATACACGTACCTCGGTGTCCCTCCAGCTGCTGAGCACAGAGCTACGGGCCCTGTGGCCTGAGGTCTTTGCTCCAGCTGCAGGCACCTAGAACTCTCCTGCATGTGGGTCTCTCCAGATGCTGACATAGACCCTACAGTGCTCACACATAGGACAGAGAGTGGGTTTACACTGGAAAAATTATTAAGAACAATTATTCAACAGGAAGATAGGATAGACTGAGGTGATCAGGCACAGGGCTTGATCAGACAGGCTAACTGAATGGCAGCCAGTTTACACATGACCAGCCCCTTTTCTCACTCTTTTCTCTGTCTTCTCAAGCCTGGACCCAATTTCTCTGCCTTCAGCCCTTCCTTTAGAGTTTTCACGGTAAGTTTTATACAGTCCACAGGACTCTTCAAGCATCCCATAATACTCAGTCTTGTTTCCACATTATTGGTTACAAGGTTCAGGCCGACCCTTTTCAAGACTGTGCCTGAGCAGTTTTTCAGTGGCCTATCACTTACTGTCTGAGCAGTTCTGGTTTTCATTACTGTCTCCATTATCAACTACTCGTCAGATTTGTGTATCTGTGTGTTCAATTTATCACCTTTCTTGTTATTTGTTACTTAATTTATACTGAATAGTTCTTAACTGGGTAAATTAATGAAGTAGATGCTCTTACATTCCCCATACCCTTACAAAGGTCATTCAACTTGAATGGTCTGCAAGTGAAGTCCAGGATGCATCGTGTAAGATAACAGGGGTTTTTCTTTATGTGTCCTTAGATTTCTAGAGTGTGAATAGTACAGTTTTGCTAAATTGAAGTGTTGTATTATGTGCTTCGTGGGGACTGGATGGACCCATTGTACGGCCTCTCCAGACCCTGCTGTGACAATGAGTGAACAGGTTCCTATAGCCACGTAACCACAAATGAGAACTTTTATATTTGTCTGTCTTCTCTGCTCCATGTCTAACTGTGGCAACAGTTTCAGGCTGGACATACAAAAGCTGGAAGGTCCAATCCTGCAGCAACTGGTCTATAAGGAAAGTCAATAACATCCTCACAAAGGTTCTGCCAAAGGTAGTCAGCATTTTGTACAGTCCTGGAGATCCTGGTGTCCAGCCTCTCCTTAGTATTTGCCACTTTGCAGGCAGCTGGACATGTGCACATGCCAGATTTCAGAGTCCAACCTGTATTCCACAACTAGAAATTTCCACTTATGCTGTGCACAAGGTCTCCTCAGTGTCTACCATGTTTTATATGATGACCAAGTGGTGCTGCTTGCAGTTAATGTTGCCGTAGGAATATTGTGGACAGCATGGCCATGGCTGAAGCAGGCAAAGGCTCACACCATCTCAGGAAGGTAAGCGACATGGATGGCTTGTGAAAAGATAGCCTTGGAAAAGGCTTCACAGTCTTCTGCCATGATCAGACCCACTGTGGACTGACTGGCAAGAGGAAGCTCCAGCCAGACCCTTATATTGAGCACAGCTTCTCTCTCCCTTAGGTATGAATCAAGATTCTCGCAAGGACAGTGGCTGGTGTGGGGTGCTGGAGGTGACTATCCTCACAAGGTGCTCAGACGGATCCTCAGAGCACTTCCAGTCTATCACACATGCAGATCTGTGGAGACTGGTCTTCCAGCTCCCAAATCTTTCCCTGTTGGCCACAGCAACTCTAGCAGCCCACCAGACTGATGCTACTGACCAGGAGTGGCACACTGCATCTCAAATAGTCATTCTGGTGGCCAGCCTGCATCTCCTAGATGTCTTGCCCATATGGCATGCTGGTGAACAGCAAGCAACTTGCCAGATGCCATTGCAGACAGTGAGAATGCTGCCAATGGCCTGCAAAGATGCCAGATCTGTCTGGCAATGCAGCCTTGGCCAAAGTATCAGAGTTACTAGCAGCCTGCAGAGCAGTAGAGGAGGCAGCAGGCAGCCCGATTTTACTGTAGGCAGTAGATACAGACTGGCTGGCTGCAGCCCTGTGTAGAGGTTACTGAAGCAGTCACATGTCACATAGGGAGCTAATAAGCAGTAAGCACATTGTGCATTGTGCTAGAGAGGCATCTCAATGAATAGGCACAAAGCTCTTTGTGATGCGGTACAGAGAAAGATACCTCTTCAAGTGCAATGCAATATGGACATAGTACTTCTCTCTAGAGGGCTTTGAGCAATACAGACATGAATGAATCCACACAACCAGGCCTAAGGGGCAGGGAAATCTCTCATAGCTGAATACTGTCAGCAGCATAGACACAGAAATATTGTATTTAAGATGGTAAGGAACAAAGAAATATCCCTATTTTTTTCTTCCTTTTTTTTTTAAAAAAAAAAAAAAAAAAAAAAAGAATCAAGCAGGTAATATACTTTTTTCATGATCAGATTGAGACACTGTACAAAAATAAAAATGCCCCATGTTGGTGGAAAATAAAACTAGTCGAAATAATACCCTCATTATTTTTGGTGCTGAATTGCAATACCACAGTACTGCTGTAACAGGATGATTTAACGCAGTATAATACTCCCAGTTGCCTTATTTTCCTGTTAACAATGTTTGTTTCTCTCCATGGCTGAAGTAACTCTTGAAGGTTCTGCAAGAGTGTTGTATGGAAACTTCTGTTAGTTAGCAGTGACTGCTAGTGAGGGAAACACTAAGGAACTATTCTTCTTCATCCATACTTTATTATCTAGGAGATAAACTGACATTTCCTAGTCAAAGTGAGCAGATCAAAAGCGTAAGAGAAAGGGAAAGACAGGGAACAGCTGAGAGGGTTGTTCACATTTTCCACAATTTTTTCAGTGCTAAGACATGAATATGAAGAAATTACCTTAATGTCTCTTATTAGACAAACCAACCTTCAGACACTTTCCAAACTGAGCGTAGAGTATCGAGGTGCTTGCATTTCCACTAGCTTTGGATTAGGGCTTAGGCTGTGCTGTGATATGGACGTGATCTGAAAGTTAAGGCTCTAAAACAAATGTGTGTGTTTAGTAACCCTTTGCTTTTTTTGAGTTAAAACAGAAGGCTTCTACTATGATAACCTCTGCCACGGAAGCAGACTTGGACTTACTTGGAGTCAGAGCAAGAGGAATTTGGGGGGGCTCTAGTACCCTCCAGCTACTGAAAAGCATATTCCTGTGTCCTCTCCTCCTCCCCCTCTTCTTCCCTCTCCTCTGCCAAGTTTAGACTGGAGCTGCCTGCCCTTAATTTATGAAACCTAACCCAATGGAAATCAGTATTTTTGACATTGATTTCAATTTTTTTCCACAGGCATCCTCTAGGCTTTTCTGACACAAACATTCCAGGTTCATACTTCTGAGCCACAGGAGGTACTCTCATGTGCTTTTTGATGAAATAATCAAGGCAAAAATGTCTGCATAGGTATACAGGCATGTGTGTGAAAAGAGTCACAAACTTTTCTGTTTGCCTGGGGTCTTTACAAGAAGTTGGTTTGAGCCACAAGCATCTCCAAGCATCTCAGCTCTCCAGTGTTTACAATTGAGATGTGACTTCAGTTTGGAACAGAATTTAATAGTTTGAACATATCTCTACCTTGCATAAATCTTCCAGCTAAACCTAAAACCAAAATAGCACTTTTCACACTGCCATGACAATGCCTGGCTCTCCCATACCTTTGTTTCTCAGTGATACTGTCTGAAAAAGAAAGTAAAAATCATGAAACTAACCTATCTTTTTGAACACCACATCTGGAAAAGACTGCTTAAAATGCAGCGCTTGGAGAGAGCACCTTGATTTGTGGCACTATTTCAGACTTTTATGTTCACAAATTGAGTGAAAAAATTTGCTCTTCCTTTTGCACAGTTCTATTTTTTTAACCTCTAACCCACCAATATGGATAATGTTAATTTAACTAAAAATCCACATACAATTCCACTTCGGCTACTTGAAATATAAAAGGTTTTCTGTATCTTTCAGAACGTCACTCACAGATCTTCCTGTGCTAGTTAACAAAAGGCTAAAAAAAATTAAAAGACGAGGTAATTAGTGAAATGGCACAGTCCTTATAAATGAAACCATTTCAGAATATTTCTGTACCCTACTGGAAAAGAGACAGATGTGCCTTTCAGTGAACATCATGGGATTAGATGTGGTGCTCATTCCCAAGGCTGCTCATCTTCACTTGATGGACTCAGGACTCAAGCCCATGATCAGTAAGGGCTTTGAACAGATACTTTATACACGCAAGTTGTACTGTTGTCTTCATCACTTCCCATCTGTACAAATGAGAAACAATGATGCTATCCACTGTGACAGTATAAAGATGTCACTTAGAGCTTATAAAGATTAATTCATTAAGCATTTGAATATAATAGTGATAAGTGCACAAAAAAACATGAAAGCATTATTATTACTGTCAGAGAGGGATTTGGATGTGATTCGGTAAGCAAAGCATGCAGCCACATGCTGAATGAGTATAAAAAGACATATAGGACAGCTGGTTCCTCCCTTAAGCGCCATCTATTCTGTGTTGCAAGGACCTTATCCAAAGTCAGTGATTGCCACAAAAAGGTTCCAGCTAACAGCAGTCAGCTGTAGACTAGCTCTTGGCACAGAAGGCATCTGCTCTAAAATTAGCAGAGAACTGTGTCTAAAGACTTGCAACACATACTCACACTGGCAGGAAGGATCCTGGAATCACAGAATAATTTCTGTTGGAAGGGACCTCTGGAGGTCTGCAGCCCAAACTCCTGCTCAAAGTAGGACCAACTTCAATGCTAGAACAGGTTGCTCAGGGCCTTATCCTCTTGAGTTCTGAAAATCAATGACATCTTTAACACCACCAGGCAGCCTGTTCCAGTGCCCAACCACTCTTGCTGCAAAACCTACATAAGGAACCATCCTTCAGACACTTTCTAGCTTTTTGGTGTTGGATTCTGTACTTATGCTTTTAGAATAGCTACTTTCTCAAGTTCAGATCCCAGGTTATATGCATATATGGGTAAGCTCTTTGAGACAGAGTTGCATTTCGCACAAAGCTTTTATAGTGTCCACTCTTGGTTGGTGAGTTTGGTAATGAGTGTAAGATCAGCCACAAAATTAGGATGTAAAGTAAGCAGGATACAGTCATGTTTTATATTTAGCAGTACTTTTTGTGTTTCAAGCCTCTGTCTTTTGTTGTATTAAAAAGTTCTTTGCCCTGGAAATAGGAGTGGTATGTAGCCTCCAAGAAATAACTGACATAATGGAGAAACACTTTACAAAGATCTTTTGTTATCTAATGCAAACATGAAGGTTTTCATATGCTATGACACTTAGCAAGGTGAGATTGCATAGTTTTTTAATTCATTAACACATAAGGACAAAAAACTTCATGGGAAAGAAAGGCAACTCTGGGATTTAACTTTCCTGTCATTTAGGTCTTCCTAATATCACTGGGTGGTGCAGCACCTGTAGTGACACTCAGCTCTGTTCAGAAGAAAGCTGTAGCCTGCCTTCAATGTACAAATGTTACACAAAGTAACTGCATCTTTTCCTTTTATTAAATCTATTTTATAGATTTCACGTTCTTGACTCATTATAAAACAACAAATTCATTTCTTGTTGCCTCTTTGATTTATAATTACTTTTAATTTCATATTCTGTATTCCTTTGTAGTGCTTATCCATGCTCCTTGACGTGGTAAAAGTTGTTAGCCATTTTCAAAAATCAGACTTGGTCTAAGGACTGTAACCAGCACATAGTATCAGACAGTTTACATAAAGTCTCATTTTCTGGAGTGTTTGCTTTTTGTGGACCATTTCATTATCATGCAAATGGAGTTGGGCCATTTTGCAGGCAATCTAATTGTTAGCATAATATGTCCTCATTATTTGTATAGTGCAGCAGTTTGCATTAGGCATTATCAAGTGTAACAGAAACCCATATAACAGCATGAGTTTTGAGAAATGGAGGCTATTTTTTATCAAAGGCTGTACGTGCTGGGTACCAACTCCAGTCTAGAATCACCAACAAACCTCAGTGAGCCTAAACTGCACAGCTCTTCTGGAGTCTGAACATGCACTGTTTGTGTCAACACGAGCAACATCAATTTCTTAATCCATACATTTGAAGTCTTCCTGCCCCAGTGCTTTCATTTTTGAACAAGCTTTAGCTCTTAAAACTTGAAGACAGTATTATGCTATGCCTACATAGTTGCAGCAAAGGAATTAAGATAAATGAAGCACTACTGAAAGAGCAAATGGAAACCAAACTGATCTCCCTTTAGCTAGTAATCGGAACGCAAAAGCTTAAACTTTCATCCTGTTTCCAAACAGTAAATCTTATCTTTTTTTCAGAAAATGCTGCCAGTTTAGCACTGTTGAACTTTGGAATACAGCCATCCACATATAAACACATTTGCACATTATTTTGATTGGCTCTTGCTAAACCCAAATGCTGGGGCTTTTTTAATTAAAAAGGCACCTCAGAAAAACTTCCACTGTTCACACAAGGTAAAACATCTTTCAAGGTTCTAAAATGTCAAAAAATACTAAAGTAGAAAGAATGCCTTTCTCTCCCCTCCCTTGATGTAAGTAATGTTTGCAGAATGGATTTCAACAGTCATTTTTACTTGTTTATGAAAACACTTTGCAGTACCTTGTGTTATGACAATTGAGGTTCTGATGCAGCCTAGACCGGTCACTTCTAAACCACACTGACAGTAAATAAGCAGTCCATGCTCCCTTGCTGGTTATCAGAGTTGCAATCGTCATCTAGGTAGCACAGTGTGACAAAACAGATAAAGATCAAAGGTTATTTTTCATTTTCTAACAATATGCAAACTTGTTTAATGTAATTGAGTAGGTCAAATATGAAGTATCAGAAGTGGGCTTATATATTTTCACTATCAGCTTCCAGCTGAAAAATTAGTGCTTGTAAATATATATATTGCTAGCTAGGAATAGATTAGACTGCAAGTACCACTGCACCTCAAAGATGAAGGATTTTTTTTTCTTGTCTCCTTTCAGTTTTGGCACTAAACTTGTGGTTTAGTGAACTGTATTGGATGCTGAGTGTGGATTTGCATCTTCTAGTTGTTAGGAAGTGATCAATCACTGTCAAACTGCATATATAACCACAAAGTATTGAGCTGCCATCACTAATGCCACAATTTCTCATCCAGAAGCAGGAGCAGCCCAGGTTCCATTGCTTTCCTTACATAAAAATATTTTAACTGACTTCTCCAGTCTTCCAACAGCTTCCAGGTTGCCATATTCTTAATTTTCTGGAAAATGCTCAAAACCCTTTTCTTGAATTAAACCAAACCTCCTTAAGCAGGACAGAGAGAAGGAACAGATGAATGAACAGCCATATGTTGAGGCAACTCTACTGATGACACTGCTGGAGGGATTACAAGGAACCAGGTCCCTGCTGCCTGCAGTGAGGAGGGTAGGGGAAGCCTTTTTCTCAGACCCTCCAGCTAAACACTTTCACACCTCAATAAACATTTATAACTGTAGTTATACAGAGTGCAATAATGTCAACAAAATAATTTGCCACCTCCCTTCTCCTCTTATCAAGACTAACGCATAGCCTAGTACTAATAGCACTCCCAATAGAGGTGGAAGACATGGCCTGGCTTAACTCATTTGGCTGATAAATACAGTTCAATTTGACAGCTGTAACCAGGAGCTTCAGAATCTGCATGTTAACCATGCAGTGGTACTGTATGGAAGCAGACTGGCATTAGCTACTTCTCCTTTTGCTTTTGTCACTAATGATTTGTGTTTTGCTTTCCTTACTTTTGTTGCTGCCTTTGTTATAAATGCATGAATTGGTAAAAAATAAAATAAAATGTTTATATTTTGATTCATCCCAAGTAATACATGCTTTTATTTTTTTCGATTGCAAGGACACACCATTATGTCATCTACTCCTACAATCCCAATATCATGCTGTACACTTACTTTACAAAATGTACAGTATTATAAATTCTAAGCTAATCCTAAGATTGAATCTGGGTTTTGTCTCACTACAAACTCCTTCAGTTCCATGCTTACAATATTTTAAATATATTGCTAGCTAAGTAAATTACTACCTAATTATTAAAGGCATTGTTATGGCCTTTAGCAACATCTTTTTTCCCTGTCTTTTCTTTGTAATTTGTAATAAGTATTGATTATGTGTGAAGCTCGTGGTTGATCTCTGGTGGCAAGATAGTTTATTCCTGTCTCACAGTTTTTCCTGATTTTCCAGTTGAAAAGGTTAGGGGTTGGGGGTGGCAATGCAATAGAAACAGTATGACTGAGTCCCCTAACAAACCACACAAAGTTGCACAATCTTCAGCACTTAACCTAACAGCTTCTAGAGACTGATGCAGCTTGATATGAAGTGAGGAGGAACATCTCTCTGTTCCATACAGGTCAGTGCTGGCTCTCCTGAGTGTTAATCAGACAACGATTATCCTAAGTGGAGATTTATGTCTATAGCAAACCTTGGCAGCAGAGAAATCTAGATGCTCTGGGGAGCGACATGTACTGTCAAGAACATGTGTGCGTAAACACTGATACAACTATGGTAAAGAATTTTTGTAGTATCAGAGAGAGCAGTACTTCAGTGTTTGTTCTTTTCTTCTTTGCAGAGACTTCGGTATTGCCTTTTCTCCTTGGTGCCAGTGTTGGAAACGCTTATGGCCTCCTAATCTTGTCTCAAGCTGTGGGTGTTTGGATGTGCGTTTCTACAGAGCAGTGATAGCTGGAACCAGTGAGAAGCTTCAGGCTGCTGTTTCTTGCCCCTGTGTTAGTGGACACCTTTGTACTATCATCCCTGCTACCTCACCTTCACAGCATCCAGTTCAGCCTTGGCTCAGTGTTTCTTCAAATACGCCCCTGAGCCTCCTCCTCTTCCCTCCCAAAGCCTTCTATAGAAATACTGAGTGATTGCAGCAGTTTTATATGAGACAAGAAATATATTGCTATAGACCCTTCCAGCAATTTGATTTATAGCAGTGCAAACAGTCTGGTAAATGTGTGTAGTATGTTACTGGTCCAGACTACAATAGCTTGCACTTATTAATGTTGGGGAAAACTCTTCTTGCTTGTAAAGCTTTTCTGAGTCTTGCTCACTTGTCTTGGTTCACTTTTGATACTTTATTAAAAGGATGCTTTGTCACACTGGGAAAACTGTCTGATGGGAAAGTCCCTCTTCATGTACTTTGAGTTTGTGCTCTGAGACAGTAGATTTATAAACAGTATTTCAGACATATTTCAGCCTTTTCCTACCAAACATTTTCTCATCAAAAAGGTCCATGAATGTTCCTAGCAAAATTTGGGAATAAATTCTGGTATAAAATAACAAAATTCACAGTTATAAAGAATTTTGTTCATTGGTTCTAAACATGTTGTGATCACATCTTGTGAATTAGTGTCCTCTTCCTGACCTGTGAAAAAGAGTGAACACTGTACACTTTTCAATCTTTCTGTTTCTGCTTGGATTTATTATCCATCTTAGATCCTTTTTTTTTTTTTGGGGAAATCATGTTGCCACAGGGAAAAATCTGAAAGTATTCTGTCAATGTACCTAAGAGTTTTATGTTGTTTTAACTTTTCTGGGTTTACCTCTCTTTTTATTCTTCCTTGTGTTCTTTGGTTTTGCACTGAGCTTAGAGTTTTTATTTGCTACCTATAGCAACCCACAGCTCTTTCCTCCTGTTACAGTCAATCTGGAGTCCAGGAATACATTTGGTGGTCAGAATTCCTCTGGAACTTGTATTTGTCAATGATGAATCCCACTTGATGCCATATTTCATGCTTATGCAACCTGTTGTCTTTGGGACTCTGAAATGCCCCTATCTGCCTTAGTCTAAATAACATCTGGTCATCTTCAAACATTATCCTCTTCTTTTTTATTGACCTTTTAGGCTTGCTAACATATTTTAGAGTGGTCCATAAATCGGTTATGCTTTCCCCTGTAAAAAGATTAGCGTTTTCAGAGAAGCCTTGAATCCCAAGTCATAACAAAAGGTCACACGGGATGAATAGATGTCAATCATGATTTGGAAGATGTGAAAGAGCTTGAAATGGAATTGTCCAATTCATCAGGCAGAGGCACAGGATAACTAAACATTGTTCCTTCTAAAGAAACTGTTTCCTGTTTGAACAGCAATTACTGTTCAATCTGCCCAGGCAAGTAGCTTTGCTCAGCTCCACAAAGAGTACAGTGGCCATCTGCAAGCAACACCAAACTAGGCAGAAATGAATGAGCACTGAAGGAACAGTGATCTTGATGAAATGGAGAAACTGGCTGAAAAACTGAAATGGAATTATATCTAGATTGTGGTAAACATCTGCACATATACATGCTAAGGACCAGAAGAAAAGGCTCTAAAGGTTATTGCACTAAAAAGCCAGTCAGTTCCTGTTGTGGAAGAGGCAAACATACAAATAGGAGTACAACCTGCAAGAACTGTAAGCAGTCCTCTTGCTCTACTTGGTAAGGCTTTAGTAAGACTGATGTTCATGTTGCAATGCTGTTGTTTCCTGGAAGGTCCTCATAAACTTGAGAAAGAGGGAGACTAATTAGAATGAAGTCTAGAACTGGCTTTGTTTATCCTGATGAAGAAAAGACAGAAAAATAGAACAGTTTGCAAATGCATAAAAAGCTGATTTTATAGATAATGTATATAATATAACATAACATATATGATATTAAAATGCTAAACAGAAGGAAATAACATCTCTCATGTTCATGGGACTAGTTGAACAAAATATAACATTACAATGGTGTCCTGATTTTTGCTGGGATAGAGTTAATTTTCTTCCTACTAGATGGTATCGTGCTGTATTTTGGATTTAGGATGAGAAGAATGTTGATAACACACTGATGCTGTAGTTGTCGCTGAGCAGTGCTTACACTAAGTCAAGGACTTTTCAGTTTCTCACACTGCCCTGCCAGCGAGGACACTGGTGGTGCACAAGAAGCTGGGGGGAGACACAGTACGGACAGCTGACCCAAAGTGGCCGAAGGGTTGCTCCTTGCCATATAACGCCATGCTGGACAGTACAACTGGGGGTAGTTGCACCAGGGGTAGCAGCCTTCTGCTTGAGGCTGGCTGGGCATGAGTCAGCAGGCGGTGACCAACGTGTATTGTATTTTTTAATATTTTTTATCATTATTATTGTTATTATTTTATTTTCCTTTTCTCTCTGATTAAACTGCTTTTATCTCAACACACGAGTTTTATCTTTTCCCTGATTGTGTCCCCCACCCCACCGAAGGGAAGTGAGCAAACGGCTGCATGGTGTTTAGCTGCCTGCTGGGGTAACCACAACAGAGGGATAACCGCAACAAAGGGAGAAGTTGCACGTTGGGAAAAAAAGGATTCCTTCTAACAGTGAGTACCAGGTGGAATTGCTGGAGAGGCTGTGAAGCCACAGGAGCTTTATATGCCTATAAAACAAATGTCTGTTGTGAATTTCTCGGGGCATGACATAGCTGGGATTCATCTTGCCCAATACTATCCGTCAAAAAGCATTCACTGTCCAGTTCATCACTTGGGAAGCCTTCACAGTCAGTGGACAGACTGAATGCCAGAGGCAATTTGTCTTATCCTAAACGAGGTATCTAGACTAGGTGGGGTGAGGGGGTGTGCCGTTGGTTAACACAAAAGGAGTTGGAGGCACCATACAGTTTTGGCTGTGTGAGTGGCTTCTATGGTATTTTTTAATGGTCATAAACTGGATTAAATGTGTGATACCCTTCAAAAAGCATTATAACCTGCTTATTCAAAATGTGTACATCTTTAGACCTTTGTTGGTGACATATGGAAAGGTTGCTAAATTTTCGCATCGGTGAGTGAAAAAAAATCCATGGGACTATGGTTTGCATCAGTTGTTATTTAAATAATGTTTCATCCACTTCCTGAAAGAACTGAGGAGCACCTGATTTTTCAAAATCTTTAGCATACAGCTTTCTCTGACAGACACAATTGTAACAGCAATGTTTCATTACACGCTACTTGCTCCTGTTTTGGAAAGCTTAACTTGTGCAGGCAAAGAGAAAAGCTCCAGCGGAACTGTTGTGACCATCTACACATGAAAGAAAATGAATCAGAGAATCATTTACAAGCACTCCATGAAAAGATATTAAGTCATGTATTGTGCAGTTACAAAGCCTGTCTGCTTCCAAAAAAGCAAACAAAGGCTAACGTCCTTGAATAGTTTATTATCCATGAGTGATTTGATGGCCTTTAATAATTAGTGCAGAAAAAACCCAACACAGTAAGAGACATACAGTATTGAAATAACACTGATCCTGAGCAAAGAACAGAAAATCTAGAAACAACTTTCTCACTGTGAGTTGACTTTCTAATGTTGGTGTAAATACAATGACAACACCTTAACTGATGTTCACATTAAGTAGCTTCCATGTAAGCAGTTCAGATAGGAGATTAAACCAGGAAGCGCTAAACATATATGACCATTGTATATGAGATTTCTTACCTTAGAGAAATACAAACCCTTTGGAAAGAAAAGGTCATATACATGGCCATGTAATACTTCACTGGCATCATGCTAATTATTATTGATAGATTCACTGGGAGTAAATATCAGCCCCAGATATAAGGGAACAACATAACAGAGCACATGTGCCCTTTTTCTTCCCCAAGCCAGGCTGCTCAAACAGGTTAGCAGTCCAACAACTACAGTGCATGTTAAAGAGTGCTGAATCCATCCAGCAGTTACTTATATATCCTATTTCAGGTTAATAACACAGAAAAAAAAAAATCTCTTTTACCAGCAGTAAGTTCACACAAAGCTGATACTATAGCAGAGGGAACATGTACTAACTTCCAAACTGCCAATGCACAGGAGCTGTAAGATGCCAACTCTGTTTCAATCATCCAGCTACAATAAAAAACCTGTGAAACCATTGAAGCTTTGAATAAAGCATTGATCAAACCAGTAGAAATAGAAGATGAATTAAGTGTACCTGAAAATAATTATTTTAGAATTAGCTTGACATTCACACAGCTAAGCTGGAAAGAGACACTTTTTTCAGTATAGAAATGAAACGGAAAATTAGATTTCACCCAGGCAGAAAAACATACAGATTCTAATCCAGGAAAACATATGCTTACAAAATTGACCATGGGTATAGTCACTGATTTTGGACAATTGCAGTGTAATTGGCTGTCATCCCCTGAGGACTTTGTCCGAAAGTTACAAGTAAAATCCTACTAGATCAGTGACTTGGAAAAATGTCATTAGGGCTCATATTTTTGGTGATAAGGTTTGTGCAAGATTATGACTAATATAGGATAGGATATATACCTTATGTAATAACATGAAAACTCCCTAGGATGGTGAACCTCTAACAAAATAGAAGGGACACTCTCCTTGGAAAATCACTGTGGAAATTTTGCCTACTGACAAGAAATGCAGCTGTAAGTCAATAAGAAGTGAATTTATTATTATTTTTTTAATTAAGGAAAGAATCAAATCATAAACATTAACCTCATAAAGTTACTTACACATGACATCATTGATATAACAATAGCTGGAAGATAGCATGTAGGCAGAAATAAATAGTAAGTGTTGGCTTTTGTGTACAACATATTATCCAAAGGATGGGAAAGATGGATTGCAACTGCATCTATCAGCACATGAAAGATACTTTTGTTTTTCATTTAGCAATACTTTTAACAGGAAAAAAGCAACACACTAAAAAGTCATGTTTGACTACAAACACGTGGTGTCTCATACAGTTCAACACAGGGAAACTACAAGATGCCACAAAGCCATGGAAATTTAAACTCTGATTTAAAAATTCTAGTTGCACCATTCTTTATAAAATGAAATCAATTATATTTTAGTCTAACAACCTGGAAACAGTAGAGTTGAGATTTATCTGCTACAAGTTTGGATAGCTTTTCAGAAATATCTGATCTGTATTAGGTATGCACATTCAGACAACTGGGATTCCCTCTTTCTCTACCTGTCAAAAAAAGGACTCTAAACAACTAACAGTACATTAGACATCTACAGTGCAACATCTACAACTGCATTATTGCAATGTACATTGCAATGTTGCAAAAGTCTACTTTGCAACCATGTAATTGTCAGTGTAAGAAAGTTTCTCTGAATTTGGTAATTTTAGAATTGCTTGCAGTCCATCAATATTAGCAGAATGCCTATGGAAACAGGAGTGAAAGCAAGCCTCTTCCACCTTAAAATTTTGTATGTGCCAATAGAAAAGAGATTCATCAAACTCAGCACATCATACAATCTGTAAGGCTGTATCTGTGGGAAGGAACGATGATGGAGCACTGCAGGAAGCACAGCACATGGACAATGCCTTCTGCACAAGGGAAAGCCTGTTAGCTCAGGCAAAGCATAGGACTTATGGGGCTGCCCAAAGAAGTAGCTCCAAAGATGCAGTGTTACCTTCCACATACCTAGATTGGAACAGTGTTGGCTTTGCAGATTTTACTTTGTGTTGTACTGAGCGATATAAGCAAGTTCTGATTATCAGAACTTAGTACATGGGAGATACATAGAACCATAGAATCATTTAGGCTGGAAAAGACCTCTGAGATCATCAAGTTCAACCATTAACCATTAACCCATGTCCCTAAGCACCACATCTAGGTGTCTTTTACATACCTCCAGGGATGGTGATTCCACCACCTCCCTGGGCAACCTGTTCCAATGCTTGAGCACCCTTTCAGTGAAAAAAAATATTCCTAATATATAGTCTAAACCTCCCCTGGCATAACTTGAGGCTATTCCCTCTTGTCCTGTCACTAGTTATCTGGGAGAAGAGATCTGCCCCCACCTGCCTACAGTATCCTTTCAGTAGAGAGCAGTAAGGTCCCCCCTGAGTTTCCTTTTCTTCAGGCCAAACAACCAAAGTTCTCTCAGCTGCTCCTCAAAAGGCTTGTTGTCTAGACCCTTCACCAGCTTCGTTGCCCATCTCTAGACACGCTCCAGCACCTCTGTGTCCCTCTTGCAGTGAGGGGCCCAAAACCAAACACAGCATTCGAGGTGCAGCCTCACCAGTGCCGGGTACAGGGGTACAATCCCTTCCCCTGTCCTGCTGGCCACACTGTTGCTGATACCAGCCAGGGTGCTGTTGGCCTTCTTGGCCACCTGGGCACACTGCTGGCTCATGTTCAGCCAGGTGTCAGCCAGCACCCCCAGGGCCTTTTCCTCCAGGCAGCTTTCCAGCTGCTCTTCCCCAAGCCTGTAGCGTTGTGTGGGGTTGTTGTGACCCAAGTGCAGGACCCGGCACTCCTTGTTGAACCTCATACAACTGGCCTCAACCCATCAGTTCAGCCTGTCCAGATTCCCCTGCAAAGCCTTCCTGCCATCAAGCAGATCAACACTCCACCCCCCCAACCCACCCCAAAGTTTGGTGTCATCTGCAGACTTACTGGTAGTGCACTTGATCCTCTCATCCAGATCGTAGATAAGGATATTAAATAGAATGAGCCCCAGTTCTGAGCCCTGGGGAACACCAGTTATGTCTGGCTACCAGCTGCATGTATCTCCATTCACCACCACTCTTTGGGCTTGGCCATCCAGCCAGCTTCTTACCCAGTGATGAATACACCCATCCAAGCCATGAACAGCCAGTTTCTCCAGGAGAATGCTGTGGAAGACAGTGTCAAAGGCTTTACTAAGGTCCAGGTAGACAACATCCACAGCCTTTCACTCATACACTAGGCAGGTCATCTTGTCACAGAAGGAGATCAAGTCACTAACCATTTCCTCCTGGACTGTGGGGACTTCATCCTGCTCCTCATCCCTGTCTTCCAGCTCATGGGGCTGAGTACCCAGGAGGAAGCTGGTCTTGCTATTAAAGACTGAAGCAAAGAAAGCATTGAGTACCTCAGCCTTTTCCTCATCCTTTGTGCAATGTTCCCTGCCACATCAATTAAGGATGAAGATTGTCCTTGGCCCTCCTTTTGTTTCCAATGTATTTGTAAAAACATTTTTTTTGTGATCTTTCAGGGCAGTGGCCAGTCTGAGTTCTATCTGGGCTTCTGCCTCTTTAATCTTCACCCTACATAACCTCATGACATCCTTATAGACTTCCAGAGTTTCCTGCCCCTTCTTCCAAAGGTGGTAAACTCTCCTTTTTCACCTGAGTTCCAGCCAAAGCTCTCTCTTCAGCCAGGCCAGTCCTCTCCCTTGCTGGCTTGTCTTTTGGCACATGGGGATGTCCTGCTCCTGCACCTTTAAGACTACTTTCTTGAAGAATGTCCAGCCTTCTTGGACCCCTTGGCCCTTCAGAACTATCTCCCAAGGGTCTCTGTCAACCAGGATTTTAAATAGGCTAAAGTTGTTACTCCAGAAGTCCATGGTAGTGGATCTGCTGACTCTCGTCTTTACTTCTCTGAGAACTGAAAACTCTTATCATCTCATGATCGCTATGCCCAAGGTGTCCTCCACCACCACATCACCTACCATCCCTTCCCTGTTTGTAAACAGCAGATCCAGCAGGGCATCTCCCCTGCTTAGCTCACTGACCAGCTGTGTCAGGAAGTTGTCTTCCACACACTCCAGGAACCTCCTAGGCTGTGTCCTCTCTGTTGTGTTGTATTTCCAGTGGACATCTGGTAGACAGAAGTCCCCCACAAGAACAAGGACTAGCAATCTTGAGACTTCTCCCAGCTGCTTGAGAAACATTCCATCTGTCTCCTCATTCTGGTTGAGTGGTCTATAACAGACCACACCAGGATATCTGCCTTGTTGGCCCTCCCCCTGATTCTGACCCATAAACACTCAACTCTTCTGTCGCCATCATTCAGCTCTAGGCAGTTGAAACACTCCCTGACATACAAAGCTACCCACTGCCTCTCCTTCCTTATGTTTGTTGCCCATTCTTCAGATATTGGCACAGATGCACTTCAGCTGTGCTATCAATCTCGCCTCCAGACCTGGCATGCCATCCCCAGGCTCATCTCTAATGAGCTCGGGTTTATTCCTTTCCCGCTTCAAATCTAGTTTAAAGCTCTCTCAATGAGCCCTGCTAACTCCCGACCTTGGATCCTTTTCCACCTTTGTGACAGGTGAACCCTATCTGTTGCGTAAACTGAACTATGATAAAAAAAAATATGAAAGTTAGCCATTGACACCAGGTACAGAGCCAGGTATTAATACAGGTATTAATCAGTGTGATCCTCCAATTACACTCCCCATCATTCCCTGCAACTGGCAGGACAGAATAAAACACTACTTGTGCTCCTGATCCCTCAACCAGTCACCCCAAGGTCCTGAGATCTTTCTTAACTTTACATCAACTTTTCCAGAAATAAAATCTCAATTTCAGAAATGAATAAAAGAAGAAAAAAACAGGATTCTCCACAATCATGTAGGATAAATCTGTGAATGAGCTTTCTTACATCTGAAGTGTCAGCACATCGTGATCACAGAGTAACATCATGAACACCAAGCTGAACCAGAACACTGCTTATGGACACAGAATTACTATGGCTTGTACAGATATTTAGGCATTGCAGACCATGAGCAAGCTGTTGTCCTGTATGAAAGAGCCCTTCCAACCAGAGATTCTCCAATGAGCCAACAGAATTAGTTTTAATTATTAATAAACTGCTAGTAAGTTATTAAATAGAATTAATAATTCTTTGTTCTTAAATCTTGCCTGTGAAAGAATGTCTTACATCATAAACTACAGTTTGTTCCTTTAAACTTAATCTGTGTGGAGAAAGGTCCAACAGGTCTGTGTGGACCAGCGGTCATACTCCACTGCATCAAGCCATCACCACCATTTCAGCCTCTCTGTATAGGTAGGCCAAGTGTGTCATATCAGCATCAAAAGATCCACATTCTCAGAAGGTATTAGCATCAATTCCAGATGTTTATATAACACCACAGAAGCCACTGTCTCTTACATGCTTACTTTGATACATCTGCCAGGCAATTTTCAAGTGGTATTTTGCATTAATATAAATATCTGTGCAAAACATATAACAGCACCAAAAACTGTGGCTTATTTTCCACTTTGAGTCTTGATTTATATTCAGCAGTTTTTCTGCATATCATACATGATGCGTCATTCCCATGCCTTGCAGATCTGAAGATGAAACAGTGTCCAGTTGTGGGTGACTGTCAAGTCATAGCATTTCTTGCATTTTGCCCCAAGCTCAGTAAAGCTGTTAGAGATTTAGAGGGTCACAGCAATGTTTGCTAGGTGACAGTTCTGCAATCCATTCTTTCACATTCACACAGAAAAAAAAAAAAAAAACAACCAACTATTAAAATGCAGTAGCCAGTATTCCTCAGTAATAATTTGGGGGACATGAAACCTCAGGATATACATGAAACAGGACCTTGATCTTACAGTAGGTAAATTCCTAATCCATTTCAAGTGATGACTAGGCTTCTCAAAATGTGCATCCTAACTAATTAGGAGTTTTGATTGTGTTTGTTGCTGCATTTTCTGTGGCTGCTATCCAAGCTGTATTGCTAAAAAACAATTCTGTAAAGTCGTCCAGGCTTCCTCTAAAAGTATGTATCACATCAAAACTTTAATCAATCCAAGTATCTGCAGAAATGTTATGTTCTTGTGGCTTATGTTAGTGGTGGATGGTTTATGTTGGCCATTATTTCAATTTTGCTGTTGTCTGGCAGTATTCCTTCTGAAGACAGAAGGGATTTCATGTGATTAACTTAGATTTCCACAGGCTGGATAATATCTTGATTGAACTTCACATAGTCTATTTGGGTCCTTGCCATCACTTGCATTTCTGATTGTGTTCTGCCTGAGCTGATGCTGCTTTTAGCACACCATCAGCTCTTTAATACCGAGTACCTCTAAAAGTTTTGTTGTTCTTTTCATGAAACTTTTCATTAACTGTTCCTAATGGAAAAAATAGACAAAAATGTTTACAGTCCCTGGGTGCATACTTGAGATAATTTCTCATCTAAACCAAACTGCATGTATCTGACTATCTTACCTGTAAGAATATTTTTGACTGCCCATTTGACTCAAAATAAAAGTTGATCCAGAAACAGAATAATTCCAACTCAGTACAGCCTTGATAAAAACTGGTGGGATGCAAACAAATGTTAAAGCCCACAAACATAAGACTAATAATAAACCCTCATGCTTGACCAAAGCTGAACAATAACCCTAATCCTTAACCCTAACCCTAATCGTAAAATCAAACCAAAACTTAAACATAATTCTAACTCAAACCCAAATCTAACCCAAATTTTAACTTAACCTTAATCCTACTTATCAAAGTCTAACTGCACCCTAACTAAAACCTAAAATCTAAACCTGAAGCATAACAACAGCCTTACCCTAATTGTACACCCTAATCTTAAAAGCTATTTGTAACCTTAACCCAACCATAATGCTGAAGCCAAACCCAAATCCTAACCCAAATCCAATAACTGAACTCTAGCCCAATATCTAAATCTGAACACTAACAGTAAACTGTAACGCCAACCATAAGTGTCCCTAACTCAAACCCTATCCCTGAATTGTAAACATAAAGACAAGCCATAATGCAAATTGTTGGCTGCGAGCATAGCCATAACTCCTAAACTTAATCCTAAACTGAACTCCAGTTCTACTCTGCCCAAACCCATAATCATAATCTCAAGCCCTATTACTAAACCTGACAATCATCCTTAGTGATACCCTGTCACCCTCACCCCATCACTAAATCAAATCCTCAATTTAACATAAAATACAAACACAAAAACAAACTTAAACTCTTACACTGCACCCTAACCCTCATGCCATCTCTAAGCTTAGATTTAGGGCTTTGGGGTTACAGCATGCATTAGGGGATGGGGGTTAGAGGCTAGGGGTTTGGGTTTGGTTTGGGATTAGGGATTTAGGGTTTTAAATATGGGTTGAGTTTTGCTTAGGATAGGGTTTGTAATGGGGTTAGTGCTTGGACTTTGTGATAGTGTTTGGGGCTTGTGTGAGGAGTTATGGGTTGCTGTTAAGATTGGCATTATGGAGCAATTTTCCATGGCATGGAAGAAAAAAACTTAAATTGACATGTAAGTAGAATATTCAAAGAAAGAAAAGGTAGTAATATCAAATCACTGGCACAAGACGATTTTCAACCAAGCATTCCTAAGAAACTGTAAAGTATCTGAACTAGTTAATAACTCAGGTTTGTAACTTCTTACATAAAACTGCCAAAAAACTGGAATACAACGCTAATTTTTAATTATGTAGAGCAAGATCCAGTAACTACAGACCAATACATCTGATGCTTACCCAGACAAATCAGTGCAATCATGATAAAACAGAGAATTAGGAAAGTCATAGATAGATGTCAGAGATTAGGGGAGATAAGAAAACTTTTGTAGAGTTGCATTATGTATCATATATCTCTAAAAAGACATATAAAGTGTTAGAGAGGATAGATATCCTATTTATAAAGTGTATTCAGACTTTCAAAAGGCATTTAACAAGGTTGGTCATCATATGCTCTTCAAGAAACTATTCTGTGATAGGACAAGAATCATGTCCTTCACATGACTGAGAAGTGATTAAAAGCTTGGAATTAATAATCAGTTTTCTATATATATGGAAGCTGCAAGTGGAGTACAATCTGTTCACCATATTCATAAAAGTTGCAGAAATTCTTGATGGATACTGAGGTGACTAATACCTCAAAGTATTTAAGGTATTAAAGACACTGACTGAATGCGCAGGAGGGCGTTATGAGACTGGCTGATACAGAAGAGTGAAGGAGCAGAATGACATTCAGTGTAAAACAGATGCAAAATGACATACAGAGAAACAAACAACTCCATACATCATACACAGGGTGACTGACTCTGCATATGTGCTGAGTGGTAACTGATTATTAATGTTTGGCAAAAGGTCTTCAAAGCTCTTCAGAAAAGAAAACAGACTACAGGCAACTCTGGGAATAAAATAAAATAGAGCAGAAAACATGTTAGTAGCAATGTACACAGGAAATGTGCACCCATTATTCTGGGAGTATGCTATATAGTTCCAGTACTTTCTTCAGAAAAAGAATGGAGTACAATCAGAAAGAAAAAAAAAAAAAAGAAAAAAAAAGAAGAATGAGAAAGGTAGCCAAATAATTGAAATAACTTCAGTACAAAATCAAATTAAATAGACTAGTATTCTTCTGTTTGCTAAAGGGACCAGGGTTATGAGCAGTTGTTCAGTGTCTCTTCCAATATAAAAACTAGGTAATAACAGATGCAACTAGATTTAAAAGTAATGTAAAGATATATAGCACATAGTTGAACTCTGGAAACACTTTGCTGCTGAATGTTGTGGTAAAGTTGACAGTAGTTCAGTAAATAGCTAGCTCCTTTGTTGAAGAAAATTTGATTGTCTTATGAAATACAAAGATATCTCTAACCCAGGGATAATAATTTACCAGAGACTAGGAGAATTTCCACAATATAATAAAATATTTTCACCTACATATTTATAGCCACTGGCCACTCCTGGAGACAGGATTCTAGCCTGATTATAGACTTTGATTTAATCTGGAGTGGCACTTCTAAAACTTCAGGTTGATGGAATGCATAAGGAACCAGAGCAGAGTGGATGGATAAAAAGGAAAGAAATCAGTGAATGAAAGCAATGGAAGAATGAAAAATAGGTTGGAACACGGAACAGAGAATAGTGAAGGATGAAAAAGGAACAGGAGAGCAGTGACGGAAAAGAAAAAACTGAATAAAATAGAGCAAACAGAAGAAACATCCTTCAACACTCTTGAGCTCAGACTTTTGTAGAGAAGGACTGCTAGGGTAAATAGAACAGAGGCATGTGTTAACAGAAAAGACAAAAATAAAATAATGCAGTTCCACCAATCTAACTGAAAATTGAGTAGAGATATGACTGTTCTATGTAAATATGTCCACATGTATCAGGAGCATAAGCTGAAGGACAATGCTGTCATAAGAAGGAATAGGTGTAACAGAGCCATGTATAGATGAGGGATGGAAATTCAGTTAGCAGAGCAGTGAGGCTTTGAAACAGCCTTTAAGTAGGAATAGCTGGGGCTGTTTCCAAAATGATTATAAAATACTGTGACATGTCAAAACAGGAGACTAGAGTCAATGAACCCAGTCGTCCATTACAATTCTAGGTCCCATGTTTTAACTTCCAGAAAAACTTTTAAGGGAGAATATATCAGACTTGTCTTTTTTTTTTTCTGGGATGGGTTTATGCATCTCTGTCCCATGTAACAGGAACAAAAAGATTCATAGAGCATAAGGCTTGCAGGGACCATTAAATTACCTAGTTTGATGTCCAGTAATCACAGGCCATTACATTTCCCTCAGCTAACTCCCTCTTGAGTGCAATAAACATCTTTGTCAAAAACACATCTTCCCGATAGGTATCTAAGTTCAGCTGAAAGAATTCAAAGGACTGAAAGCCCACCATTGCCTTCAAAACTTTGTCCCTTTGGATGGCCACCTGCACAGTTAAACATCTATCTGATATTTCTAATTTGAATTTCCACGGCTTTAGTTTTTTACTATGCAGTTCTCCATGAGGTTAAAAATCATCTCAGGAACTGATACTTTTTCACTGTGAAAGTATTTACACAATACAATCAAGTCAACCCAAACCTTGAAAAGATAAAAAAGATTAAGCTAAGCCATTTGTTGTAAGTCATTTCTTCTAGCCTACAAATACTGCTTGCGTATCTTTTCTAACTTTTGCTGTTTTTTCAGCGATCTTCTTGAAATATGGATACCAGATTAATTTGCACAATTTCAGGACCAGCCTTCTGTGCTGGAGTTTATATTTTGTAATCATAGGTCTTTCAAAGATAGATATATTGACAAATTACATATTATTAATCTACAAAATATGGCAAAAGACTGTTATATCAAGGTATCCTTGCTAGATGCAGCTGTTTTCCTGGCTCAATGAGTGATGATTTTTGGAGAAACCACTGCAAAGATGAGGGGAATTACTATGAATCATTACTGTAAATGAAGTATATTCACCTGTGGAAATTTCCACATTCAAAAGACATAAAAAACTATGTGTAAAGAGAGATCAAATACAGGACACAGATACTGGCAATGAAACAAAGTCTGAAATGCAGACTTAACAAACCTGTATCAGCATCAGAGTCCAATATTGTGACCAATTCACTTTAGCTATACCACACAGGGAGGATTTAAATTTTAACACCGAATTTACTTATCTGAATCTGTTTTGATGTTACATGGAATTTTGACTTTGCAGGGGGATACAGCAACATACTTAAAACACAAGTACAAATAATCAGAGCATAGCAATTGTAATATATAGTTGAATCATATCACTAACATAATTTCTTTACAGTGTCCTCACCATCACAGCACTGAGTATCCTCAGCTGCTGGGAAGGAATGTGTGGCCTGAATCCAAATCAAGTCTGTTGCTCTCTTTAAAGTCCTTCTTGTCTGTTGTTCGGTTTTTATACTCTGTGTTGGTCATACTCTATGTTGGTTATTGTATTACAAGCTGTGCAACTACTTCCACTCTTGATTAACTGAGGCACAAACAGTTATACAACTGGTTGACCCATTCAGATGGTGAAGTTGGTTGATTCACCCAGCTAATACAGCCAGCTGATCCACTCCACCAGTATAGGTGGCTGATCCACTCAACGGATGTAGCCATTTATTCAGAAGAAAGACAGCCCTCCAGTCCCCCTCGTACTAAGTTCAACATTCTTTGCAACAGCCATGCCCATTCCATACATCCCTCCCTGTACGGATGTACATGTCACCCTTCCCATTTCTTCTGAACCTGCTGCCATTGTAGTGGTTCATGGATCCATCACAGTCAGACAGGGACTGGAGAAATTATGATAAGGTTAGGAACATATGGATTGTCTACTGTTTAATATTGTTTTCTGCTACATGAACTGCATCTGCATCGCAAAAACTAGTCTTTGCTAGTTAACTGAGTTATTGCTTAAAAAAAGGTGAATTCCATGCAGAGGACAAAAGTTGGACCTGAGGCAGATGGACTGGAGTCATAATGCTCGTCCTGTGGGACAAGAACAATCAAGAAAGGTTAAAGGTAGGAGACTGTGATATAAATCAGGACTACCTAAGGTAGCCTCAAGTCCAAAGTAAAAGTATCTCTTTTATACTTGTGCCATGCAAAGGTAAGTTATCTCAGCGTCCCTTCCTCATGCAGCCAAGGACTGTGTTAGCCTTAAATTGCCACTTTACAACATGGGAGCTTATACTGAGTTGTCTGCCAGTTATGCTCCTTAAATCCTTTTCAGAGACACTGCTTTCCAAGCTACCACCTTTCATTTGTTCAGGCAGTCCTACTTATCGCGTTCTTTACCTGAAAAGATACATAAATAGAGTAAACCAAATGCTCCAATCTGGAAAACTGCTTTCCACTACAGCCCCTGCACTTAAGGTAGGTATTTGCACTCTAGGAGAGCCGCTGTGGCATGCAGAGACCACCAAGGAGCCCTTAGTGTCACACAGCCTGGCTGTACTTCCATGGGCCATGAGAAGCTCTAATGCCCTTGCAAACTACACCAACTTGTGCCAGACTACCGCATCACAATCCGATGGAGCAAGAGGACACTTGTCTTTGGTTGGTCACAGGCAACCTGAGCCTTTAGGTATAACTTGCTAGGTGCTAGCAAATATCCTAACAGCTGAGACTGGTACCAAAAGGCAAGAGGGAAAAGGATAGATTACTGGAGGTGACCCTGGTTTGAAAGTTACAAACAAAGTAATGAGAAGCTGAAGAAGGAAGATCTAGGATAATGGGAAGAATATAACACACACACACAGAGCCCAAATGTACCTGTTTAGATTACAAAACTGCTGACAAAGGAACAGTGTGGAGGAATGATAAAAAAATCCTTGCCAGCAGAAGGGAAACAGGAGGTACTGCAGATCTCTTCTGTTTCTCATATTTTTGTTCCTATGGTTCTGTTCAATTAAGTCATGTCACATGTGACTGTGTTATATATAAACTGGAATGCAATGACAAAACCAGGTGTCTCTAATTTCACAAAGTATACATCAGGCTCGTAATATATTAAGAACATTTTTGCAGAACATTCTGCGTGAACTTTCCAACTTACCTGAATGTATTACAGAGTTATTACTAAAATATATGATTTTATTTAAAAATATGGGTGGTGGGGTGGGTTGGGGAGGTGTTTATCTTGCTGTATTTTAAGAAGGGCTGCTTATTTTATTTACTGTTCAATAGGATAATAAAATCAAATAGGGTATAAATTCTGCATAATGGATAAAAATTTGTCTGTGGAAGAACATCACATGCTAAAAGAGAATCAGAAACGCAACCCAAAGATGTCTGAAACATATTTTTCTCTGGATATGTGACCATGGAAATAGGTGTAATCCGTATACCAGCAGTTCAATATAAAAAAAAATAAAAATCCTTGGGGCTGATTCTATTTCTCTTTAGTAAACGCATGTTTTTCTTTACTTGAATTGGGACAGATAGCTAGACAACTTCTTAAATATAGTAAACTAAAATATATAGAACAGTAGACAAACATGCATACATATAACTTATCTTAAAAGCAAAATAACCAGATGACAATAAGTCAATTTCTAGGTGTGTATATTAAGACACCATAGGAATTTTAACATTTTACAAAGAAGTATGCATGTGGCTTACTCACAGAAAATCAAATCTTCTGAATGGGAACTTGGCTAAAAGTATTACATCAGCCTCAGAAGGATGTTGTTGGTCTGTTGTAGAAAAGACACCACAGGAGAAATGCAGTTCAGTGATTTGCTTGGTCTATTTAACAAGCTGGTAGAAATCTGCTGTTACAGAGTACAGCGGATTGTTGAAAGCACAGCAATATTGAGCCACTGCTGGATATGTGGACTAATTAATCTCAGTTCTCCTGTAGGACTGAGCTCCAATTCAGGAAAGCAGGGCTTTCTGACTAGGAAGCACTACAGTGTTTGTAGAAATCAGCACACTAGGCTTCTGTCTCATAAATCATCCACTAAATATAGAAATATACACAACCTAGAATGGTGAATTTTGAAGAACACGGAGCAATTCTAATAACAGAGAGTGGAAATGCTGTTGTCTTGTAGAGCAGCTAGATATTAAGCCTGTGAAGCAGATTTACCGGGAAAAGAAGTCATTTTTTTGTCTTTAAGTAAAGCATTCCTCTTCTTCTGACCTTTTTGTCACTCTCTGGCCACCTTTACTCATTTTCATAAGCTGCTCTGTTTTCAGTGTGCCGGTTCACAAAAGGAAGCCCCACTCGTGGAGCTTCAGCACGCAGCTGGTTACACCAGCGACCTCGATGGGAATCATTAGGTCACCAAGTGGAGTCAGCAGGGTCACCAGTTTTGGCTGGAGCTGGTGTAGGACAGCAACTCAGCAGCAACTACTTTCCAGCAAACATTTGCCCACCTGTCAGACCCCTCATCAGGGTGGTGAGCATGCTCATGTTTAGCCTCATAGCTCATCAGGCCCTGGCTGTTGGTGTGTGTTAGGCAGTTTGCTTTTGTCCTGCTTGCAGGGTCTCTTTGCACTGGGCTGAGAATTCTGAACAGATCAACTCAAAGGGGGCCATAACAAAGGGTGATAACATATTTTGGCAGCAGCAGAGACTGCACCATATCAAGTGGTTGCATAGCTATGGCTCGGTCTGTGACATTGCTTAATCAAATGCCTCTTTACTAGGAGATGTAAGGAATTAGTTACTGTGGCACAACATGAATACCAGCATGGAGATGTGGCTCTGCATATAATCCAGAATTCCAAATAAGGGAATTATATAAGGTAGAGATATTACTGTATTTCTTGGTTCAGCATCAGACAACATATTTCCTAATATCAGATCTGTTTTCTCCACCTTGTATTAATGCCTTAGTGCTTTGCCCTGCCAAATTCTAACTATTGAAGATAAACAGCATTGAATGCATATATATTTTTAATAAGATGCTGCCAAAATAATTCTTGCTGAAAAGCTTAATAAAAAGTACTGGTATCATGACAGATGGTATTTATATGGCTCTGTCAAATAAGGAATGCCCAATTTGCTGCTTTCTCTATATGAATTATTTTATTTTGTTGATTACATTTGCATTTATTCACAGTGTGGAAGCTATATGTTAGCATAGCAAGATTTTTTGCTGTTATTTACAAGAATGTCAGCCTTAATGATTCTTCTTTGGGAAACTTGACATTACTTTGAGATATTCAAGTATCTTCGCTGATTCTTGTCTCTCCCTGTCTTTTCATAGAAGACATTCTGACCTTTGACTCTGTAATTTCGTGTAGAAAGATCAAAGCTAGCCACTACAGTCACATTTGGGGTAGCAATGGCTGCCCAGGGAAAGAAATTTGATACAGTCACAGAACATTTCAACAGCCTTTTGTAGGTCTGATTTCCATCCTAGGCATGGATCGACAGGCATCTGTACTGCAGATGAGGGAATGGGAGTGGATAGACTATGAGCAGTAGCAAGATGGAGAAACTCTTTGCTCACAGATAGTTTTACAGTGATTGGACAACTAAATGCCTCCTTTCCTCTCACTTCTTTTCTCTTTCTCTCCAGCAGCGTACTTATTGTGATGCTATTAAACATTTGTATCTACAGTTCATATTTTTTAGATGCTCTCATGTTGGAAGCTGAGGTATGTTGTGAAGTGCTGCATTGGTAGGAGGTGAGGAAGACCACAGAAAGATCATCATAATCTTCCTTTAAAGTATGTTCAAGAATTTGACTATACAGGTACTGTTCAGAACATCCCAATGGAGCTACATTGCTGGAGGGACCCTCAAGGAAAGAGGACAGGGTCCAAGAACCAGCATGTTATGCAGAACCAGCTTCCGCAGAAATCAGGCCAGGAGATCAAAGCCATGGGTACTTTTAAAGTCTGGCCTATATTGTTCAGAGTGTGATACATCATAATGCTGGGTGTCTTCAGGTTTCTGTGAAGGTTGTATCTAGTATTGTCCAAAATCTGTTGTATGGAACCTTCCTCTCTCCTATCCCCTTCCATCATATAAAAAACCTCACACTTTTTCCCCATCTCATTTTCATAAGTTTTCAGCTTATTGCTTCTGCCATGACAGTCTTGTATCTCTAAGTGACAATAGATATGAGTCACACGAAACCATTGTACCCAGCTTTATGAACTTCTCAGAACCTGCACGTTGTGCCAATTTATGTCACTTTGGGTGACTGGATAGATGAAGGTAATGGATTCATGTCATTGCCTTGATGCACAGCAGCAAATTGCATGCCACTTGCACAGGCAGGACTCTTGGCCAAAAAAACTGTCAACTCTGTCATTGGATCAGGTCTCTTGCAGTGCTCTAAGCCTAAAGGTGTTAGTGGAAATATCTCTTCCACGTATTAAGGAAAGGTTATACCCATTCAACCTCCCTGTACAGTCTGAATCTGATTCTAATGCATTAGGCTGTGCAAAAATATTTATGTTTAAAAAAAAAACCACTAAAACAAAACAAAACAAACAAAAACTTGGAAAGAACATATGCCTCAGAAAAAGAGTCCAACTGGCTCTTTCTGCCTGTAACAGAACTGTGCCTAACAAACTACAGAAGCCAGATAGATAAAAGTGAAGAGTACACAGCTATGCACTAGGAAGTGAAATATCTAGGACCATTATGTAAGATTCTTTGATTAGAACATAGAAGTGGAGGATAGAAAAAAATGAAATATGGAAAAAAAAGCAGCATGAATAAATGCTTTTACGTTTTCTGCACTTCATAAAAAAAACCAAAAAACCTGCTTCTCAGTGTGAAAGGAATTTTATATTTAATTCTGATGATCCACTAGGAAATGGTAAAGAAATAATTTAATGTTAGGGAAATACTTTCTTTTACCTAAAACGGAATGCTTTTCTTCAGTTCTGAGCATGCTTTGATATGTAAAACGTTCAGAGAGAAATTAATAAGCAAAATATTTTTAAATCAAATTAACTAAACATTTTGTGGTTTGTTTTTATGGGTTTTTTTTCCCTTCACTGAACAAGTTTAGATTAAAGAAAGTTTCCGTTCTTTCCTGGAAGGCATCAGATACTTTTAGAATATTTCCAGGGATGGTAAAAAGGTAAGGTAAATTTTATATTTCAAAGGCACCAGGATATTAATTTGGGAGGCTAAAGACAAATTCAAGCTGTTTTGAATCAAGCAGCTTTACCTTTATGTTGGCTGTGTGTTAGGCAGTGCTCTAACCATTACCTCACTCTGAGATGGGCAGCTTTCTGTGTCAATAGAGATGCAGGATATGCTTATATGAAGCATTTCACAGGATTAATAACAGAAAACACAAACTGCAAAAAAAGGAGAATATAAATAACTTGATTACTGACCTTTGGTGTGCAGGCAAGGGTTCAGGCCAGAGCTGAAAAGTTACATTAATCCAAAGTCTTCTACCAATGTATTTCAGAAGATATTTATTTGTGATGTTAACTAGAAATTTGAGAAACAATTCCCAGTAGAACTAATGGAAGCTATGCCTCCAATTCTGCTGCATTGCTTTGAAGGTCTTGGACACTAAATTGCCAAAAAATAGCCCACAACTCAGAAGATCTGAGTCATATTTGCAAATAAACTACAGTTATCATCACAGGCTCTGGTTGAAAGTTTAAAACAAATGGGATTAAGTCTTTGGATAAAGTTTTCAATTAAACCTTATCTTTAATAAGACAAGTTTCTAACAAACCTTTGGTATTTTTATAAAATTAAATAAATTAAATAAATAAAATTAAAAAATTAAATTAAATTTATGGTTTTCAAAATATACATCAAAAACCCACAAACTTTAGAGACCAGTGACCACAACACCCATTTCCCTACAGAGACTGGGCTCTTCACCCTGCAATGATTCTTGTGTCTTCTCTGTACAATATGTTTTTATAGCATGTAATTATTTTTCAAATATTTCAAAATATCTAGAGAACAAATACTGTTTCGGCAAAATAAAACCTCACAAGAAAATGCTCCAGAAACTGAAATGTTACCATGTGAGCAACACCTGAGAAAATTCTCTCTTCATCATAAGCAGATACCAGAGAAAGATTAGAGCAAACTTGGTCATTTACCCAGTGTTCAGGTCCTAGACCTCAAATGACTTAACATTAAGTTAAAACATTCCAATTACTTTGGTTAGTCCACTCCACTAGATAAAATATATGAGGACAATTAATGTGTCATTTCTCTTCAAATGAAAATTTGCATTTCTTTTATAAGGATTATTGCTTTTTTAGTTGAAAATTACTTCTTGCATGTGAAAGTAGTACTTGTATTGTCTCAGATGAGTAATTCAAATTTCCTGTCTTATTCTCTTCCTTTACTGACCTTTGCCACACCTCTTTCTACATTATACCTACCATCCCTCCACTAATGAAAAAGATTAATAATTTGAAGGATTTTGGGTTTGTCAGCTCAAGGAGTCAGACTTTTGCTGAGTTAGCGTAATGTATACTGAATTACTACTTTCACATGCTCACTGGAATCAAGACAAATTAACAGGAGCACATTCTGAACATTCATCATTTTTCTAGAAAGCTGCAGCCACATGAGAAACTGTTTAGTATGCACAGAATGGTTACTATTAATTTTTATATATTTGCTTAATCTTAATAAGCCCTTGCTTCATAGCATAGTGTCACCACCTCTGGAATTAAGAAATGTTTAAACATACTTAAAATATGGATGTAAAACATGAAAACAGTAAAACTTTCAGCTTTTCATAGCAGTATCACCTACATAAAGTTATAGAAACAGTTTATTTGCCCTCAAAAGCATCACTGTCCCCTCCACTAGAGACACTGCACTTTCAAAACTAAAATGAAGAGTGACATCGGACAAACCATAATATAACAAGGAAACACATGCTGACATAAAGATCCAATGTGATAGACTATTTTCCTTGGCTGAAAATCCAAACCCACTCTTTGTTTTATTGTATGTCTATATAATTTTCTTACTGAAAATGTATATACCCTCCTTTTATTTGTAGCTTCAGTCATACAGTTTGAAAAAGTGCAGTGCATCATGTTGGGGCATGATCTATTGCTTGCTTTTGGTTGCTTCCTTAAAAATGGCTGTAAATGTATGTTAACTTTGCACATTATCAAGAACTATTAACAGATTTCACAGTGGTACACGAAATGAGCAAAACTCATCTGATGGGTCGTAGCGGGTTCTGCTGGAAATGGGACACCTACATGTCCAATTTTAACTCAGACTGCAATAGGAGGAGTACATAGGTAGAAGGTGGAAAAGAGAAGTGAGCCTGGAAGTCATTGCATTGCCCATTTTAGACAATAATTAGACTAACCAATGCTTACAGGTGCTGGCTGAACCAAGCTACCTAGGTGGGTGCTTGGTTCTCAGCAGAACCACACCTTCTAGGTGCTGCAGTAATTGGGAATTTACCACAAAGCCAGCAGTTATTACATGCTAAGTCTTCCAATGTGCTCTTTAAACTTCTAAATAATCATCAGCTGGAAAATGTGGTAAAGTCAGGAGAGAATATACTGTATCTCCCAGGTGCTACCGAATTCCAGTACCTAATGGGGTCCTACAAGAGAGATGGGGTAGGACTTTTCACAAGGGCACGTAGTGATAGGACAAGAGGGAAGAATGGCTTCAAGGTGAAAGAGGGTGGATTTAGATTAGATACAAGGAAGAAACTCTCCACTATGAGGGTGGTGAGGTGCTGGAACAGGTTGGCCAGAGAAGTCGTGGGTGCCCCGTCCCTGCAAGTGTTCAAGGCCAGGTTGGATGGCCTTGTCTAGTGGGAGATGTCCCTGCCCATGGTGGGAGGGTTGGAACTATATGATCTTTAAGGTCCCTTCCAACCCAAACCATCCTTTGATTCTATAATCAATTTTGTGTACCTCATTGCCTCATTGTCTCTTTAATCAATGAAAAAAGGGGACACTAAAAACTTACACAAGTAGTACATGGGGGCCGCATAGCTATGGTTATGCAGTATCAAGAGCAATTAATTTCCTTTCTTCTGGCCAGAAGTCTCTATCTGATTTATAAAACAGTTTACTATCAGGTTGGGAAGAAAGCATTTACAAACTGTGAGACCACAAATGAAAAATTGCTGTGATAAATGGAATTCCTCTAAAGTGATTTTTTTTATTATCATCATCTTGTTCATAGGTACATTCACATGGAGCTAAAATTTCAATCTGTGCTCATTATCACCATAAACCACATTAATGTCCAGGTGTAAATTCCAGAGTAAACATCTGCATAGTATTATAAATTAGGTCACTATTACAGTGATAAAAGTGTCAAACATCTACATGACTTAAATTAGTATGCCAATGGCTTTATTTTTTTCCATCATTTCTTTTGTGGCAGAAAACCAGTCAGATGTTTTCTCCATTTATATTGGGCTTCCAGTTTTTCTGAGTGCAACTGGGTCTTTAAACTTGCTAGTTGTGCTTGGAATTCCCTTGTTTTCTTTCACTCACATTGTAGGTTTCCCACAGACACTGAAAGCAAGATCTAGGTACTACTTAGATCTTGTTCCCCTCTGCCCAGTACTACCACTTGCTTCTCTAAACCTCACTTAACATCCTCAGGTGTGGAGTGCTGGGGTAATTCCATTCCTGTTTCCCAACTCACCGTGTTGATGCAGCATCAGATGAACCTCTCCACTGACAGGAACTGCGCAGCATGCTGTGGGAAAATCTATCCAGGGCACATCAGATGCTGCACAAATGTGGGGTTCCCAGTATCTGGTGTGATGTAAGATTTAGTTGCTACCTATATTCCTTTTCTAATTTAATCATCTTATTAAAATCTTATTAAAGCAGGTATTTTATTAAGCAATTTGTTGTCAGGCCTTTATCACTGAGATCAAGAATGAACCTGCACCATCTCTTCCCCTCTCTCATGCCCTTGCCCCCATGCAGAGCAGCTGCAATGTCTGCATGAGCAATTGTGAAAGTGGCTGCAGAAGGGACTCTGCTTCAGAACAGGGCTTCTGGGTGACCCTGTTCCCCTCCCTCTTCCCTCCCAGTGTGTACACAGTGCTTAGTAATACTGTCCATGTTTGTAATTCTTAAAAGACTGGTAAAAGGTCAAATTTCTGTCTTTATTTGGATTGTCCAGTGATATAAGTCCTCTTTCCAGCTTCATGCTGAAAAAAAACAGGTCCTTATTCATTTAGCTGAAAGCAGAATTTAAAAACACATACAATCTTCAGATAGCTATTGGAAGGTTCTTATTTTTTGTGATGACAGGAAACAGGAGATGTCTAGAGTCCAGAGCCCAGAACTGTTTGAAGTACCTAAACAATTAAAATAGTGTAAATGGAGTTCTACAGTTTTCTAGGGAAGTGCACCTAGGTGGATTGTAGTTTGGCAAGGGAAAACAGCAGACAAATTGAAAAATAGAAATAGAGGCTGAGAAGCAGCAAAGAACATCTCCAGACCAAAGACAGGGGTTGTTTTGTTTTGGTTTTTTTCCCGAGTAGCTTCAAATTATTTTGTCAGATAAAGAGCATTATTTCTGGCATGCTTCCTAATTAACTTCCTTCTCAGGAATATTCCTCCAAGGATACTACTGTGCAGTGATCATTACCCTGAGTCTCAGCACAGAGCACGGTGTAACCCAGACAACAGAAATAAAGTCCCTATGCAGCGCAAGGCTTTGCTTTTTCTGACAGTAGTGACTGCGCTGTAGCTGTGGGATAGAACACCAGTGAAGGTATACGTAGAGGTGGTTCATACTCTTACCCACCAGCCTGGGGTTGATTTTGGCCAAGAAGAGCAGGAAAAAAGCAAACATAACAATATACCCTTGCATAAGGGAATTAAGTCAGATGGACTCAGCCAAACTCATTAGTACATGTTTTTTCTCCAGGAGTTCCCTCTTTTAATCCCAACCAACCCAGGGACAGTTCTTGATGTAGACCACAACCTCACTGTAAATCTTTGCATCCTCAGAACACCTTCTTTTGGGGCTGCCAAAGACTGTACCACCCAATGCCTTCTGCACATGGTGGTGTCCTGCAGCTGCCCTTCTATTACCACTAGTGGGCAGCACAGCAGAAGTCCAGATGGAAATAAGAGAAGAAAGTGTCCCCCTTTCCAAGTCACTGCCACATTGCTAAGTGGTTATAATACTGCCAATTTTAACAGCATGAAATGTAGCAAAAAATGAATCCCATAAATGCACAAATTTGGCTTTTGCTGTCCATACCTTACAGACTACTTCTTCTGGAAGGCAACTGGGGTATTAGTGTTGCTAAGGGTCAAAATATCTTTCTTTTCAAAGAACAATTGTCCAGGCCATCCTTGCAATCTGCTGTCAGACTTTGTAGATGCTACATGTCTCAAAGTACCATAGATAAGCAATATATAATTCTGAATAATTTCAGAACATTTAAAAATACTCATTATAAACTGCATTAGGGAATTAAGGTTCCCTCACCCAAGGCCAAGTGTATCAGTTGCTTAGAGACTAAATAAATAGCACATAGACCAGGTTAGACAAGTCCATTGTCAGGATGAATTCTTGGGTTTGGTTCTTCTTTCATGATGTAATTAAACAGCTTCTATTCATTGCAGTGGTACTCTTTGCCCTTGCACCTATGAAAATGCACATTGGCGTAAGAACTCAACTGAAATTGTTATTTAGGGGAGCAGGGAGGGAAAAGAGAGAAGACTTATTCTGAGCTCAGCAAGAGCCAGGAGCCACTGTCTTGAATGGGGCAAGATTCTGCTGTCAGCTCCACAGTAACATTTTGTATGTCTAAAGATAATGTCCCACAGCATACAAAGATTCTATAGCAAAGTAAAAAAACAACCATACGCCTATAAGGTGTACTGTGGGTGTTCAACATGCTATCAGTGCCCTGTGTGCACTAACAGTTCTCAATGGCCTGGACCAGCCCTGAAGCCTCCACCCCCACGCACCCAGTGCTCTAGTTCAGTTCAGCTCTGCTTGTGCCCAGACATGATCCCTGTTGATCCAGACTCTGATCCCTGGACTGGCTTCCTAGGTTGACCTCAGATCTGTCTCATCAGGCTTACCTCATGATCACTGGGCTGACCCTCGTTACTGTCATTGGCCCTGATCCTGACCTCTGTTCCCAGCTTGACCTTGGACTTGACTTTTCACCATGGACTTACCTAGGCCCTAGCTGCCCTTTTTCAGGCCAGCCTTGCTTGTCTTGACATGGGGCTGTGGGGCTGAGCCTCACTATGAAGGTCCCTGTCCTGCCCTGGTATCATATTTGGTTCACCACCTGTTGGAGAGCAGCTGGGTCTCTCTGTTCTCCAACACAACAGCGTGACAGTCTTTCATGCAGCTGTGTTCTGCCCCATTTGATCACCATACGTGCTATTGGTTATTGAGGACTTTAAAGGACCATTAAAACTGGTGTATTGGCTGTGCAAATATTCTGGACCAGGGCAGAAAAAAACCAGACTTAAAATGAAAGCTTAGATAAGCGATTCATCTAACATCATTAAAAAGGGAAGGTGATGTTAAAGTGGAGGAGAAAATTAATATATACCAGAAATAGACATGACAGTGTTTGAATGCATCTCAAACTTTAAATAATTGCTAGAGGCTAGAGGCTCCTGAGATGATTTACAATGAACACTAACAAAAAAGCTTGTAGACCTTAAGTAAATAAATCTATGTCTCTAAAGGATTGTGCTGGTCTGACATAATTCAATATGCATAGTATTAAGATAAAAAAAACCGTGTAAACTGTCCAGCTCACACCTCACATAAAGTAATAGATGTTGTCAGATGAACGCTGAAGTCAGGATGCTATTGGGTCTCAATAAGAAAAAGTTACTTCCAGGATTTATCTCATGCTCATTTTCAAGCACTCCGTAGGGCACTGTTTTGTAACTATATAGATTCTTTTTTTCTTTTTCTTTGGAATTTTATGTTTGAAAAGTATGATTCAAACCTCTACTGTTTAATGAAACCACCAAAAAGCTCCCAATGTTTCAGCAAATGAATTTGGGTCTAACCATTCTATACAGTAAAAAAGCGAGGGCAAGGATGGAAAAATCTGAGATATTCAGACCTAGCGCTTCAAGGAAGATAGTTCATTGTCTATCATCCCTACAGGGACTCCTTTTTAAAGATATCAGGAGAAAGCTGGAGCAGCTTTGTGAAGAAATGAGGGTTCAAGGCCTTTATCTTCTAGAAATTAAGTATCGGTGAGGAAAACAGACTTTAAAATGTTCGTTGTGAGTCCTGCACCATCTTACCTCTGACAGCAGGAGACTTCAGGAACCATCCTGTTATTGTTCTTTCCACATTTTTCTCTAAGGTCTTAAATCAGAAGATGGAGAGTGGAAGCTAATGACACCAAAAGTGAGATTAATTTACATTCATTTTTGCAACTTTCATTTCAGTAGTGTGTTAGAAGACAGAATCTGATGTCAAATTCTGCATATCTGCCCCTAACCAGCTGAGGAAAGTAGTGCACAGGGCTTATTCGCACTTGGTTTACTGGTGCTTTGCTACTGTTCATGTTGCTGTGTGCAACAGTAGGCTCTCAGAACCAGGTTTTACTGTGTTGTGTGTTGTAAAATCCAAAAGATAGAGTTTCTGCTCTAGAATTGATCTATTCAAAAGCTAAAATCTGACAGGGACACAATGCACACATACACAACAAGACTTGAGTCAGAACTACTAAAATTTCACTTATCTTTCACTGAAATTGTGTTTAATTAATGGTAATTCCATTATTTGCTAGAAATCACCTTGCAAATTAAGACAAGGGGTATGAAACGCTAACAGAAACACTAATCATATATACAATTCATATCACTTTTCCAGACTATAAATCATGGTGGTGTTTGCTCCCAACTTCAGCTCTAATAGTGTATTTTCTTTAATGTCTTTATTAATTTTGCCTTGTTTACTGTTGTAAATGTGTCACCATTTTCCTGCTCACTGAGATGAAACTGCATCTTTTTTTGTTGCTGCTGCTTCCCAGGGCTATGAAACACAAATGAGTTACACTTCATCAAACCTCACATTTTTCTTCTGTGATATAACTAGTCATGTTTCCTTGCTGGTATGTAATTCAACTTGCAGATGCCTCATCAGCCTCCCTCTCTCCTTGACACCTGTCAACTGTTTGTCCTCTTGGTGAAGGTGTTCAGTGCATTATTATTCCAATCTGAGGAAAGTCCTTGGGAAATGTCTGTCAATAGAGTGTGTGAGATCATTGAAATACAAACTTATACCTTTCTTGCAGCCACTCTTCAGGAATGATGACATGAGTCAGAATGCTAAAGCTATATGAGAAATAGTCATTAAATCCCTAATGCATTAAACAGCCAAATCATATTGTAACATGTTCTAAGGATCCTGATCCTGCGATGAGCTCAATGCATGTATGGAGAACCTCAGACTGGTACATTTGCATAGCTGACTGTAAGATTTAATTTTGAATTACCTGAACAGAGTGAAACTATTGAGAAAGTGGCCAAAATGTTTTTATTTTGATCTCTGAAGAAAAGCTTCTCAAAAACAAAAAATTCTTCACCACATTTATTGTCTGGCACATTTTAAAGGGCAGAAGTAGACAGTGTGAACAAACAGTAAAGATTAAAAAAAAGTTAAATTATTTTACTGACAATGATTGATGGCTTAAACAGAGATGTCAATGATTCTCCCAAGTAAGCAAAGGACAAATGTTGACAGGTGAGATCATCACATTTTTGTTAGAAAATTATGACCTTCAGGATTTCTACAGTAAATTTTTCTAGGCATATGATGTCTTTTAAAGTTAGCACAGCATTTCTGAACCATGGTAGATTGACAGGCACAAAGACGTAATTCATCAGCATGCACTCACACACAAAAACAGTGAAAGCAGTCTGGGATCAGCAACCTCAGACCCGTTCTTAAATGACCAAGTCCTGGAGTGACAGAATCGTTTAGTCTCCAAACTGTTTCAATGTCTTACCTCTGATGCAACTGCCAAATAGGCATCAATGCCAGTTATAACATCTGATTGTATAATGTAGACATCTGTCACCTGAGAATAGCCACCATGTATATTTCAGTTAAATCACCAAAGAACCATCACTCAGCAGCATTCCTTGTAGACAAGCCTGCCCAAACCTGGAGTAAAACATACACCAGGTTTACTTCAGTGGGTTTTTAAACTTCAAACTAAAAGATGCTGCATTGAGCATAAGCAAACAGAAAAGAATGCTTCAAACACCCCTGCAAAGTGTAGTCATCACACAGGGCTTTGAAATTGAGAAGATACAGATATGATAGAGCACTGGAAGACAAAGGAAGGAAATTAAAGAATCAGATCAATGTGATGTGTTCATTTGGAAAAGCAGGAAGTAAAAAGTTGATAATATTCATTCAAGCATATTATGAGAGCCTGAATGGGACATTCGGAATAAGGTGATGAAAACAAGGTTAACTGAGAATGTTGAAGATGAAAAAACAGTGGCACTGGGACATCTCACCATTATCTGATGTAAATGAGCAAAAGACTTCAAGTTTTTCTGTTCATAGTTGTCAAATGAAACAGAGATGAGGGAAAGACAAGCTATGAAAGACATTTAAGGCATTAATTTTTGGTCATAGATTCATAGAATGATTTGGATTGGAAGGAACCTTAAAGATCATCTAGTTCTAACCCTCCCACCATGGGCAGGGACATCTCCCACTAGACAAGGTTGCCCCATCCAACCTGGCCTTGAACACTTGCAGGGATGGGGCACCCACGACTTCTCTGGCCAACCTGTTCCAGCACCTCACCACCCTCATAGTGGAGAGTTTCTTCCTTGTATCTAATCTAAATCCACCCTCTTTCACCTTGAAGCCATTCTTCCCTCTTGTCCTATCACTACGTGCCCTTGTGAAAAGTCCTACCCCATCTCTCTTGTAGGACCCCATTAGGTACTGGAATTCGGTAGCACCTGGGAGATACAGTATATTCTCTCCTGACTTTACCACATTTTCCAGTTGATGATTATTTAGAAGTTTAAAGAGCACATTGGAAGACTTAGCATGTAATAACTGCTGGCTTTGTGGTAAATTCCCAATTACTGCAGCACCTAGAAGGTGTGGTTCTGCTGAGAACCAAGTACCCACCTAGGTAGCTTGGTTCAGCCAGCACCTGTAAGCATTGGTTAGTCTAATTATTGTCTAAAATGGGCAATGCAATGACTTCCAGGCTCACTTCTCTTTTCCACCTTCTACCTATGTACTCCTCCTATTGCAGTCTGAGTTAAAATTGAACATGTAGGTGTCCCATTTCCAGCAGAACCCGCTACGACCCATCAGATGAGTGCAATAGATCATGCCCCAACATGATGCACTGCATTTTTTCAAACTGTATGACTGAAGCTACAAATAGAATTCTCCCTGGAACCTTCCTTTCTCTAGGCTGGACAACCCCAGCTCTCTCAGCCTCTCTTCATAGGTGAGGTGCTCCAGCCCTCTGATCATCTTTGTGGCCCTTCTCTGGACTCACTCCAACAGGTCCATGCCCTTCTTATGTTGGGGGCTCCAGAACTGAATGCAATACTCCAGGTGGGGTCCCATGAGAGTGGAATAGAGGGGGAAGAATCACCTTCCTCAGCCTGCTGGTAATGCTTCTTTTGATGCAGACCAGTGTATTGTTTGCTTTCTGGTCTTCAAGCACACATTGCTGGATCACATTGAGCTTCTCATCCACCAATTCCCCCAAGTCCTTCTCTGCAAGGCTACTCTCATTTTACTCTCCATTCAGCCTGTATTTGTGCTTGGGACTGCCCCAGCCCATGTGCAGGACCTTGCACTTGGTTTTGTTGAACTTCATGAGGTTTGCATGTGCCCACCTCTCAAGTCAAGTACCCTCTGGATGGTATCTCTTCCCTCCAGCATGTCAATGGCACCACACAGTTTGGTGTCATCAGCAAACTTGATAAAGATAAACTGAATCCCACTGCTTATGTTGCCAGCAAAGACATTGAACAGTGCCAGACATGATACCAACCCCTGAGGAATGCCACTCATCACTTGGTCTCCATTTCAACATTGAGCTGTTGATCCCAACTCTCTGATTGCAACCATCCAGACAATTTCTTACCCACCAAGTGGTCCATCCATCAGATCCATGTTTCCCCAATTTAGAGACAAGGGTGTCACGCAGAACAGTGTCAAATGCTTTACAGAAGTCCAGGCAGATGTTGTCAGTTGCTCTTCCCTTATCTACCAACACTGTAACCCCATCATAGAAGGCCACAAATTTGTCAGGCACAATTTGCCCTTAGTGAAGCCATGTTGGCTGTCAGCAATCACCTCCTTATTTTCCATGTGCCTTAGCATAGTTTCCAGGAGGATCTGCTCCATGATCTTGCCAGGCACAGAGGTCAGACTGACTGGCCTGTAGTTCCCTTGGTCTTCCTTCTGTCCCCTTTTAAAAATGGGGGTTATGTTTCTCTTTTTGCAGTCAGTGACAACTTCACTGGACTGCCACAACTTCTTAATTCTCCTATTGGGTTTAGAGACATGATGACTCATCCTGGGTAAGATACTGGGGACACCACAATCGGCATGAGATTAGAAAATTCATAAATCAGCACAAGAGCAAATGTGTATGGATGAACTGTCAGAAATAATGTACTTAGTGGGAGAAACAGAGAGTGAATGAGAGCATTTTGGAGTACCTCAGAGACAACAGGAGAGAAGAGATGCCATCAAAATAGCTGATAAAGGAACAGTTAAAGGAAAACAAAGTGAATGGACTATTATCCTGAAAGCAAATGGCCTGCAAGCACCAGCAACATTGCTAACAACTCTCAAAGAGAAGAAATAAAGCCAATTCCCCCAAAGGCAATAGCAACTAACATATTACAGGTTTATGCTCCAGCTTAGGGCAGTACTCAGAAACCCAGCAAGAGAACGGCAGCAGAAAAATCAGCAATATCCATTGCAGCTGAAAGCAAGAAGGGAGGCAGTGTATTTAGGGCTCTGATTTTTCGCCAGGAACAGACATTACAAGCAATAGACATGTACAATGCACATTTAGAGGGGGGAAGTCAGCATGTACACAGTGTGCCTGAGGAACAAAATGGAACGTCAGAGGAAGAGGATGTACTTCATCTAAAATATTTCTACTTGTTTTTAAAGAAAAATCAGAACTCAGCTGTGTTGGTTGGTGCCATAGCTCAGCACTTCGGAAATTTCAGGAATAAACAAGACCTCAAAAGTATTCATCCATCTATTTCCTAGAAAGAAACGCAGCTTATGACTATATGCATATGTTTATATAAAAATATGTCCATTTTTGTCTACATGCACATCAAGAGGATAAACAATAACATGAAAGAGAAATAGCATACGGGTCATAGAAGAGGTTTTAACTTGTGATTATATAGAAGGGCAACTAGGAATACAGATTCACAGAACAGGGACCTCTGGAGATCATCTAGCCCAGGGGTGCTCAAACTGTTAACCAGGGGGCCGGCGCGCGGGTGAAGTGCCAGGCAGCCATCTGCGGCTGCTTGGTTTCCCCCCCAACCCCCGGCGGGGGGGTCTGTAAATACCGGGGGCCGGGTTGAGGACCCTGGGGGCCGTATCCAGCCCGCCGGCCGTAGTTTGAGGACCCCTGATCTAGCACAACACCCTCTGCTAAAGCAGGTTCTCCTAAAGCAGGTTGCACAGGATTGCATCCAGGAGGGTTTTTAATGTCTCCAGAGAAGGAGACTCCACAGGCTCTCTGGGCAGCCTGTTCCAGTGCTGTGTCACCCTCAAGGAAAAGAAGCTCTTCCTCATGTTCAGATAGAACTCACTGTGTTGCAGTTTGTGCCCATTAACCCTCGTTCTGTCACTTGCCACTACTGAAAGGAGTGTAGGCCCATCCTCTTGGCACTAACCCTTAAAATATTTGTAGACATTGGTAAGATCCCCTCTCAGTCTTCTCTTCTCCAGGCTAGACAGACCCAGCTCTCTCAGCCTTTCCTCATAACAGTGGGGATGACTCCAGTCCCCTCATCATCATCTTTTAGCAGCCTCCTCGTACATCAGCCACTTCTCCTGGTTTCATATTGTCAGGAAACTTGCTGACAGTACAATCTATCCATTCATCCAGGCCATTCATGAAGAAGTTGCACAGTACTGGACCCAGTAGCGATCCCTGGGGAATGCCTCCAGCTAGACTCTGTGCCATTGATCACAAACCTCTGATCTCTGCCATTCAGCCAGGTCTCAATCCACCTTACTGCTCACCTAACCCACTTCCTCAGCTTACCTGTGAGGCAGTTGTGGGAAACAGTGTCAAAAGCCTCACTGAGGTCAAGACAGGACAGACAACATCCACTGCTCTTCCCTTGTCTACCCAACCACTCACTCCATCACAGAAGGCTATCATGTTGGGCAGGCATGGTTTCCCTTGGGTGAATCAATGTTGACTGTTCCTCATGACTCTTCTTCCACGTGCTTAGAGATGACCTCCAGGATGAGCTGTTCCATCACCTTTCCAGGGATGGAGGTGAGGCTGACCAGCCTGTAGTTTCTTAGGTCCTCCTTCTTGTTCTTTTTTAGAGACTGGAGTGACGCTGGCTTTCCTCCAGTCCTCAGACACCTCTTCTGTCCTCCATGACCTTTCAAAGATAATGGAGAGTGGCTTGGAAATAACACATTTCCTAGGGTGTCCCACCTGGTCTCTAGCTACTTTTCCAGTCTAGGTGCATCTACAAACATAAACTTGAGGTCATCCTCCCTGCAACCCTTGAGGGATTTTGCCCATTTTCCATCATTCTTAAAAACCTTCCAAGTTTTAAGCAAGGTAGTAGGTAGCAAAAAAAAACACTTTCTGGACTTCAATGCTTTTGTGCAGGGAATCTTAACTACAGGAAGACACACAATTAAGCTTTTGTATTTCACTCTGCTTGATGCAGAACACTACTACCAGAAGCCCTGTTTACTCCAGAAATGTTTGACAGCCATCCTGCCTGAATTCTGTATGGCTTTAGGGTCTTCAGAAAGGAGTAATGGGTTTGGGGTTTGGTGGGGTTTTGCTTTTTTTGGGGGGGTGGAGGAAGAAATATTTTTAGAGGAGAGTTCTGGTGTTACAGAAAATGAATGTTAAAGGCCATCTGTGTCACAAACACAGCTTTCTGTAGTAGTGTGATTAGAGCTAATTCTGTGCTGGAAAAGTCCAGAACAGCCTGTATACCAGAAATAGTTCCACCTGTCAGCTGTCCAGCCATGTTTTTTGGAACTTCTTGTGTTGCAAGTGTCTCCCTCCATATAAATTACTTCTACATGCATCACATTAAAATTAATTACTTTTTATCTCAGAAAAGTATTCCCATAATGCTGTGTCTAAAAATAAGTATTTATTATCTTCCCCATACTAACAGAAAACAACAATAATAAAAATATACCATTATTCTTCTTAACTGAAAAATGAATAGAGTAAGGAGCAGCTTCACAGGACACTCAGTGTTGAGCCCTTTCCATTTAAATGAGCTCTGTCAGTGACTTCAGCTGGAGTGACAACAAGCATGCAGTTATTTGTTCTCAGTTAACATTTCAATAAAATTTGATTGACGTATGTATACTTTGCTGTATTCAGCAGTACAGTGTAGTGATCAATGCATTGTGTAAGTAGCCTGCTATTTTAAGAGCACCTGCCTCATAACAAATTTGAAAAGTTCTTAAATAATAGGCTATTTGTTTCATGTGTCTCTGGAAATATATACTTAAATTGCATCTATCTGTTCATTTGTGTTTAATGTGAAATTGTGCAGTCTCTTACTCCTAATTTTCATTATACTAAAATCAACCTCCATGTTTCAAGATAAAGCAGTTGTTTTATCAAAATCACTGAGCAAAACTAGTTGCCTCTAGAATACAAAGCTGAGGGAAGATCAACATTAATCTGTTCCACGGTGATTTTGCACAGAATTCTGAGCTCAGACATGCGCCATGGAAATTGCTATGCAAGAGCTGTATTATGAATTGTAAACACTCTTCACAAGGCTGCTAGCTTCAAGCTGCAGGCTTGCTTTCTTTTTTTGATAGGCATTTTGCTGGTGATTTCAGAGGACAACATGGATATTATTCTCTCATATCTAGCCCAGCTGAAAAGTTAGCCAAAGCACAGCATTCCTACATTATTGGGTTTTGAGTCACTTCCTTCAGTAAAGGTAACAAAGTCATTTAACAAGTGAAAAAGCCTCAGTACACATGGCATTGTCTTCCCAGTACTCCAAAGGCTGCTATGGCTTGGGTGCAAAGGACAGCGTTACCTCTGAATGAAGAAAGGGGCAGCATTGTTCTTGATTGATCTACTTTAAAGCATTTATAAATAATCATCTTTTCTGTAATAAGGAAACAAAAACAAAGCAAGCAGTTACTTCTGTGAAATGTCTTTGGATACCTAGGCAATAATAACAACTTTAGGTAAACCCCCAAATAAGCTAGAACCTGCTCTAAGCATTAAAATTTTGAGTCTAAAACTCAAATAAGTAATGAGATTTAAAATACAGAATGGGATTGTCAGCTTCTAAATACATTTTTGCTGCTACGTACTTCTATCTTATAAATAATGATAGGAGGAATGAGAATGCTGAAAACATCTCAGGAAATATTCTTTCCTAAATATTGTCAATAAGGTCACAAACAATACTCACGTCTGGTTGATGATTGAGGAAGAAAAAAAAAAAAAAACCAAAAAGGGAAAAAAAGGCAGAACACAGCTCAAGAGTAATCACCACAAACTCCTCCTCCTGAGCATTTCATACAGGAATGAACTGATGGCTTGATTCGCCAGGACCTGCCTGAATCTGGTAACCTCATCCAGCTATCAGTACCTGACTCAGCTAGGCATCCTAAACCCCTCTTGAGACAGATGAATTCAGGAAAAAGTTTTCTTGGGAACGATTCTGGCTGGCTCAAACACGTCTTCACCAGCTGCTTAACACCAGTAAATGGGGAAAATTATTTCAGCAATTATCACATAATTAATTGCAAGTGGATATGCTAATGAATATCAATCCCAAAAAAAACTTCCACTCAAGGGTAAGCAGATTACTAAGAGCTAACTATGAAAGAAAAATTCAAGATTGTAAAATGTCAGGTGCTTGTCAAGTGCTAGTGCTCAGCAATGAGTTTTGGGACCCTAGTTTTGGAAAAAAGAGCAGAGATCTTTGGATTTCTTACTGGTTTACATAATATAGTCTTTAAGTAAACCAAAAGATTTTGGTATCAGCCAATTAGCAGTTACAGGGACACTTCATATAAACTGCTGCACTGGACATAGCATAAAAGTAAGTATTTATAGACCTTCTGAGTCTATGAATGCCAATTGTTGCCCAATCATTTCTGTGGTCAAAAGCTTTTCAGATACATAAGCAAATTCTTAATTAGATTGACATTTTAGGATGTAATTTTGACCACAGTGAATCCTTTCAAGTCAGATTTATATGTGTGTAAACAAATGGAGAATCAAGGACACTAATTATACTTAACAGAGAGCCTAATACTGATCTCATGCATTTTAATTTAATAAGGTCATAATCCAGAGGCATCTGATGCACTCTTATAAATGTGAGATCGCAAATTCTCTGGCATGCAATATTTTAAATAAAATATCCAAATTACCTTTGACTATCCATTCCTATCATGTGTAATGAGGCAGGGGAAATGAACACCATTGAAATACTTGGTTATATATATATAGTATGTGTTACATTGATTTTGAACTTCCATATACCCGAGTTCAGCTTGAAGCAGAATGTTTCTGAACACATGATCTTTTCCAGAACAATTCTTAATAATAAATATATTAACTGTATACATTGAAAACAGGTGTCTTATCAAATATTATTTTTGCTATTGGTGTTCTAATTACCCCAACATTCAATATCTGATTCCCAGTTATTCCGTTGTTTACCTTTCCTTTTTTTTCTTTCAGTTTAGTTGCTTGCAAATGGAGTTGATATGTAAGTAAATGTCAGTCTAGCTGTTCAGCAACCATGTATTCTAGAATACAGATTCTTTTATCATTTATCTGTGAAAAATTAACATAAATGAAATCAGATTCACACTGCCTTCCTAAATAAGTCACATACACCTTTATTTTAGAACAAGTGCTCATTAACATCCCAAATTAGAAGGGATTTTAGTGAATGCATTTTTTGCCATTAAAATATTTTTGGCTATAGCAGAAATCTAGATTTTTTTAAAATCTATGTGTTGGTTATAGGTGAATACATGAAATAGGAATTTAGGCAAAGTTACTAGCAGTGTGAGCTTTTTGTCCCAGGCATATTCTCCTCTGATTGCTAATTGGCAATTTCCATCAGCTTTGGTGTGAAATGGGTCAGTCAAAGTGTATATATACATATATGAATGACTCACACCCTGTTGACTATCTGCAGGTGAGAATGGCCGCATGCCCCTGGCACTGTTGACAGTCTTTATGGACTGGTGATATTGAAGAATGGGACAGCCTGAATTACTTTAATTTTTCAAATGTGGTGTTAATAAGATTGCCTACTACTGATTGCTATGAAATTTCTCTGCATTTTTCCTTTTGAATTTGCTTAGGTAAATTAATTGCAGCTAAATTCATGTCCGGATTCATTTTTCCTGTGTTCATAATTTAATACATTTGCATAAGGCAAAGAGGGAAACATTGACTAAACTTTCAGCAATTTTAATAAGCCCTAAGGACACATTATGATTATGCCAAGAGACTCAGGGGCAGGTGCTAATATTAAATAATCATATTCATACTATATGGGCAACAGATTCCTGTTTGGATTACCCTGTCACAGGAAACTGAAGGCACAGACTTGTGTGGGTTTTTTTCCCCTTTTATAATACAGATGCAGTTTTTAAAGCAGTCTCAGCTACTAGTGAAAGAACCTCTGTTTCCTTTTGTATCCTTAAGAGTTTTTAAATATTCAGTTCTCAAGTTAAGTACAAATAATTTGATGAAGATAAAAGGTTCTATCTGCCTTTAGAATACTCTGCTCCAGAAGATTCACTTTTCATTGATCAACTAAGAAAACACAAGCAGGAATATTGCACTTGTTTCTTGGCTTGCCCAGTTCAGGTCTCTCATGCACACACAGTTGCTTCTCCTGTCTGCCTAACCTCCTTCCCAGCCTTTTTCCCATGCTCCCATTCTCCGTTCCAGTCTCTTATTCTGCTTAGTCTGAGTTTTCCCTGTAAGCTATTTCCCACCAGCAGGGGAAATCCTTCCTCTCTGTTTTTGCACAGATTAGTCTTTCACGATTAGTAGTTTTGCTAACTCTGTCACTTCATTAATGGGCCTGAAGTAAAGCACCTGATTAAAAACTTTCAAACATTTCTGTAAGTGATCATCCATTAAAGTTAATAAATTAACATGATTTTTCTAAGCTTCTTAGAGAAACCTAATTTCTTGAAGCAAATGTAACTTTTCTTGTACTAGTGGAAAGGGTAAACCACATTACATACTATATTTCAGACATCATCTACAGAGAACATGCTCTGCAAGACAGTCATTGACCTGTTTGAAAAACCTCTTGTTCTGGAGGTTTTTTTTGTCACCCCCCAACATTTTAGGGTTAGGATCTTATGCAGTAGACCAAATCAAGGCCAGTCCTATTCAGATAGAAACAAAAAAAATATAGTGATCACAAATAATCACTATTATGATTTTTCCTTTAAGGGCATGATATTTCTAAGTGCTACAAGAATCTATGGGAAGAATAGGAAGAGTGACCTTGTATCTTTTATTCCTGTTGGCTTCAGCATATCCTTGTGCTATGTAACTAATTAGTTTCCCATTGCCCATCACATTGTCTTCTCACTTGTTTAGACATGCCCTCACATTCACTGAAGTATCATGCAATCTTATCAGTGTTGTCCTGCTTTCTCCTGCTCTCTCTTCCTACAGTGTTGTATTCCCTTCACTATCTTCCTTGTCAAGAGGGATCTGTCTGGCTGAACCTGCTATATGAGGCTATTTTATATACACCAATCCCATGCTGAACTGAAAGCATTAATGCACCTGACATCGGAATCCATAAAGTAAAACCACTGTGCTGTAAGTATTATTTAGTTCTTTCAAGTTTACACTATCTGTAGATCTTTCTTCATCCTTTTCATTAGGGTTTAGTCTGTTCATGAAATGACAATTATATATACCTTCTGGCTTTCAGTGGAAACACTAAATGCAAGTTAGCTGGTTCTTGCAGAACTGCATTTCTTTCTTTGGCTTAGAAAGGACATATGAATATTACTGATTATAATAAAGATGTTAAGTTTGTATGTCCCCTCTCTCTCAGGTTTCATTAATTGTTCTTTTCCCAAATTTTACTATCCCTTATGTAAGCAGGCAGCCTAATGCAGGCTGCAGCTTGTAAGTATTTCTTCCCTTCTGGTGTTACCACTTACAGTACCATGCCTACACTATTATATTACACAGTCCCAATAAATTTTCTTAAGTGTTGGAACCAAATGGTAAAGTTATCATGCTAGAATGGTCCCTAGCATAGTTCCAGTCTTGGCCAACTAACACACCCCTGAACAATTTCCTCATATGGTACAGGCATTAAAATGGGTTAGTGGCTGTTCCTAGCAGAGAGTTAAAAACTAGTTATCTTGTTTCAAGATTTCACTAGTACAGCTTCGGGGTAGGGACTATTCACATTTAATTCACTGCCATAGACATCACAGATCTATAGAACAGTCCAGATCGAACATCAGTGGCAAGTAATTAAATGTTTTCAGCTGAAGGGTGGAAATTCTGGTTATTTTTTAAATTTTCAGTTTGGCTGATTGCTGTAAAGTCTATAAAGTACCAGCTATAGATTTGTTACTGCTCCTTGCGGTATTTGTGTCTTTCCTGGACACCTGTTTTCTTCAACATAAATACATGGTCAGTCTTTTTCTAAAATCTGCGTAGTCTGCTTTATCTTCAAAGGTTCTTTATATTTTTATCTTGGGTTTTATCATCTTAATATATCTTTTTTAAATCATCTTTTTATAGTAGGCTATGCAACACTCCTTCTCTTTCCATATCATTTCAGTAAGAGCTGGTTGACAAGGTGGTGGCAATGAATAATACCATACATAATAGAAAGATGTACAGTGAGTTGCTGTTTAGGATGAATGAAAGAGGTGGAATCACTTTTCGCCTGGTCCTATATGACAATGTGGTTTTGTACAAGACATGAGTTTTGCCCTCACCCACCAGTCTGGGCTTTCTGCCTCAGACAGCAAATCAGACCAAGGTTCAGAGACCGTGTATCTGTCACCTTCTCTTAATGAGGACGTTTCCCATGCAGTCAGCTCGCTTTGGAGGTCAGTGCGCTAGATGTGTGTCTGTAATTCTTCTTATCCATGTCGTCTTTTAGATGTTCAGAGTTCTAGAGAGAGCAGGAATAAACTAGACCACAGCTATGCATCAAGCAAAAGCCTTGCCCTCTCCACCTGGCAATTGCATACTTGAACAATACATAGAATCCAGCAATTTCTATAGTGTAACTACTAGGTTTACCTTCATTAAAGGCTTATACTGCAGCAGGTAATGGATTCTTCTGTTGAACTGGGCAAGAATGCCTTCAATTTCGTATGTTCTCATCGTTAGCTTCCAGAATTGGAGACTACTACCCAGCTGACAACAGAAATTTCACCTGTTTTGTCATTTCTGGCAGACATTCTAAATTACTCCTTCTCCTGAGTGCTGGTGGGCTGATTCATGGTTCCCTGGTTGCTTGTTTGTTCTGTTTTGCTGTTTGGGGGGGAAGGTGTCTTTTTTTTTTTTTTTTTTTTTTTTTGGGGGGGGGTGGTGGAGTATGGGGGAAGGGAGCACTTTATCTATGTAGTCTCATTTTTCAAGTTATCCCTCTAACTTACAGCAGACCTTCAAAACATAAGAGAAAACATCATACTCTGTCTGAATGACAATTAATTTAATCCCACACATGCATTTAAAAAACATTTTTCAGCTCAAGTTCAGATTCTCTACCTTTCTTGTTGGATACTTCATAATTTCTCTTAGTGCCAGCATATGCTATTAGTTTATCCTCTTAGTGCCAGCATATGCTATTAGTTTAAATTAGAGATGCTGTAAAAAATTCATCAATAGGCTGAGGTCTGGTGGAAAAACCTTCCTTGCATTCTTGTTTAATATGATTATAGTGGCTCTGTTCTTTTCTGAGCTAGTGAAGAAGTATGAACCAATGGAAAGAAGAGGAAGGAGGAGAGGATGAGTAAATTAGAAATAAGCTAGAATTATACCAAACAAGCTTGGAAAGTCAAACTGCAATGGTATGAAATTCAGTGAATAAGAACAGCTGTCTGTATCTGCAGTTACAGACTTATGATGCAGTTGACTGTTAATGGCCCAGTTAAATTCTGAAGTAGATAAAAATATATTAGTTACACAGATAATAACAGAGATCTCAAGCTATAAAATTGCTTTATATGAGGACTTCTTTTCTGTGACTCGGTCAACACATCAGCACAAAGAGCCTTCACAGGAAATCATTGCTGAGCTGGTAACTCCACCATCCTTTCTCCATCATTCTGTTTGTGAGGGAGTGGGACTAGTTTCTTCTGTGGATGACTACTGTTGCATTTAGAAATGTAGCAGTCCTTGACTCAATAAATCTATGGATATCTATAGTTTTCTCACTGACTTCTCTACAGCTATCACGCTACCAGTTTGGCCAGTGCTGGACTGTTCCTTCAGGGTTCATAAATGTGATGCACAAACTCTCAGATTTCTTGCAGACACCTTATTTCACAGTAAGCATAGTTCTATCTGCATCCCTCATTGTGAAAACAAATCACAGAACTGGGAACATCTCCCAGAAGAGCTCTAGAAGTACAATTATTATATATATATAAGATTATATATATTCTTATATATATTATATATAGAAGAAATACAAATTTCACAAAGAATTCCTCTACTACACCCATGATGGTATGCCATTTGCCCTGCAGTTCTGGAAAACAATGATTTCTGAAGCTCCCAACACACTTGCTTGGGCAAGGTGTGAACAAATTCAGGATGGAAAGTTGATGCAAAAGTAAAATGTTGTGGAAACCTTTTTTCCTTTTCATGCAGTACAGCAAGACTTCTCTGTAGCTCAGTTGTCTCTGCAATCAGAGGACCCTAGAGACTTGAAGCCATGGGCCAAAGTTCACTTTTCTGCTTGCTGATATTTCAGGCATTCCCACGTTCTCCCACGGTGTTTCACAAGTGGGAGACACTGCAGCAAGTAGAGTCAGAATAAAAGGAGAGCCCTCTACTTTCTGCTGAGATGGTATTACTGGATCTGAAGACCAAACAGCCTGGGATCAGCCAGTTCTACAGTACCGTGCTGAAGCAGGTATTTCAGACATACAGCGAGTCATTTCAGACTCACCAGAATTCACTTGCAAAAATGATGGAACTAGTCTGCAGCCATCTTGACAGGACTTCTGTTTCCTATAGTTCAGTACAAAGTGTTCTATAAATGTCTAATGCTAGTTGGCTCCATTTCACAGCCAGGTTAAATAACAGAGCTTGAAAGACAGCAATCAGAAATCCATCCTTAACCTAAAACTGCTTGACTGTGAGAATGAAAGGCTGTGATATTAAGATGAAAGTGCTAACACAGTGAATTATATGTCTTCAAGAAAGTTTGACATTGATGGTAGAGTTCAACAAGTCAGTGCAGAATTATATCCAGGCAAGTGTTCTCAGAATCACTATGAAGGGTTTGGCTTCTGACAGCCAAAGTTCAGGGGTGGGGGGGAACCCCACCCAACTCAAAAGATCCCTTTACTACATCCAGATTGTGACAGCCAGCTACCCAAAGAATGAACAAAGCATTGCAAGTTCCAATAAATGCCGAAATTTAATTTTCCTCTGCCTTCTCTTCCTGCACAGGTTGGATGTGTTAGACAATAGTCACTGAGTCATTGTTTCCTTACTGTTTACTGAAGAATGTGTTTAAATACCCTGAATTTCCATAAAATTCCTTGCTTGCAGCTTCTGAGCAGAAGGTTTTGGGTTTGTTTTTTTGTTTTGGCTTGGTTGTTTGGTTGGAGATTTTTGTGTGATAGTTTGTTGTAAAAATTGGAAATTACTAGCTGGACATAAAAAGCCATAAAAGATATTTAGGATTTATCTCAGAAAACTATATTTACTTATATGTTTTAAAAGAATGAGTTTAGTGGTCTTACAGACACTGCCTTACATCTATAGCAAAGGACTTCATGTGGGTTAAGAGTTGTACTATATCTTAAAAGTTTTTTCCAGTCTAAATGATTCTATGATTCTATGCATGTGGCAGAAGATGAATAATTTCCTCACTTCAAGTTCACTGCTATTTTTGGAATTCATAGAGGAATTTATTTGGCCAGGCTCCCCTCTGTTGAAATGGCCAATTTATTGGCAGAGGCTCAGGTAATAGAATCTGTCTGTCTCATCTGTTTTAAGACATCTACAGTACAGAGATCTTTGTGAGAACTGCTTTTCTAGATCTCCTCAATAATAAGTGGGGATAAAGTTGTACTGCTAGTAAATGACTTATCTCAAGATGGGCATCTGAAGTATATCAGATGGATCATGCACCACAAGTCTTACTCTCCTCACAGAAGTAATACAGGCAACTGGCTCAGGCACATACGTTCAAAATTAGATAAGTCAAATTTTTCCTTCAGATAGTTCTGTTGCAAGATCAAAATGGAGACTAAGAATAGTCCTTCCATCTTTGGATCATTACATACACTTCAGCATGCAGATTCTAACTAACAGGCTGTTGAGAGTTGAAATGTATGGAGCAAGGAGACCCCTGGAACTGAAGTGAGCAAAACCAGGAGTTAAGCTGATGTAGGAAGGAGATCAGCAGGCTAGTCACACCTGAAGGCAAGTCATAAAAGAGGACAGGAGTTATATGGGCATAGAAGAAAACAAGGGACCACATAAAACAGCTCCTTTAAAAAACATACTCCTTCCGGTAGATAAACTGCATGAAGAAGTGCAGGAGGTTCTTATTTTACTGCATATGGTTATCTTTTTGATGGGCAGGTGACATATTTGCACACATTTATTATGGGAAAGGACTTTTTCTTAAACTATAGGACCAGAAGACAACTGTGGAGACAGAGAAGTTCAGTGACTTCTACACAGAGTCCTGCCTTTATCTTAGGAGCTCCAGTTTTGCTGAAAAAAAGGAAACTGGAGAGTTTATCAGTACAGCTTCCAGGAAAATCAAAAACCAATGTCCGCCAGGCTAGCAGCTTCAATGTGCCAGTGTGCACACCTGATAGAATCATTTGTGGTACAGGTACAGGCACAGGTATGAGCACTACATCGGGTCCACTGTCTATGAACCTATGTTCAAGAAGGGTTTTAACATAACAGTACCAAAAAGTCTAAGATACACAGGTGTCATGTTTATTACTTATCACCTGGCCCAGAAAATTGGAGTCCTTTACTGTTTTCCCCACAAGTTCAACTATTTGCACCCTTCTGTCAAATTATCTCCAAAATACTATTATACCAATCTCACTTTTCTGAACAGTACAGTCAGCACAATGTCAAACTACAAACTACGATACACAGAAAACCTGCACGCCAGAATAGCTGTCTATGTAAACCAGCTACCATCTGAAACACATAACAAAAGCTAAAAGACAGAGGTGAACTCTCTTGTACCATTGCATTTGGTTTGTAATAACCACCTTAGTAAATAAAGAAGGAATTTTATCCAACAAAGATACTTAGAGAAACAGATCATATTTCTAAGAGTCCCCTGAACACCACATGAAGAATTATCTAGCTATAAGGAAAAAGAAATCCCCCTTAGCACATACCATTCTCTCCTGGATCTGCATGGAAAGCCATTAACAGAGCCTGTATTGGAAGAAAATCCTGGGAAAAAAAATTTCCCACGGCCACATTCCTGAGCCTATAAATAGCTTCTCACTCTCTTGAAATCAACCAACAGAAGCAAGTTCTCCATAATCCTAGGTACACTGAATATAGACTGTACATACACAGCAAAAATAAGACTAACAGATCTGTACTATTCTCTATGAATACTCCCTGTAGCAGAACCATGAGCATCTCTGGATGCTGCACCTGCACCTGAACAAATGTAGAATGTTTCACTCAGTGCACCAGATCTTACCAAGGCATATATGTAGTCGATACTAGGCAGCTATTATGCACCAGCATGAATTCGTATATCCAGGCTATGCATGACAGAAATATCCAGCTGTCAAAGAAAGGCACTTCCCAGAAAATAATCACTCCACCTCCATCTCCATCTCTGTGGAGATGTTTTCATCTCCACCAAAGAAACAAGACAAACCTCAGAACTCTCTTTATAGTATATTATAATGTTTCATCCCAGCACTGAACTCTCCATATTCTACAGGCTATACACTATGTGTCTTTTTCCCTTAAGTGATGGATACCTCTTAATCTCTCCACTTCTCTTGCTCTTCTTTCCCTCTCTGGTTTTCTCTCCCTTCTGTCCTTTTCACCCTCCCAATGTTCCCTCTGCTCCCTGGATAACAAGACCTATTTTTTCCAGAGGCAGTTTAACTGATATATAATTAAATAAATTCTAATTGGTCTTTCTGTACATTTTGTTTTGAAAATTGCTACTTTTCTGAGACCTGGCAGGGACCTTGGGTGTATGTCCAAGATTATTTTTTTCCCTCAAGAATATTAGTAAGTCTACTAAAGAACACTACCTCTGCCAGAAAAAAAACTGTCCTGCCTATGGATTCTTAGAAAACCATGGTAAAACAGTAAAATATTCCCACGATTAGTTTTCCTAAATATTTTAATTTCCTAAATAAATTTCCTAAATGCTTTTCATAAATTAAAATTTATGAAGTTACCATTTGTTCTTGCTTGTGCCGTGTAATGTATTCATGAAGGAATAGCAAAGAGATGAATAGTCAAGTTAAACATTTTTGCTGACTGTATTAGGTTATTAAAGATAATAAAGATGGGGACTGATTATGAAGAGGAACTCGATACTGAGTAACTGGGCAATAAAACAGTAGATGAAATGCAATATAGATAAATGAAAACGGATGTGCATTGGTAAAAACAACTCATTTTCTTTATGGAGTGATTTTCTCTGATCTGATGAGATTGTGGGGCTGTGATAGATAGTTGGATTGGAAAAGGTCATTCAATAGTTGTCAAGACAGGAAATTAAATGTTAGGAGTTATTAAGACAGCAACAGAGAACAAAATAGAAAGCATCTTTATGCTGTGGTATAAAACCATGCTGTGCTGCCTTGAGATACTGCGTGGGATTTAGGTAACTCCATAAAAAAGGGTAAATACTATTTGAAAGGCAAAAAATTGTATGAACAGTTAAGGATTTGGAAGGGATTCTGTATGAGGAAATATTAAACACATTCAGTAGCCTCCTCAGGCTTAAAGAAATGACAGGGAGAATTGTGTGGCTATAAAATCACGTATGACATGGAGAAGGTGAACAGTCAAAAACTCACTCCATCTTCCAGTACAAGAACCAAGGGCAACAGATATGCCCTACAGCACAAGCTAACGGGAAAAGCTTCCCTTTGCACGCAATGCACAGCTGAGCTGTGAAACTCCTTCCCCGAGGATACCGGAGGCACTAAAAATTGACATTGTCTCTAAAAAGGATTGACTGATGGTAGAAAAATCCCTTAAGGGATACGGAAAACAAAAATGACCTCCAGTCCAATAAGTCTCAGGGCCACAGCGGGCTGAGGGTCAGGAGATCGATTTGGGAAAGTATCACTGCCTGCTGTCAGAAACATGATATTGGTCTAAATGAACCTTTTGCGTGAACCCATACAGACACAGAAGAGCTTTTGCTGGGGCTGAATTGCCAAAAAGTTCTTAAGGAGAGTCCCCGGTGTCCCATAATTGATAGGGGTTGAGTGACTTATTCGTCAGTTAACTCAGAACAATTCTCCTCTGGGCAAGTTGTTTGCCAAAGGTGACCAGTTTTTACAGGATCCAGTCTCCTTTGATGGCAGCTAGGATGTCTGCCAGAATGATCACACTTCACCGGTGAAGGCCTTAAACTGATAACCTTGGGCTGGTAGTTTTATTCTGCCTGGCTCTAAACCTCCAGCACTCTAAGAACCTCAGGACTAGTAGCTCAAAAGTTTTTTTGCAAGAGAGAAAGCAGAAGGGTGCGTGCTTGCTTTCAAGCAAGATACATACACACCGATCACTTTGAACCAGTATGTATGAAGCATGTGTAAAGAGTTTCCAAAAACTCATGATGCAGGCATGCGTAACACCTTTAAAAAATTATGCATGATCTACAGGAAGGTGATGTCAGCTTGCTTTTTGTAATGTTTGCTGTCTTAAGACAAAATATCCTATGTGCATTTAAAGTGATTAAACACTCCATAAAGGCTTCAAATTAGAATTCTCAACTTCCATTAATTCTTAAAATTGTTAATGTTATTCATGGGCTCCAAAAATTTTATTCTTCAAAAAATCTCCAAACTTATGAGCTCACCTAAATTAAAACACACTATTTGCATTATTCATGTTGAGAGCTTCATTTTATTTTAGTGGGATTATTCATTGCAGGAAAGATTGAAGGTGAATACAATCAGTGGACTCTAACTGTGGTTACTGTTCCCCAGTTAGAGCTGATTTCTGTCCATCTGCTTACCTGCTCATAGCTCTTTAACATTTACTATTATATCTGAGGACCTTCTTTGTTACTTGCTATTACTGTTTTTTTCTTTTGTGGAAGACAGAGAGAGGGAGAGAAAAATACAAAGAAGCAATCAATTTTGAGTATTTGTTGGCTTCTGAAAATTTTAAGCATCCTGGTAGCACATACTCAGGGTATGAAGGCTGGATATATTTTCATGCCCTTTAGGGCCACTAAGAGTGCATTCAACAAGTCTTTTAGGTGCCTTTTCGGATCCATGGCTGAATAGCATAATTTTCCTAGTCCTGAAACAGACTTTGACTGTGGTACCTATACACATGTGTATATATATACATATATGCACATATCTGAGTGATTGTCCATTGTTCACCCTAAACTAACTATAGTAAGTTTAGGCACCTCTGGCTCTACTCTTCAGGAGTCTGTGAACACAATGATCAGGCATTCTTCTTAAAGCTAAACATTGTGAATGTTTAAGCAAAGTATTAGGATATAAAGGGCTTTAGAAAACAAATTTACCTCATCTAAATTGCTGTTATCCTGTGACTATGATATAAGCTACTCTCATTTCTTGGTGTCCTACAACATCCTATGTCTCCACTACTTTTCTCTTTAAATAACTCTTTCTCCAGAAATAGTCCTTCTCAAATTTCTTTTAACTTCTCTTAAGGGTTGGGTGTTGTATCGTTGGGGGGTTTTTTCAAATTGGTGTAAGGAGGGTTTGCACCTTCTGTGGCACAGGATGAAAGTTGTCAGTGACAAGTTAGTCAGAGGCAGAAAAACATTTTCATGTTAGAGAGCAAACGGATGAACTCTGCAGTCACAACTTCTAGATCTTTCCAGAGACTATCTGAATGATGGCCTATAGTACTCCATAGCCAGGGAAAAACATAACTCCCAGGTATTTCCACCCATTCTGTCTGCCCCAGCTTAGGGACCAGGTTCTTTGTCAATGTATGCTGAAAATGTCCATTAGCAGTAAAGCTGTACCAATGAGCATCTGAAAATCAGGTCTCAAACACTAATCTCTAATTCCACTTCAGTCTCCTCTTTTCAGTTCATGGCAGGGTTCACTCTTTTGTTTCTTGTCCTCTGATCAAAAACTAGCTAATTACCAAAGCAGCATGGAGCTTGGATGATTGACAGTTAGCATCCCATGAGAGAATAAAAAGCTGTACTTTGAAAAAACAAAACAATGAAGATATTTCAACAAGAAACCAAACAGCAGGCTTCCAATGGGGATTGCTAAAAGACTGCCAGATCTTCACACCAGAATGGGTCTTTGTCAGCTGGTTTCATGAGAAGTAACAATCTTAGCTCGCAGTATTTCATTTCTCGAGCTCATTGACTATGTTACGAAAAGATCGGTTGAAGAAACTTTTTAAGACTTGTTTTGAAGTTTAGAAAGCAGGCATTTTTTATTACAGCACCAGGAGCACAGGGAGTATCTCCTCCTAACGTGCTCACATTATCCTTGAATACACGTCCCTTATATTCTGTATAATCATACATATGCATTACCTGTCCCTGATATCCCATACATATTCAATTATCTCCCTGGGATTCTCTTACATTAGTCCCCCCTTTATACACACGTAGTTTCTTCTGAATTGAGTTGAAGGGCTGATTTTGCAACCACCAACCCAAATTCATTTCTGATTACTTCAAGACCTGATCATCTTAGTCCTCTTGGGATGTTACTTGGCAAAACGTGCTTGGTTTCTGATTCAATCAGTTATTTTCTTTCATCTTAGATGTTCTTTTCAAGTTAGATCATAAATCTCATCCATACAATACCAGGTCTTCTCGATCACAACCTAATAATTATACTGATACAAGGACTTCTTGGTTACAATCTAATAATGATACTAAGGCTTTACATATACTAAGGTTATACATTTAACCTCTGGTATCAATTCAATATGTGAGGCAAGTGATACTCTGAGATCACTGCAGGAGATGGGGACATGTAGCAGGTGCCTTCCAAAATTGCTTGAAAAAATAGTTGTAAGTTTCCTGGAGGCTGTTGAAGAAATAAGACATGGGGCAGAATTAGGTGTTCAGCATATCTCCTCTTTATAACTGCTTGAAAGTGGGTTAGGGATAGATTTTAACTGAGTTAACTAACACAGCCACAGAGAAAACACTCTTACCTAAACCTGTATACAGAAATGCCACATTGTTGCAATGAAGCATTACATCCATCAAGCATGGCTTTTTGTATAGTTATTTTTAAAGCCATTCTAATAAGCTCTTTTTTTTCAAAGTTATATTTTATATTATATTAGATGTGCTACCCTAGGAGGACAATTTTTATTTGTCTGAAATGCTGGTTTTATCCGGAGTTTCTTCATGTTGTTCTTCATGTTGTTACAGTTACTCATCTCTGTAACAGTCAAAATAAACTGAATTTACTAATTCAGGATGGCAAAGTCATCACAAGCTACAAGTTACTACTCCATTCAAAATTGCTTTTACAGGACTGCAGTTGTCACCTTTAGTTATATGACAAAGAGTAAATTTCAAATAATCAAATCCAAAACCAAGTTCCACCTTTACAGTCAGTTTACTAATCAGTCTATCCTTAATAATCTGCTGTGTCATAATGCCTACAAAATTCTACAAGGCACAAGCCTATTTCTGTCAGTGATGTCTGGATCTGAGAAAGAACAGCATTCAAAGCAAAAGTTCTGCAGTCTTCATTTTTAAAAGATCAGTACAAAGATATACACTTTTATCTCATAATGTATTAGAAGTAGAGGATTTATTTCCTACTAAGGCCATTGAATAATTGGCAAGTAAATAAACATGAGCAGAACATGCATGCTGTATCTTTCTGGTACTAGCCAAGAGCTAGCCTGTGTTGAGATGCAATATTTTGAATTGTATACAGTGGAATAAGTTTTCTGTGTTATTTTGTGAGTGGGCATTAATACAGAAATACATTTCTGTATATGTTCTTATTCATCTTAGGAAATTTTGATCATGTTTTGGTCAGACATTAAATCAATCTGATACATCAGTAATGAATATTCTGTGGCTTGCAGGACAGCCTCCTGTGTCAAACTGTAATAGGATCAGAATATCCATCTTGGTTCATGAAATTACGTTATATAATTGCAGCAGATTGGAATTATACAGTGTGCTAGTAATCATATTAAATCACAGTATGGGTTCTGTTTTAGCAGATCATTTTCTGATTTTTAAAATGTGTGACAGAAAAAACATAGACCTGAAAATATAGGATCAAATAGATCTCTGGGGAAATAAACACACTTTAGAAGCCTGGTGATTTATTTAAACTAATATTAAATTTCAATTTAACTTACATCTCAGAGAACACACAAAATTATTTTGATAACTGCCAGAGAACTGTTAGTAGTGTTTCTGACACTAATGTAAAACATAAGTGAAACTGAGGTAAACAAAACCAGTAAGAAGCAGAAAATATCTTCTGCAAGTCATCAAAAGTGATATGTTTGTATACTGTTATAATTTTTAACTGTGTACACAGTGCTGAGCAAAAAACACTCAACGAGATTTCTTCACATAGGACAATTCTGGGAAAAAAAAGTTTATATGGTGCCCCAATATCACAAACCCCATTTGCTATTAAATGTAGAGTTCCTGTTTTGAGAATCACCCAGGTGCAAGTATTTGCTTTTCCAAGTGTTTTGAAATGCTATGGCACTTTAGTTCTATGTGTAGATAGAGAAAAATATTTCACTTAAGGACTCTCTTTCTAATGAGAGAAGAAATACACCGGATTCTTCACATAATATAGCCCTAAGAGCAGGTCAAATCCGAAACTGTTTGACGTGAACTCTTAATATTTATTTCATGTTCCCTGTATGGTGCCAGCACACCTAAGAGGAATTAAAAAATACTGTATCTCTCACAATTTCTCTATTTATAAATTGGAGTAATAATTTAACTTGTTAAGAGCCAAGTGCTATTCCTTATCCAAAGTATCAGTCTACTAAATCTTAGGCAGTCTTCATGCTGTTCCATGGGTTTTCTGCCCAACCTGCCAGTTAAAAGCCTTGACTGAGTGTTCTGTATATCAGATAGCTTCTTTTCACTCACAAGGGAAAAAGGCCAAAAAATAGGTCCTGCACCTCATATTATCTGAGCACAAAATATATCTTTTGTTAAGAGCTGTCTAAGTTCAGGGATGAGGAACCTCTCAAAACAAGCATACTTGGATAAGAAGGGAATCTTTACTGGATCAGCTATAACTTCTCTTTTCAATGTTGCCATCCATATAGCGCTGAAATAGGCATCCAAGAGAACCAAACTAGAAATAGAATAGAAACAGAGAAAGTAGAGGTTGAAATAGGAATATACATCTGACGCAGTATTGCTTTATAACAACTGGAAGACTCATCAGCACTACTAAAAATGATGGAGTTTATACATCAATGTAGTTTTGAATGGAAATACAAGGAATCTAAGATTGTATTCCCATTTACCAATATTTTCTTGTCAAACATAACAAACTTTCAGCTATATCCATTTTTAGTTTTTGAATAAAATACCTGTAAACATTATGTACCTTACTTCACATGATGTCTTGGACTGAAAGAGGTATTATTTTACCTGCACATACACAACCATGGAATCACACCTTAATGTAAATTACATATTGGTTTTTTAAATTGCAAAATAACTAACATTTACAGTAAGGTAAAGAGATTTCAAAATCTACCCTGCCTATAGAAAAACACAATAAAATTTTACTACTATTTTATTTCTCAGCATAGTCACTCTTACCATTGCCACTGAGTCTAAATAATGTTTCAGTAGGTCTGTCTGTCACTTTCAGTTCCTGGTTAGAATAAAATTGGAAACATTACATTGAGCCAACTGTAGCCACCCACCCACCCCCTTAAAAAAAAAAAAAAAAACAAAACAAAACCAAACAAAAGTTATGCTGAACTATGTTCATGTCATTCAGTTTTATCATGTTGTCTCACATTAGTTCTAAGAGTCAAAAGATCTTCACTTGAAAAATAGGAGCCTTTATTTCACCTTCTACAGTATTAAGTTTGGCCACAGAAACCTCGCAGTGGTTATGAGACCATAAACCCCCCTCTCTCTTTGCCAGAATAGCTCACGCTAGCAAGGTTCAAGACTTCATCAGAATGCCAGTTCACTTCTGCCTATCTCAAAGATTCCTGACAGGTCATTAATAGCTTTTACATAACTATGTAAAGTAGAAATATGTGAATTATTATAGGGTACAAAATTTCCCATGTTTTAATAATAGGCTTAAAGCAAACATTCAAAAATGCCCACAATTACACTTCTCCATAATACACCTTCTATAATTCTCAGGCTCCCACTTGAGATCCTCCTTACCAGGTCAGTAACTATCACCTTTCAGATCTCTTCTAATAGTTGCTGACAACCAACTATTCCAAAGCCTTATCCCAGTTCTACATCTATAAATCACCAACCCAACCAAGAGTCATTATGTCATTGGAAATATTCTACATATCATGACATACGAAGTTACACTGGAATATGACTATAGAGACAGTTCTTTGAGAATGTCTTACACACAATCACTAAGTCTTCATCTGTTTCTTGTGATGGTTCCTGGCAGATGCAAGATAATAAAGCTTTTTTTTTTTTCTACAATATCAGTCACCTAGGAAAAGCAACAGAATTTTATTGTTGCAGTCCTGTTTTTCCCTTTAAGAACTATTTACAGTCCACTCATAAGACTGCTTACCACAAAATTCTTTCTTTCTACAGTGTCTTTCATTATTCAAAAACTTCCTTGCCGTAATACTGTTTTATATGTTTGTCCTGAAGACAAGTCCTAATGCAACTGATGTATAGAAAATCTTCTGTAATACAGTATTAAGTTTGTTTTCATTTCCTTTTTCCTTCTTTTTTTCCCCAGTATTGCCCACAACCATTTCTCGGTTGACATGTCTGTAAATTCTGATATCCACCCCAGTAAAGGTCCAAAGTCTTCAAAGAAAATATATTTTGTATGATCTGTAAGTTATTTTTCGAAAGCCAGGTTTTTAAAAAAAAATTCAAATTGAAACTTCTTCAAGTAAACAAAGTTGCTGAATCTTATTCTACACATTTGTGCCTTCAAGAATGTGCTCCAGAATGGCTTATGTGGAAACTACTTTTGTTTTTCTTTTTGTCTTTTTGTGTTTTTAAAATTAAATACTTCTCAATTGATACCAGACAAGATATTTCAACCAGGAATATCATGGTTTGAGGAATTTATGAGAAACCAAAAATAGGCTTAAAGGTGAAAATGCCAACCCACACATAAACTGCAGCTAGCTGCCATAATGTTGCATTAGAGCAACGCAGTTACATATTTCTGCTGTGATGAGTACTGTATTTCTGTCACAGCTGTTGTTTTTTTTTTTTTTTTTCAAATTCAAAAGCAGTCCCTCATTGTCTGTAAAGCTGTGCTTCAGTCTTATTTAAAAATTTAAAAAAATGGCATCAATGTCAATGAAAATTATAGGCACCATTGAACCATTTCACTACTCAAGAATTTTTCTTCAAGATAGTTGAACACTGTACCAAAAAAGATAATTCCTTAAGGAATACAACTTTGATGATCACGTTGTGATAATAAAGGATTCTAGGGAGGTTAATTCTAAGGAAGCAGCAACCTATTTTCATTTGAAGGCATCAGAACTTGGAATGCTACATATATGAAACACCACTCCAAGAGAAGCTAGGGTCATGTTAGCTAGAATTTCTTGCTTACATAGTTAACACAATGCCTTTATACTACTTTCATTCATTAAGCCTTCATATCAAGGGAGAGTATAAAACCATATTAAATAATATTTTTATTATAAAAATATTGAATTATTTTAATTTTGTCTTGACCAGTAGCTAGAGAGCCATGCAACAGAAGTAATTAATGGGAAAGTAATGCTTCAGCTTCAGTGACTAAAGACTATCAAATACAGCTTACTCTCTATGGCACAGATACTGCTGAGTCAAAACAGAAACTCATAGCAAATGCATAAAGAAACTATCTCCTTTCAGAAAAATGCATGTTGGTTGTGCAATTCCACATAATGTTCGTGTTAGTAATTCAACGGCTCTAAGGAATGCTTGTGAGAAGCTCTGAAGGAATGTCTTATAACATATTATTAATTCGGATCTTGCTTTGTTCCCAAACCAATTTACAATAATAATTTTTTATGAAGTCATGACAAAATGTTGAATAAATGAAAACTTAATTGGTAAGTAAAAGCAACAAAACATGGTTCATAATTACTCAAGGAATTGCCATCTTCCCATGTGTACACATTTTGCAGCATATTCATAAAAATGTTTACTATTTTTTGAAAGGCAGCACTTATAACAAACTGTGATGTGAAATGTTTCATAGAAAGACTGTGCTGGGTAGCATAGGGAAAGCTGCAGCTCATCCAGTATTTACTACTACACTTCAGGGCAGGTGGACCCTTCAGAAAGGAAGGGGAAAGTATGTTTTCCCTGGGGACTTACAAGTGCCCGTCAACAAACAGAAGTTTTTAGAGCACAGGGAGAAATGAGAGCTACCCGGGAGTGTAGTTTACAGAGCAACAGATACAGATCACTTCAACGGAGTAAGGAGCAGGCACACTGTGAGACCTCCAAAGGGGTGGAAGGACGGAATTTCTGCACAGAGACTGTGCTCTGCTGCTACCTAGAAAGACACTTAAGAGTTTACAGACAAATCCAGGAGATAGGATATGTCCTGCAAAGACAGCACAGACAGGAGATATGTCCATGACGCCTTTTTTTTTTTTTTTTTTTTTTTGTCTCCTTCAAGTTACTTTGTGCTTTCTCTGTTTTTAGACAATTCCATGGTCTGCTGCTGAGTAACCCCTGAGTTTTAAAACCTCGTCAGTGTTTTGGTGTGTGCACTGTAAGGGAAGAGTTTAGAGAGACTCGGCTTGAAGTACTGTTCACAAAACCGCTCAAAAATATAATAAATGCTAGCACACTTTTTTTTTTCTGAAAATCTTCCCTCAGAAATGTGTCATTCATTGTATATAGGACCACATAATTATCAGAGGTCATCCAGTTCTCTGGTTCTCCAACTCCTCTTTCCCCCAAAGTTTATAGGGAACAATACTGTAAGAAAAACCAGAGAATACTTCATCCACATTTAAGAAATGAGAAACACTTCCCACATCACTATAAAACACTCAATAAATTCTAGTACAAAAGGCAAAAACTATGAAGAGCTAAGGTGCCCTAGGAAAATGCTAGAGAGACCAGAGGCAGTTGGTGTGTCCCAGGTTAACTGTTAAGTGACAGTTCTACCACTGCATAGATAATAGGAGAGCAAAGTCCCAAAGTGATCTGGGGAAAAAAAGATAAAAATCCTTCTTGAACTCAAAAGTTATCAGTCGCAGATCTGAAAAGGAAACTTCCCACACTCGCTGCCAGTTACTGTGGCACCAGCTAAGGGACACTTCTGCATGGTTACAAGCCATTTTCATTATTTCATTGTACAGGACCCTGAGTAACTTGATTTAGCCTTGATATTACACTCTCCCCTTCCACATACTCAATCCAGGTTGGTTATTTTTCAGTGTTGGTTATTTCTCTGAAGTCATAAATACAATAATTTTTATTAAAAGATGGGCACTTCAGCCCAGCTGTCAGTTCTTATCATTTGTTGTAAAAAACCCCAGGGTAATAGTGAATATTACTTTCAGTAAAAACTAACTGCTAAATGGTGGAAGAGGCTACCACTTTAAGAATAAAATTATTAGGCGAACAGTGTTCATGAGTTCAAACTGACACAAATTCAAAAGGTAATGCATGCATTTATTTGACACCTGGCAATAAGAAGCTAACAGGGGCAGACAGATAGCAAAGATCAGTTTACAGATAATCTCATTAAAAGGTGTCCTTCAAAAACAGAAAATGAAATTTACATTTATATCTGCATTAACCTGATCAAGGCAGATAGTACAGAATTAAAAATCTGGCTTAGGCCAAGAAGTCAGTAAATATATATATAATTTAAAAAAAAATGTAAATTTTGTATCTTCCTTATTAAGTTCCTTTTTCTTGTTAAAAACACAGAAATCTTGTGAGAGCCAGATTGTGTCTTCAAACCTGCTATGTGCCAGGGAGGAATAAAAGGATGGGTGCTTAAAGGAAATTCCAGGTTGATCATGACTCCCTAATGGGAAGGTTGGAGCAGTAGTTACCATTTTCTCTATTGACAGCTCTGCGTGGTGCAGATGCTAGTAGAAGTTCATCTTTGTAACACGAGTCTTGAAGTCTTGCCTTTTTCTTTCCAGAAACTGAGTCCCTTGTGAGTGTTACCTGTGAGCTGGGTCATTGTACTTTGCATGGCAGGTGAAGAAAATATAGATGACCATATTTTAGTTATGACTTTTTTTTTCCCAAAATATGTTTTAAAATTATTGAAGGAAGAAACAAAAATGTACTGTATATTTCCATGTAAAATATTTTTACAAGACGACAAGTAAATGTCTCCAAAGTTGGACACACAAAGTTTAGTCTTAACAATCATCCTGACATAATGTGGGTGGATTTTTCAAGACTAAGAAGATACAGAACTCTTTGGTTACTTATTTTCTATCCTCAAGAGCCATTAGATTTTTGCTCAGGATCCATTTCCAAGTTAATCTGCAGCATGCTGAACCCTGATTTCTGACAAACACCTTTGATATGTCCAGTGTTCTCTCACTATCAGGCAAAAGTGATGAAGCTTTAGTCACATTTCAAGTTGGAAATTTGTTTTAACTAATTAAATCCACAGCTCACTAATTAAATCAGCACAAGCTAACTCATATTAAAACTTGACATTAAACTCATGAAATCACAGAATGGTCAGGGTTGGAAAGGACCTCTGGAGATGATCTAGTCCAACCCCCACTGAAGCAGGTTCTCCTAGAGCAGGTTACACAGAGGCGTGTGCAAGCAGGGTTTGAACGTCTCCAGAGAAGGAGACTCCACAGCCTCTCTGGGCAGCCTGTTCCAGGGCTCTGTCACACAATATGAAGAGTTTTTCCTCATATTCAGCTGAAACTTCCTGTGTGGCGGTTTGTACCTGTTAATCCTTGAATTTAATGAATTCCATTTATTTTATGCTTCTTACAATATTTTGGGGGATTATGTTACATAATTATTTGCTGAGAACATATAACTTCATTGGATGTTGTCTGGGGAGATCTGGGTTTAACTGTTGCTTTGGACTGGGCTTTCCAAACTGTAGATATGAGGGAATATATTTACAAGCAAAATTATTTGAAATTACATGCTTTTTTAACGGTTATTGAAGTATCCATGTCTTAAGCTGTTGGGGAACTCAGTAGAAGAGATATGGTAGGGGCATGAGATTTTTGTGTGTCTTTTTTTAATATAGGGTTTGCTAAAAGATCATTAACAAGTTTTATTTAAAATTATATCAAATCAGATTTCTACAAGACTGTTGAAAAAAATATGCTTCTCAAAAATGTATAACGAAGTGACAGTGAGAAAAAGAGATCCTGTGGAATACGGATTATTTTGTTAATAATTACATTATATCATAAACACTATTAATATTATAAATCTTATGTATTTATATTTCATTAGTTCAATTATTCCATATGGGTGACATTACAGCTGGCATAACAGTAGACAGCTGATATTAGTTTGCTGAGTCAGAAGGCTCAGCTGTGGCCACTTGTGCTCCAGCCACACCAACACAATAAGGATAAGACCATAAATGCAAGCAACTGTGATCAACAAACCTGATAATCCGAATGCATAAAATAAAATGCATTCATACATAAAAAAGTATTCATGCATACAAAGTATTTATAACAGAAATTTAATTCCAAATCTAACACCCACCTACTGATAAGACATGTGTCACAAAGAGGAAGCCACTTTTCCACCAGTTTCAGTGAAATGTAGTTCAGTGTCCACTTCTTTCCAAGAGATTGTTTTCTTCCCAAAATATATTTATCAGTAAAAAGACTTTCCTCAGGAGCGGCAATTGAGGGAACTTCCCTCTTTACCAACTTGTGCAAAGTCTTGCAGGACAAAACCCAGATATCAACAAAGAAAGAACTGAATCTTGTGGTTCAAGAATGCAGAGCACTCTGCTTGGCAGTCAAGCTGCTTACATCGTGCCTGGGCAGGGTTAAGTATCTCATGGTAGAAATCAGAACAGCCTAGGTTTTCAACTGTTCATCCCTAAAGAAAAAAAAAAAAAAGTAAAATCCATGGGTTGAGATAAAGACAGCTTAATAGGACAGAAAAGGAAGGGGAATGATAATAATAAAAGATTTAGAATATACAAAACAAGTGACAGGCAATGCAGTTCCACACCACCTAACGACTGATGCCCCGCCAGTTCCCAAGCAGCATCCCCCAGCCACTTTTCCCCCTAGTTGATATGCTGAACATGGTGCCAAATGGTACGGAATATCCCTTTGGTCAGGTGGGGTCAGCTGTCCCGGCTGTGTCCTCTCCCAGCTTCTCATGCCCCCCCAGCCTGCTCGCTGGTGGGTGGGTGAGGAGCTGAAAAGTCCTTGACTCTGTGTAAACACTGCTAAGCAACAGCTAAAACAGCAACATGTTATCAATATTATTCTCATCCTAAATCCAAAGCACAGCACTATAATGAAGTTTAGAACTGCTACATGTGCTGGAGCCCTGCTGTCCTGGGGATGCTGCCCATGGGAACCCATGGGGAGTGGTGAATGAATTCCTTGCTTTGCTTGTGCATGTGTTTTTTCTTTACCTATTAAACTGTCATCATCTCAACTCACAAGTTTTCTCGCTTTTACTCTTCCAGTTCTCTTCCCCATCCCGTCAGTGGGGAGTGAGTGAGTGGCTCCGTGGTGCTCAGTTGCTGGCTGGGGTTAAGCCATGACAGCAGGCACGGGCCAGGCCTCAGCCCATTGAAGTGATTTGCATCTCTCTGGAATTGCCAAGGTGACAGCATGTTTTTCCAAAATTTTTACTTGTTTTTCAGGATTCTGCACTTGTCCGGGGGTGAAATTCCAAAATGCTGGAGGTAATCACCGTCCTACGCACTTGCCCATACTATCCCACGCACCCTGCAGCTTGTAACTATCCAGCTTTGGGACAGATCTCTGGGTGGTATTCCTAAATAGTTGTTTAACCCTAAAAAAGACCTGAAACTCATTCAGGAGATGTAGCAGTAGGAACACGCTGGTTTGAACATCCCGAGGATAGTCAAAATCCTGAAGAGCTATTGTAGTTATCCTCGCGGAGGGGGGAGGGTGGAGGAAGGTACCTGCCCCGTAGGTTGGCTCTCCAAGATCAAAGGTGTAATTGTTAACAGCTTCCGATAGATGGCGCCCAAGCTACGGAGATGACGGCGGTGCTGAGCGCGACCACCAGGTTAGTCTCCTGACCAGCGATTTCATCACACCGTAAACCAGTGCTACAAACTACAAGAAAATGCTAACCTTAACCCAGTCCCCAGAGCTGATAAACACCACAACAGGGAACTACGCAGCAAGTAAGGTATCACATAATGCAACTCTGAGAACAAGCACAACTTTGACAGCAAATAAATCAGCATTCTGGCCGGCGACTATTAAACTAATAATGAACGCTTATAACAAATTTGTTTTAATGCACTTTGGTCAGATCTATCATTGTCTCAACATTTTGTGGCCTACGGCGGGTGCCAAAAAGAGCTGTTGTGGTTTAACCCAGCAGATAGCTAAACACTACACAGCCACTTGCTTACTCCTCCCCCCACCCAGTGGGATGGGGGAGACGATTGGGGGGAAAAAAAAGTAAAATTCATGTGTTGAGATAAAGACAGCTTAATAGGACAGAAAAGGAAGGGGAACAATGATGATGATGAAAATAATAATTTTAGAATATGCAAAACAAGGGATGCACAATGCAGTTCCTCACCACCTGATGACTGATGCCCAGCCACTTCTCAAGCAGCATCCCTTGGCCAGCTTTCCCCCTGGTCGGTATACTGAGCGTGACACCATATGGTATGGAACATCCCTTTGGTCTGTCTGGTCAGCTGTCCCAGCTGTGTCCCGTCCCAGCTTCTCATGCCCTCCAGGCTACTTACTGGTGGGGTGTTGTGAGAAGCTAAAACGTCCTTGACTCTGTAAACACTGCTCAGCAACAACCAAAACAGCAATGTGTTATCAACATTATTCTCATCCTAAATCCAAAGCACAGCACTGTACCAACTGCTACGAAGAAAATTAACTCTAACCCAGCCAAAACCAGACACAGTCAGGAAGGACTTCCATCCATCAATGATGATTCAAAATGAAAGATATAATAAAATTCAGTGGGAGAATAATTTATCTGTAAAACAACATTTTGTTTACTGAAATGTTTACCTTTGTGTGGCACACATGACCATAACTGCAATCTTAGTTCCAACCATGACTACTATTTGACAGTTAAACCTCTTCTACTTTCAAGAAGTCTATCCTCAATACTGAAAAAAAAAAAAAAAAAGTATTTGAGAAAACACAAAAATTAGGATTTGATAGGAGGAATTATGTGGTTTCTAAACCTTAGCTGATGGTGCATGTGTTCCCTGGCAGACTCCTCAGGGAACCACAATAGCAATGTTGAATAAAAGCCTTTAGATGCAACTCTTGTTGCAAACTGATATACAGAGTAGCTTTCATCTTTAAGTATCCCAAAAGACTACATGAGTTTTTGCATAGATCCTTTCATTCATCAACAATGCTTCCATTTTTGCAGTCAAATATGATATTTTGTTCCATTAGCATTATAGATAATATTTAGGAAAGGATCTTTGCAGAGACTAATTACAAAAAAGCTTTGCTTTCAGTACTCCAACTAATATCAACATTTCATTAACAGTATTGAGGCAATTATTTTAGCAGGCTCAAGGAGGAATGAGAATAGTTTCTAGTAACACACAAGTTTGCCTTAATGGACTAACCTGATCTTGGTCATATTCAACCCGACACTGCAGTCCAAGACTGTATGTCCATAAGCATTAGATGCTAAAAATCTAACAAAACATAACATCACAATGTTCTCTACAAAAATCATAATGTCATCATGCCCTCTAACTAATAAAAAACAAGTTCTACAGAGAACTGGATAGGAATTAAAAAAAAAAAAAATATCTCACAGATTGGAAAATACTGATGCATCAGAAATAGGCCAAGAGGTAATGATTGCACAATTCAGGGTTCAGATCATTCACCTGAATCAAAACGGAACTAGATCAGATTCTCTGATTTGGTTAATGTTATATTTAAAGTTTTTAAAACCTTTAAAGATATAAAAGATAATAGAAAGCAGACTTCCCTGGTAGCCAATGCAGACATGACTAAGTCATTTTCATGAGAAGAGGAATACCTAGAGTTCAGAATAAAGGCCAGATCTGGCAAAACAGAAATCTGAACCAGTGGATTACATTCCAAGTGAGACTTCCCTCCTGAAGCTCATCGGGACTGCTGTGTTTCATTTTTGCAGTCCTAGCCAGGTTTTGGGCTATCTTACTCCACAATGAAAAAAACCTTGAAACCTCATTAAAGCTACAGAAAATGGTAAAAATTGGTTCTTTTACAGCTCTAGTTCCAAACATTTTCTTATAATCCCATCAGGAATTAGAAAACCATAAAATGGATTAGGTAAATCATATTTTATGCTACCTGTTACCAAGGCATGTTTTTGCCAGCATTCATATAAGAGTAGTGTGAAATACGTTCTCCACTAAAACACTAAAAAGGAGAAGCCCTTAATATCAATACACCTTTCACTTACAAGTCATATAAATTTATTTTACGTGAAAGAATAAGTCACTGTGGATTGAAAAATTAAACTTAATTCCACTTTCCTTATAAAAAGAAAAATAAAGTGCTTTAGCATTTCCCCATGTTACTTAAAAGTTATATAATTTATTAGCTTTGAGAGGGAATACTTACTGAATTTAACCTTTAATTTCTCAATGATCAAAATATTTAAAACACCCACATAAAATGCCTCAAAATTTAAGCTTCCGTTTTACAGATTGTTACCACATCTCTGAGCAGATGGGTAATTGCTTCAAACTGCACTGATCTGCTGCTATCTTGTCACATGTACTTATTTCCTTGAGAAAAGTTCTACAGACATGACAGACAGAAATGCCTTCAGAAAGCTAATTTTTTCCAAAAATCACAGTTCCTATGATTTTTAAAAGCACAAACTTCTGAACCATTTACTTAAAATTCCATTTTATCTTATGAAGATACTAATACAGAGGTTGATTAATATGAAATGCTTTATCAAAATGGCAGTTCAGTGCAGTTCTAGTGTTGGAAGAAAATTGCGTTATGTTTGATGATTTGACAGAGCTGATTAAGGCAGGACAAAAAATATGATTAGTGTTACGTTTAATTTGGTAAAGTTATTAATCTTTTTATTAAGCTTGTAAATTAGAACAGGTTGTTATATTTTTCTTTTCCAAATAGTCTACGCAACAATCATTTGATCTCTGCTAGCCTCTTTCTAACTATAACCTTGAGAAGGGTATTAAGTCACTCATCAGTTTAAATCCAGTCATTCTCCAATATGCCTTCATTTCTAAGTGACATATACTTTAAAGAAACATGTCTTTACTATCACAACGTGTTTCCTTCCTGTAATCATGACTTTTCTGAGATAGTGGGAATGATACTGTAATGACACATACATTAAAAGAAGTCCAAGTCAAGACAAAAAACTTAATTATTGGAAAAGAAATAATCATTGTTACTACAATGTATGTGAGAGGCTTGCTTTTGTCATTTAGATTTTCCATGGCAGACTCTTCGACTAAAAGACCAGAGGATGAAATGGCCCAAGTCAGCAGTACACAAGAGATTCCTTTTGTAAAATCTTTCCCTTTCCTCTTCTCCCATACTTCCAGAAACAATCCCATTATTTCCATTTTTTGTCTCATTCCTCAGAAAAGATTCTATACCATTTCCAGATAAAATCTGTCTTTTGTCTTTGCTTTCTCCTCTGCCAGTGTCTTGTGGCAATCATGCCTTTCTGCACCATTGGAAAGCATGGTATCATAATGGTATGGAACAACCTTTCGGCCACTTTGGGTCAGCTATCCGCGCTGTCTCCCCCCAGGTTCTTGTGCACCACCAGTGTCCTTGCTGGCAGGGCAGCAGAAGCTGAAAAGCCCCTGACTTAGTGTAAGCACTGCTCAGCAACAACCAAAACGTGTTATCAACGTTCTTCTCATCCTAAGTCCAAAGCACAGCACTGTTCCAGCTATTACTAAGAAAATTAACTACTCCCAGCTGAAACCAGGACACCAGCTCTAAAATACTGAGAAAACAGATATGTGGGTCTCATGCCAGTCTGTGTCCTGGGGAGTCCTAAACAAAGTGTCTCCTCTCTCATGTCATGGGATGAGTAGAGGTTGGAAAAGCCTGTGGGTTACAAAATCCCAGAAGAGATGGTTAGATGGAACCTGTGGAGGTCTGTAGTCCAGCCTCCTCCTAAAAGCAGGATTAACACCAAACTACACCAGGTTAGCTGTGGCTTTTTCTATCCAAGTCTTGAAAACCTCCAGGGATGGAGATTCTAACATTTCTCTGGGTGACTGAAAAAATATCCTAATTACTGACACCCTCACTAAATAGGTTATCAAGTCCCATACCCTTCCATTGCAATCCACCATGAAATAGTTGACCAGTGCAGAAGGTGCCGAAGGAAACCTTTCAAACACATCCGACACCACACACTCAGTCACTGTTTACTGAAGGAACGCAGCTTTGGGAGTGGGGTAGAACAGATCTCAGGACATGACAGAAGCAAACTGAATATATATGACATTGTATATGGTGAAAACACAGAGAAGATAACAAAAAGGAGTAAAAGACAGTCACAGCCACTATAAAACAGGAACAACAGGAAGAGCAGATAGACAGGAATTGCTCCAGTATTGTAATCCCCAGTTCAGCACACCAGATTACTGCTAATTAAGCCCCAACAAGTTCCTTTCACTTTGGTAGAGTGAAAGCACTGCTTTTTGAGTTGCCATTTACCACATTTTGTTACTGTAGTTTCAGCAATCTCATTATCTTTTCCTAATTGGTTTTAGTAAATGAGATTTTTAAAGAGCAGCGTACGCGCCTGTGTTTTCTGCCCCAACCTTTTCACATGACAAGGTAATTGATACTGCAGCACTGAGTCAGAGTAAACTCAGTGGCAACACCAGCGAGCCTTGCTTAGTATTCAGTGTGAAAGCATCCAGTTTGTTAACATTGCTGCTGTGCCTCCAGGCGCTACTGCTCCCCTGCCTTCACACTGCTGCTGCCTGAGATCCAAAATATTACCAAAAGCCCATCACTGGGTTTCTTTCTTCTCCGCTAGCTGGCTAGGTGTCATGATGATTCTGATATTTCATTTTCCCAGCAGTCGCTTCCCAAAGTCCCGCTTTATGTTGAGAAATGCCTTACACTGTTAACATCAAACTTTCCTGGGGAATCGTAGGTTAAAGACAGACATAGATGCAAATTAGAGATAGAAAGAAAACTAAAATTCCCAGAAAGTTAAATAAAGTGGATAACAAAATCAACCATACCCTAACAAATTAGCTGCAGATAAATAACAGTACATGTAAAAAATCTCCAGTGTAGTCCTTTACAAGTCTCATCATGACACCATTAGCACAAATCACCACTTTCCATGTGAATAGCCCGTTAAAACTTTTTTACTTGTATAAGTTTATATTAAATATGCAAATATGGGAAAGAGACGCTGTATTTGAGATGCAATATATAAAAGCCAAGAAATCAGCCTCCTTGGCTTTTAAACTGCATTTTTTTCTCCAAGCTTTTTCTACTTTAACACCTTCAGATTATTCCTCTTTCTTATGTTATGTAAAGAGAATTGTGCAGTTAGTTTTCATACACTAATTGCACAATTCATTTCTGGACATAAGTACCGTATATGGAACTCACTTGACTTAAATGAAGGATCATGTCTAAGGATTCACCATCTCTGTCTTTTGAGATTATAATTCTTGCATAGCATGCCTAGTTTTCAAACTGCTATCATTCCTGACATATAGCATTTCCTCAGCAAAATGTATAGTAGTCTAAAATACTTAAAAGAGCTTTATGGCTTCTTTTTCAAAACAACAGACGTTGTTCTTAAATATAAACAGAATTTTCTATATTAGACAATAAAGCATGGATGTCAGGCTCTTTCACAGAACATGTCCTATTACATGGCTCACTGGAGAGGGTATAACATAATATATGTATTTCTGAGGCATTTCTTAATTAGAACAAAAGGATTAAGCCTAAAAGTATCTTCAAAGCAAACCAGGTAGCAAGTTTATTTTGTATTAGTTCACAGCTATTTGGAAATTCTGTGTCTTCTGTGCAGCTCATACTTGATTCAAATGCTGGGAAGATGTGATTTTCTTTTATTCAAGAGTGAAAAACACATTTTTCATACAAGTACATATAAATAATTCAAGTACTGAAACAAAAGAATATTTCTGCAGAAGTTTGTATATGATACTATTACACAGACCTATGCTGTATTGTTTTTCCAACAGTTTGGGAAGGAAAGGGTAGCAAAAGGAACAACAGAAACAGCAGGAAAACCAGAGTAACTACAACAAAATTGTCTTTCTAATCCACTCCTGATGCCAAATCAGTTTTCTGTGACTATCGCTTATTTGTTTCTTTGTGATGCAAGGTCTAAAAGAGCATTATATTGACTATTCCTTATTAAAGGCTTGTTTACTTATTATGAATACAGAAAAGAACACTTAGATGCTACTCAGTTTTGATGCCAGTAAGGTCTTCCCAGTTAGAAAACTGGCATCAAAAACCTGGGCAAGCGCACAGCTGCTTTAATTCTGTAGGCAGTGACACATTCAAATGCTGTACAACAGGTGCAGTTATACTGTCTGTGCCATATTGAAGCTTTGTACATTATGATTTTCTTTTGGATTGGCTCACTAATCTTGAACTTTGGTTCTGACAAGAAATATAAAATAGTTTTGTGCATGCTCCTTAGGAAGGATACAGACCCTCTGAGGAACAGGAGTTTCCTTTGTGGCACAGAGCAGCTAGAACAGACAGAGCTGTGAGTGGAGACACACAATGAGGTTTTCCACAGGAGTGTCAACAGCAAAGGGAAAACTAGAGAATGCTAGAAATGCCCCAGTGCTGAACGGGGCAGAAACCCTGCTGATGAGGCAAGGAAAACACTGAGGTACAGAGTGTCTTTTTCACATCTTTTTGTTTGTTTGTTTTCTGGCTAGAATTCTCCTCAGGAATACCAGGACCCTCAGACCCATGGGAAAGTCTGGAGAAAAGTAGACTTACTCTCAATAAAGCAGGATCAACTTAGGAAATATTTAAATAAACTAGACATGCACAAGTCCATGGGATCTGACAGGATCTTGAGTACTAAAGGAGCAGGCACTGTGAGGCCTCTTGTCATCATCTGAAACGTCATGGCAATGGGGGAAGTCTCCCGAGTACTGAAAGAAAAGCCGATGTCACTCCTGTCTTCAGGAAGGGCAAAAAGGAAGATCCAGAGAACTACAGCCCAGTCAGCCTTACTGTATTCCCTTGAAAGGTGGTAGATCAAATCCTCCTGGAAGCCATTTCCAATCATATTAAGCACGATGGCCGCTGGGATTAGTCAGCATAGATTCATGAAGGAGAAATGCCTGGCCAACCAACGTCTACGATGAGATGACTGGCTCAGTGGACAAGGGGACAGCAGCGGATGTTGTTTATCTTGACTTCAGCAAGACTTTTGACATCATATCCCATGATATCCGTAACAAATTCTTCCTTCTTCTCTTAACATTTCACTCTCTCAAAGATACACTGATGGGCTGAGATTTTATTCACAAATTGTGAAAACTATTTCCTGTCAAAGTGATTTTGCCTATTTCGTTCAGAGTACCCGTTGCCCTCAAAACTCAATATTCACCTCTGAGCATATTCATACTGGAAACTGGCAGACACGATAGACTATGTATTTAGTCCATAGCTGCAGTGTGGCTTTTAGCTTGTATTTATATTTTTTGTTAGCACATGGAACGTATCAGAAGATCTGAGAATTAGGATGGCATGATAAAGTTGACAAGAGAATGACAATCAAGAAAACAGATTTTTTTTTTCCACAGGCATTAGTGTACAATGGGCTTACCGATAAAACTCAAAGTCAGAGCAACACTGACATATCATATAGAATTACTGATACTGACATGTCAATAAGGAAGCAGCAATGTTTTAAGAAATACCCCAGAATATTTTTAATTAATTTCTGTCTAATATACTTTTATCTGTAAAACTAAAATAACCATTATTTTTTATAATTAAGGTAGAGTGTTCTATGTTCAAACACCCGTTCTTTGGGTTTTTATCATAAAATGTCTTGTGCTCTCACATCACAGATGTTGTGTTCATATAATGATCCCACATGCCACATTATGCAGACAACTTTGTTACACTTAACACACTGACTGAACCATGCACATCTCAGAAAACCTCAGAAGAAACACTTTTTCATTTGGAAACTTCTGAAAGTAACATTATAATCAATGGAGTGAAAAATATGGAGGAAGCACAGAAAATTGGAAAGTTTTAAGAGGTTGTTGCTTTTGAGATAGTAGAAAATAGACTAGCTCTCCTGACCTTCATCATAAAAGGAAAAACAGAGACTGCAATCAGAGATCAGTTTAGGTGATGGACAAGAGAGAAGCAATAATTGGAATCAATAACGGACCTGGAAACAGAGAAAGGATTCTACAGAATGGCAAATTATTGATGCAAAAACACATCAGCATTTATGTTTGACTTTGTGAATGGGCATCCAAGGAATTTCCACTTGTTTCCCCAGGACTAGATCAGTCATCTGTACAATTGTCAGTTTGGGGAAAGAAGATATGGTACACTGGATGACAGTCAAGAATCTTTATTCCAGCAAATATCAAATTTCAATTTAAAATTGAACTTGAAAATTGTAACTGAACCTTCAAATATCACATTTCTTGGCTCTTAAAAGAGTGGGATATACTGAAGGAAATACAGTTACATTCTCTATTGTCATTTATATAATTCGTATAAATTATCTGCAATCATTTATGTACTCTATAATCCTGTTAAAAAGCAGCACATGATTATTTTGTTAAACATTACAAGCACACAATCTATTAGGCATCTGGAAGTCAGCTTGAAGACATAGTCAACAACTGAAGTTACATCTCTTCATAGCCTAATGCTAGTTCAGACTTTTTAAGGCTTTTTAAAATGTAAGATCCTTCCTTTCAACATATGAAGGAGAAATCTGCAGGTGTAAGTAGCTGAATCAAAAATGTCCATGGTCTTTACCACGGGCTGCAGGGGAATCTCTGCTCTAGCACCTGGAGCCCCTCCTGCCCTTCTTCTGCCCTGACCTGGGTGTCTGCAGGGCTGTTGCTCTCACATATTCTCATTCGTCTCTATTGGCTGCTGCTGTGCAGCAGGTTTTTTCTTAAATTTGTTATCCCAGACACACTACCATAGTCACTGATGGGCTCAGCCTTGGCCAGCAGTAGGTCCATCTTGGAGCTGGCTGGTACCGGCTCCATCAGACAGGGGAAGCTCTAGCAGCTTCTCACAGAAGCCACCTCCCACTACCAAAACCTTGCCATGCAAACCCAATACATTCTATCCCTCGTCTCTATGAATCACATATTTAAACATTATTAAAATACATATTAGTCACACAATCTTCACCAACTTCACTTACATCAACAAAAACAATTCCCCACACCAAAACCAAAATAACATCATCACAGCACAGAAAAAAGTGCACAATTTACACACAATCCACCCCTCATCCCTTCACCACAACTGTAATTCCCCATGATCATTTCACTCTTCACTCTTTAGTTGTGTTCAGTCCATGTTTTGCCCATTACCTCTCCCAATTACTGTCCTTATCTCAACCCATGAGCCTTTGATTTTCACTCCCCTGTCCTGGTGAGTAGAGGAGTGATAGAGGAGCTTGGTGAAAACATGGCATCCAGCCAGGGTCAACCCACCACAATAACAGAGGCATTTGGTACGTAACAAGGATTGGTAATAATTTCATGTGCACTGCTCAATATGGTGTACATATATATATATGTGTGTAGCATATTCATTGTATCATAGGACATGTCCAAAAGCTCTACCCAGCCCCACAATCTGCATGCATTTTTGTACATGTATATCAAGGTGGCAATTTCCTAACCATGCTGTCAAAAGTTTTGCTGCATAAAGAACATTTCTGGCTAAGAAACTATATTGCAGGTTCTCAGTTCTCAAAAATTAAATAAGAAGAGTAAGTTAAAAAAGCAGAAGTTCAAGATAAACAAAGTGTGCATAGTTTTAAGCTTCAAAGCCTTAACGTATTTTTACAAATAATATACACAAGTGCAAACATTTTTATGAAATGCAACATGGCTCCTTAATACACAAAACTGAGGTTGATTTTTCTCTAGAACTGGAAAATACATTCTACAAGAGAATCAGCCTGATGTTGGTAAGACCTAGAGCTGAACACCTTAGGCCTACCTGAGGTAGCTAAATTTTTAATCGTTTTGGAAAATTAATTTTATGTCTATTTTTATTAGCACATTATATTACAGCGAGTCCCAGAGAATGTAGAATGATAAATGCATTCAAGTGGCTCAGGGTAGTCACGGCTGAAGACCATTAGACCATTCTGAAGACCAGCCTTGATAATTGGGCAATTCCTTGCTTTTTAGGCACCAGTAGCCTGGGCTCCATTCAGGTCAAAGCTCAGTTGGTAATAAAATAAGACTTGGTAATAAAATAATTTATTTCAATTACACTTTTAGTTTCAATTTGCTGTCATTCCTGCATTCACGCTGCAGATTTCTTCTTTCATCCCTACAGCAAAAGTGAAGTGCAAAAGCACAAAAGTACTGCTCAGTTTAGGCTGAAGTTGCAGTTTTCAGTGGAAAACTGAACACCAAGGCAGACAAAATGTTCTGCTCCAAAAAAAGTGAATGTAGAAGCCTGGGGAGTTCAGTCAAGTGCCCTGAAAATGTACATAATCTCAAAAGTAGAATGCAAAGTTGCTATTCTAATTTATTCTGTACTACCCTAGTCTAGTTTTTATGCAGGCAGTTCTATTTGGGTTCACAAAGGGGAATCATTTGGAAAAGAAATGAAAAATTAACAGGTTACAGCAAAAAGCCAAAGGTATCAGAAGAAAGTGGTGGTGGTGTTATAAGCCATTATGTCCACGACCCAACAGACCATAGTTTTATTTAAGCACAAAATATCAGTTCATAGCAGTCTGATGAGTCATCACTCAATTATTTAACCAGTTAACTTCCTTTGTAGCTCATTTTAAAACTGCTTTCCTATATTGCAAGTTCTTCTATCAATATGGGTGCATCTGCTTTCATAAATGATCAAAAAGCAAGAAATCAACTTTGAAAGCAGATATGCACCTCATTTAAACTTTGCACTTACTTTGAAAGAACTATTTTAAAGTGCAGAGTGCATGAGATGAAGCAGACGTCATTTCTTTTCTAAAATTAGAGCTCTTAAACTGTAAGACATCAGAAAAGCTAAAGTTTACACAGCATTTTGTCTGAAGAATCAAGTACCCAAACTTTAAAGAGCATATGAGGCAATATGGCATTGCCTCAGTCCCATGGTGCACAACCCCATGAAGTAAGCAGGGTGTGGAAAATCCCATTGGATTTCAGAGGTTTTCAAGATTTATCTGGACAAAGCTGTGGATGACCTAACCTTGTGCTGGCAGTAGCCTTGCTGCAAGTCAGAAAGTGGATGAACCACCACCACCAGTAGTCCCTTCTAATCATACAACATCTGTCATTCAATTAAATATGCCTGAGCATTGTAAGCTGCTACTGACATTGGTGCTATCCAGGAAAAGAGAAATGAGCAGCAGCAATAATTGCAAGGAGCCCAAGGGTGTGAATGGGACACCAAATGCTTCTCTCTGTTTTTTTAAGTGTCTCGCTATGGTTCAGATTTCCTATCTTACTAAATCAGAGAGGAAAATGCCTACAATTAGTTAGTGTTTAACTTAACCTAATTACTAAATCCAACAGAAACAAAGTGACTTTCCCCCAGAAAACAGAGCTGCCATAGCCCATTGCCCAGCTGTTCATGCTTTGGTTAAAGGAAAGGAAAAAACGTATTTTGGTGATTCTGAATAGCAAAGTAGTCTTTAACTTCTTCTGTTCCAGCCTACTATTGCAGGATAAAAAACATGACAGATGAATTTGAACTATAGTATACCTTGGATTGTATTTTCAGTAGAGTCTTCTGAACAAAACTTTGAGTTTTGTAACAGGAATTAATCAAATTCAGCCCAGAAACAACGCACATTCCTTTTGGAAAACTTGATAACACATAATATATACACCAGGGGGATTTTCATACAAATAGATGTTCAACCCTTCTGTTCTGGTGGAGACTAGTACTTATTTATCTAAATTTACTTTAGTTGCTGTTAAAAAGAGACTGCAGCCGTTCAGGAATGCTTAATACTCCAGGCAACCAGGGAAGCATAACTGCTGACAGCATTGCCACTTTTAGAACAACCTTTCTTAAAAGGCATGCCTGCCAGTACGTTCAGTACCTCAGCAAGCCAATGAAAAGCAGATGTTCTTTTGGTATCCTCTGAGTGTCAGCCATGACCTTTAAAGGTGAGATTTAAATGAACGATGTTTTTCAATAAAATTAAAAATATCGTCTTACATTATCCTAAAAGATCAAGAACTGTTACTTCTCCTAGTTTATAGAAATGTAGCTTGTCACACAGAATCATTACGAGAGCTGATGTATAAAAGAACAAATGTTTAAAGTGGGATCGAAAGCCTACTAAAGTCAAGAGAACTATCGGGACATATTTTAACTCATGTGCCTAATTTGCATAAAACTGACCTTTCGTATTTTGGCAGATTTTATATCTATAATCGTAGAACATGCACAATTTAGCTAGTCACAGGTACAGGTATAGATATCTACTAGGTACTGGTGATAATTACACCTGAAAATAGTTCTACAGTGATTTTTCATAAGCACCTTTGAAAGGTTATATATATATATGGCTTAACAAAGGACAAACAGAAAAAATTAAAGACATGATCAGATCTGAACAACGGAGCTTCTTTTTCCCCATTTTATCCATTGACGTCTCTGTCCAGTGAATTTTTTCAGGATATGGGTACTAGGAGCTCAGCTGACAATCTCTGCAAACATTTCTTCTTCCAATAAATGGATTTCCAAATAACCCAAGTTTATGTTTAAAGCCCACCACATTTTCCTACACACCTCACCATCAGAACAGTGTCTGTGCGAACTCCTTACTTTGTACATAATTTTACCATATTTTATATCTGCAAGTGATAATATAAGAGCAAGTATAGCTCTGTATTTTCCACAGTTTGAGTATCTTATGCTTTAAAGGATCAGATGTCTCAGATTTTTCTTGGCATTACTTCTGAATTAAATATATTCTTCTAAATAGCCTATCTTCTTCAAGTGTAAAATTTGAAATATCTTTAAGAGTAAGACGGGATATGGTTACTGTCCATAAATACATTATCAAAAGCACAAACTCTGGGAGGAAGAAAAAGCTACTTAAGCTAAACGACTTTTTTTGCATAGGAACAAACGGTCCTCTGTTAATAGACAAACGTATGATTGAATCTGGAGGTTTAATTCTACGTGCGTGAGTTTTGGAACAGCTTTTTAAGTGTCACAAGGGATAAAACACATAACTGGGGTTGAAAATCATGTTTCTATCAATGTATGAAAGAGATCAGGTAGTGTGGCTGTCAGCAACAGCAGTAAGCCGGTCTCTGAGCAAGGTGGCCCCTTCCTCATGTACATTCCTACTTATTCTGACAATAACATTAGACAAGAAAACTTTAGCCACTGCAGCACCAGCACTGGAAAACTTGGAATCTCTTCATAATGGGTGACATTTACATTACTTTTTAACCGAGTAAAAACTGCTTTATTAAACAGAATTTCATCTCATAGTGAAAATATTCTCTTCTAGCATTTTCCCTTCCAACTGACATTAAAGCAACACCTGTAGAACCAAGATGGGAATTATTTTTTCTTAGTGTAAGCCTATGAAATGTGTATTAAAACCACACACATACATCATCGTAGACAAGCATTTGAGAGGCAGAAACAGTATTCATCTGATTTAAACACTCTGAGCTAAACATCTTCCCTAAATCATGTTAGCAGGTGGTGTTGGGTTACCCCTGCAAACCGCCTGGAGAACAACCTGGGGTGGGACTTCAAATGAAATTTTCTTCTGAGCCTTGTGTTTTAACAGAGTACTGATTTAACCGATTGATTGGACTAATTTAATTTTGGACAAGCCCTTCTCTCTAGTGAGAATCTGATGCTACCTTTATCTTCATCCAGGAATTTTAAGAGGAAAAATGTGGCTGATGCTTTATATGTTACTCTGCCTTTCAGACTCTTTGACCTATCTAGTACTTCCTATTCAGGAATGCCCTGCATGGGAACTTGCAGAACATCGGACCTTTTCCTTTCAGTCGCATACATCACCACTGGTTGCTTTAGCTATTGAAGATCTCTTCTTTTATTTATTTAACATTATGCTGTTTGTTATGACATACCCTTGAAATTGTTCTACACAAAGTTTACTCATTGCTCATGTGGTTCAACATTTTGGAAGCATGTCTTAAGAAATGACAGCTGCAGTATGACCAAGATAGAAAAGTCTACACAACACTGTTGGTTACAGATGCAGTTTCCCCACAGAGGATATTGAAATTTGTCAGTGCTGCGATCCCTACCAAGCACTGTAATCTTGCAAGTCATTCTGTTAATACACTGCACTAGAGCTCCTGCTGAAACCTTTCTATGCTGTTAGACTTTGTGCCGCTGAGTGCAATAAACAAATCAAAATACCTAAGTGATCAAATGTACAGCTGCTCTTTAAGTCAATATAAGCCTCCAAGAAGAGGAGTTAATTCAACACTTGTAAAGAATCAGTCAGACAGGACTTCATTAGCAGAGGTCAGGGTAAGAACCACTGCCTGGTTTCTGGGATGCTCTTGCTTTTATTCTCTCTGCAACAAATAGAATACATTACAGAAGCTGACTGGGAATGAGGAGTCTTGAGAGAGCATCTGAGAGGCTTTTTGAAAGTTAATGGTTACTGAAAATTGAGTTGATTGTCCAGCATTTCCTGTCTTAGAACTAAGATATCTTTTGCTCACGGGCTTTGCAATACTGATGCATTCTTAATACATTGCCTTTGTCTGTTATGCTAGAGAACACTGGGTTTATTTAAATCTCTGATTGCTTCCACCTATTATCCTCCACTGGAGCAATTAATTAGCTGCTTCACTTGCAAATGCTTACAGTCAGTTTCAAACTGCACTTAAGGAAGCAATATTTTGTGGGTGGGAATTTGATGTCACTAGAGAATCTCCTTATTTAATCTATTCTTGATTTGTTTTTCAACTAAGTTAGCTGAAGGTTAGCTGGTATATTTACATGTAAGGATGTGAAGGTTTGATATTTTCCTGTGTGAATCTAAGAGCTACCAGAAGCTGTACCACAGATAATTTTACAACATATAGAGTTTACTACCAAACACAGTATCTGTAGGTCATTAATCTCATAAGGAAAGCATATCTTTCTTGGTCATTTGAGACTATTAGAGAAGTAGCCTTATTGGTATGCAGGACTTCTGAAAGAGCAAAAAGAGGTACAGAATAGCATAACAAACTGAACATTGTGATATTCAGCTTCCTAGTACTCAAATAGGTAGGTCCCAATATCTGCATTTCAGTTCATGCAAGAGCATGGCCACTATTAATTCAGATGGATTATGAAATTTATGTCTTTACTCACAGTTGCTCTCTGTTTCTTTCTTCAGGCTGCTCTGCAGAAGGCTCTGTGGTGCCCACTGGAGAAGCAACTTCTGAGAGCAACTATGCTTGGGAGACAGGTGTTAAAAGACCAGCAAGACAAAGGAGGAGACAGGGTAGGGAAGACCTAACCAGCTGGGAACCTTCTACAGAACCAACAGCTTCCACCTGTGGAGGAGAGGAGAGCACATGTATCACCCCAAGGTTGCAGAACAGGGGTGGGGATTTGCACCATCCAGGATAATCTCTTAACTGGCCCAATAGAAAACCTGACAGAAAAAGCCCTTTGAATTTAAAGGTCTTTTAGGAGATGTTCACTTTAGGGAAAAGAATGGCCTGGACAGCCCAGCCCAGCCCAAGCATTCCACATGAGCTAAGGTCCCACTGCAGTGCCTATGAAGAAATACAGCCTGCATAATCATAGATTTCTCTGCATCATGAGATGCTGTGGTTCTGGTTCACATGATAAACCTACATGCAGATTCCCAGAAATGCAATGATATTGCTGCTTAACATCTTCACCTGTCTTTCCTTGTTCAAAGAACTTGAACAACCTTTCCTAATGCATCTGGGAGTTCAGCTCTGTACAGGTAAGCGTTATTAGCACCTATAGCTTCCTTGATCAGTACATCTGGCATCTGTATTTTCAGAGTAAATAAATGCAGTTGCAAGTCAATGACCATTTCTACACCAGCATGGAGTTAATTCATCCAGAGAAACAACACACCATCCACACAGACTATGAAGCGACAGCATGCTTGTCTAAACTGTGTTGTCTAGGTACAAGGAAAGTGCCATTTTCGCCTTCTGCAGATGCAGTGTTCAGCTGTAATTTCACTTGCTGTGGTTACCTTACTGAGAAAAATGTGGTATTTTATGTTGCTGTCAAAAGTAGCCCTTCTTACTTTTTTGAGTGCTCAGACATGTAGACTGTTCCCTGATGACTTCATAGTGTTTTAGTGCATCACCAAAAGAGACTAGTTTTGCCCCTTTTCCCCTGCTCTGAAGTCCCTGCACTTTTAAGCTATTAAAAAGAAAGAAATGACTGAGAGGCAAAGGAAAAAATCTACTCAAAATTTGAGTAACGGTATTTATATTTGTCTCATACATGGCCAAGTACCAATCACACACAGAGCACACTTGATGTCTGGCTGAGAAAGTGTTCGTTTACATTTATTCCATTTAGGTCATCCTTCATATCAGCAATGCACTTCTGTTGTGATTGAAATGCCAGGTTTTAATATAGCAGTATTAATATGTTGGGTGTGGGGAGGAGAGAATAAGGTGCTTTATCACATGGTCTCATTTGTAATTGTTTATGATTGTAATAGTCATGATGGGCTGACAAGTTTATGAGTTCAATTTTGGGCATGAAAAATATGAAAAAGGCTTGTGGGAACATAGATCCTGAAGAAACTTCAAATTTTGCAGACACAACTTACATTCATCAACACCCCCATATAAATGATCAACCTTTAAAGCCCACAGGGATGGTTTCAAGCTTCACTCTGTTGTAACAACATGTCAGCCAGAGAGTCATTAGTGAGCAGATAAAAGTGATGCAGTTAGTTAGATCTGAAGGTCTCAGGGCTGAAAGGTATGAAATAAAAATCGTAAATGCTGCAGCTAGACTTATCAAGACTAGAATTTGCGATCGTTCAGAAGTACAAGGTGAAAATGGAGAATGTGATAACATGATAAATGGAACTGATCATATCTGTGACAGTCTTTTGATCTTCAAAAGCCCAGAGGGCTTAAGTTTTGCTGATAAATCTTGCTATAATTACTTCATGTCATTCAAACTCTCTGTCACAGAGAAGGCTGCAGGTGTATTGTTATGGAAAAAAGGGGCTTGTGAGCCTTCTGATCACCTCTGCATCCAAGATGACAGAAAAAAACCAAGCTGCAACTGGTGGGATCTGCACTGACAAGGAGGTTTTTTCTATTTCTCATGATCCCAGGATTTCTTAGGCTATCAAGCAGCCTTTTGGAAATAAGGCTCATGTAGCTTTCAGACACATCGCCTTTCTGAGAGATTTAACTTTTCTGATTCAGTGAGGAAAATAAGAATTCTCCAGTAGTAAGTAAATTCTACTGGAAGATTTTAGGACCTGTGTTGATTTGCTACAGTGATTTGACCTGTATGTTTTAATCTTGTTTGTTGAAGTATGACTTTAAACCAGTGGTCACAGTAAGCAGGAGCACAGGAAAACAGTCCCTTCTCAACCAAAAACTAAAGCAGGGATTTCCGTATGTGACATCTGTGATCACCAGACCTGCTCAGCAGCCCTCTAAATCTGCTCTGCTTTACTGCCAGTTGGCACAGGGCAGTCAATACTGTAGGCCACAAAGGGGAGTGAAAGAAGATTGTAACCTGAGAGGGGCTGCCTCCAGCATCAGGACCTCAGCTCACACAACATCACCCGGACCCTCTGAGGATCAAGAAAGGGCTGTCTGAAGCGGGGTCAAACAAAGCAATACAGGGTCTCCTCTGTCTCTTGGGCAAAAAACACTGTGCTGAAAGGTCAGCAGTTCCCCCTTTCCCAAGGGTTGCCTCCTACCAGAGGGAAGAAGCATCCCATGTGTACAAAACTCTCACCAAGAAGGAAGGAGAGGGATCTGGAATGGGGAGAGGGATCCATACCCTCATCCCATAGGGTCAGGAGGACCTGAGATAACTACAAATAAATACATGGTAGTATAGCATTTAAAGGGTAAACTACCTAAAGAAAATTATTTCCAGCAGATGATAAGGAATCCAAGTCAGAATGAGTGAATGTTCATGGCTGCTGTATGCTGGCAGCAAGGATCAGGTTTCAAGATACTCTGAATTCTAGCAGAAGGATTTAAAAAAATCCTGCATCTAAATGTCATTCTGCAAATTCTAATGGGAATTTTGAGAGAGAAATTTTCAAAATGCAGAACTTCTGTGAGTTACAGACCTACAAGAAGTACTGTCTCAAGGAGCTTTATCATCACCCCACAGCAAAGGAAAATGAACTTACAGTCTTCCAGAAAATGTTAACACATCTTTTCTGTGACTAATACAGAGAGGAAGGAAAGAGCAAACACAGCAGCACTGCTATTGTTTATACCCAGCAGCAGCAATAGCCAGTTCTTTTGGATACAAACAAGAACAGTGATCCTTAAAGAGCTGATTAAACAAACCATTATTATCTAGGGGTCCTCTGGAAAACATGGATTCTGGAAATAGCCATTCATGTGGCAAAAAAAGAATATTTCTTCCTGAGTTCATCTTAAAACAGACTGTAAAGTTTGACAGACTCTGCTGCTGTGGTGGTCACTTCTTTTGGTAAAGGTGTAATAGTTCTAGCAGAAAAATTGGTGTGTGGAATAATTGTCTGCACCTATTAAAAGAACCTGTTCTTCTCACTAATTAGAATCCCCTGAAGTAAAAAACAGTATATATGCAGAATTTATCTATGCATAGTCATTAATCATAGGAGAAGACTGCAGAGGACTTCCTTGGATAATTCACGGGATAGCATTAAAAGATGCGCAGAAATTCATCAAGGCCAGCCAGGTTTGTGACAACTGGAAGTCCAGTCATGACAGTCACCATAGATAGCACTTGGCCTACTAGGAATCAGTGAGATTGTGAACGTGTGCTTCAGCGCATGTCACCTACCAAACAAGTGCAAGTTCCTTCTGAAAATACCATTCTTCACAAGGATAGTGACTAAAAGGCAGTTTGTTTTAAAGAGAAAGGTAAACTCATGCCAGAAGATGATAGAAAGAAATGATGTTCAAAGTAGGATAGGTGTGAAAAACTAAAAAAAAAAAAAAAAAAAAAAGCTTTTCTAAAAAAAAAATAATCATTTTCCTTGCTGACATAAATTGAAAATTAACCTTGGAATATTAACTCCAAATAAATCTGCAAAAGCCATTTGATATGAGGGTTTATCTCTGAATTAGAGTACGCCAAAAAAAAGGGAACACAATTTGTTGGTTTTAGTCCACCTAAAATATGAAGGCATACCATATTTCTTAGTCTGAATACTGTTACAGTGGGTTGCGCCAGCGATCACTGTTGTAAGAAAAATACATCATTACCAGATTTCTAAGGTGCGTGCAGTGACATGAGCCCTTTTAGTAACACAGGTTATAATTGGAATTAGCTCTCAATTACTTCCTCAGAACCAGCTAAGCAGAACCAGACACTGCTCAAAATTATTTCAAAATAGTTCAGAATGAAGATACAGTACAAAGGTCCTCTAAATAATCTAAAATTAAATTATTAATGCCTCATTTTCAGGCACTACAGTGTCTACTGTAATGTTAACTAGCACCGTCTCTCTCTCTCTGCAGTCGCAACCACCTCTGTGCAAGCTGAACCACAGCTACGTTACACCGCGTTGACCAGAGGAGTACACCAGAGACTCAGGTTTGGACGGGTGGCATTCTGGAAACTGTATGTCCCAAAACGTTTCATTTAATCTGAAGACTATGCCGTTTGTAGAAGGTCCTTGGCTAGTTTGAATTTGTCCAACTGCTAATTTTGATGCCTAATTTCAAATGCTGGGCACATGGAATGTATACCTATATATGTATAAACACATACATTGCACAAATAATACACTAAATGCTTACATATATATTGATGTTTTATTTGAATCTGAGTTTTTCTGTGACACAGAGATATATGGCAAATATATAAATGTTTATTGAGGGATTTTTTAACTGAGGGCATGTTTATCAGGTATGTTTTCTTCCACACCTAAAAAAAAGCATTTGCTGCAATTCATCTGTAACCATTTCAGATCACAGGTCCTGTAAGAATACTTTTTAACACTGTGCTCCAGAATCTACAATATCATCAAGAGCCACCAGGGAACACTGTTACAGAAAATGCCTGAGCCTGCTTTTTTTATCAATAGTTCCTTTTAAGAGATTTCATGTATCAATAGAAAAGTCTGTTTCTGCCTGACTGTCTTACTGGGAATTATTTTCTAAGATGTTGCCTAATAATTATCTATCTACAAAGAAATGTTTTAAAACATCAAACTTTATAAGGAAAAATAAAAAGTCGCTCCATTTGTTTGTTCCTAGTGCTTTGGGGTAGGTCGGTGAGGGGCTTGTCCACATTTCAACAAGTTGCACTAAGCTATGGCAGCTGTTTCGCAGATTTCTCACTCAATTTCCAGGTCAGCATAAGTCCATTCAAACATAAAAATGAAGATATAAAGCTTCTCCTTTCACTGAGAAGAAACAGGCAGCTGTTGAGACAATGATGAGAGAGAACAAGCTGAGGCAAGGCAGGAGGACCCCTTAGGAAGGAAGAACTGTGGGGTAAAGCATAGCTGAGCGAATGAACCATGCATGAGAGGATGGAGAGCTGGAATAACAACCCAAACTGCTAGCTGAAAGCCCCAAGTCTCTGTCTGATGCCAAATGTCTGAATCTTCTGAGAGTCCCCAGTACAGCCAATACAACCATTGCCTGTTCTGACCTGACTGCAAATTCCCATCTGCTTTATTAAGCTGCTCTCATTTGATCTTTAGCCACATACATCTCTGTATTTTACTACAAATGGAAGACTTTCCATCTTGCCAATGAACATTGCCTGCAAGGGCTGGCAACTGAGAACTGTACGGACATCAATGCATTCAGAAACCCAGCATGTGAGGCAAAAGCATTTGCAGTTTGGCATTAATCCTAACAATACCTGAGTAAGAACAATACAATGCTTCAATAATGTTACATGCATATATCAGTAAATGGGTAGTGGAATGGAGTAAGTTAAAATTCTGTAACTTGTCTGAGAGACTGCAGAATCCATACCTCACAATCGGTCAGGCAGCCAGAACTGGAAAATTAGAATGTGCCTTGTAATAACTCAGTAGACTCAAATGCACAAAATCAGCAGGAATTTCAAATTGGTTGATTTTTTACTGTATTGGTCCTTTATGTATATTTTTTTGGTTTTTATACATGTCTTATTACATGTTATCTGAATACAGTCTGTTTATACTTGGGTTATTTAAAGAAGAGGTAAGTGAAATAGTTGTATGCTAATGCACTTGCTAACTATAAAAGTACCCTAAATCAACTACAGTTTTGAGGTGATCTCAGTCATGAGCTTGCAGTGAGCCTCTGTAAGAACAGCATGTTTTTAAATGGGACAAAGCAGGGGCGGGGGAGGCGGGGGTGGGGAGCAAAGCAGATTTTATCTTGTATCTAAGAATGTAGAATACTTAACTTTCTAAACAGAGAAAGTAAAAGGTGACAAAGACCTCCTAAATAATAAAAATGGGTAAACCAGAAATTTTAAGAGCTCATAAAGCACTTTTCCCCCTGTCTACTGTAGTTCTGCTTTCAGTTAAATCAAGAACTTTCTGGACTGTGTGAAACCGCACAATCCTCTGTAGCCTTTTGGTGTGGGGGTTGTCTGCTTGCTGCTCCTCCCAGTAGTGTCTCCCTGTGAACTGCAGGCCCCAGTTCTTTGCCTCTGCCCGAAGTGTGTGGGCTTCAAGACCCCTCCAGGAACAGACTCATCTACTCCCAAGAAAAAGGACAGTCTGCCCTGGAGGGTCCGAACCACTTACTTGCTTTTTGAAGGAATATAGCACACAAACTGAACATAAACCAAATAAATGGATGCTCTCTGTTGCACCCTGCAATCCCATAGATACAATTTGCATTGTGGTCCAATAGCAACTATCCCTGTAGTTCATTATTCCTCATGTACACAAAAAGCTCTTTAAAATAAATAAATTGCTATGTATTCTGCCTTATAACAAAATCATATAGAAAAAATCTTAGAGTTTAAAATGTAATAACTATTGAGATGGATAATTTATCTGAAATGAAATTTTTTTCCCTACTTTCTGCTGTCAATAACCTATACAATAAACTGGCTGACTTGCCTTATTTTCTTCATATGCATCTGATAATTTTTCTGTATTTCTGACTTGAAATGTCGGAAAAGATGACACACCCCTGAAAGCAAAGAAAACACATGTAGCAAAGCTTAAAACAAAAATCAAACCCATTTTGTATATTTAATTAATCCATTCTTGAATCAAATATGCTGTAAACACAATGCTGGTCTTTTGGACAGTATTGCTATACTTTGGACAGCCTTGGAGAGACCTGAAAGAAAGAAAATTTAGTAGGACCTAGAGACAGAGCAGCCTGAAGGGAATCAGTTGCAGTACATTACTGCCTTGAAATTTGTTTTTGTTAAACACTAGAACAACTGCAGAAACATTGCACAATATTGTCTTTAAGAAATGAATTGTTTGAAACTGGACATGAAGTTGGCCAGGGAATGGGGAGGAAGAGTCAACTCAAGCAGCTGTGAAACTGTCTCAGATGCCTTTCCCCTCCCCGCAATTTTTATTAAAGTAATTTCAACTTTAGCAAAAGTTCATTTAATGAAAATCAGTTTTCACAGGCTCTTAGCAATAGCTCTAACAAGTACATGGGAATGCATCAATTCTAATGAAAGGCTGATTCCAGCACATCCACGTTATTCCAAAATTGTGAGCTAACAGTCTCATTGGCACAGCATCTCCCAGTGGAGCCATCACCCTCCAGCTTGGCGACAGCCTTTCTAGGATTAGGAGAGAACCACTGAGGGCTGAACATGAAATGGGATTTCTGTTCTCCAAGCTGCCTTGATTTTCTCTGCTGTATATAATCTCTCCCATGGCAGGCCTCAGCCAAGCATCATGGACAGCAGGACAGATGTGTGATGGGAAGACATGCAAGGTGTATTGAGTGGTAGTGGAAAGGATTAAGGGGGTTGTTCTGAGTACAGGATCCATCGTAGGCAATTACCTGGGGGGACCTGGAACAGCAGAGAGGATTCCCGGAGTTCAAGAAAGACAAGAAGGGATAGATGGGGTTGGAAAAAGAGGACTTATATGAAAGCAGCTTATCAGGGAGAAGCAGGAGGACTGTAATAACACAGGAAACAATAAAAGAAAAAATAAAAAAGAAGAAATATGAAGATAAATGCAGAATAAAGCTAGAATGAACTTTTCTGAGATTGCAAAACAGTGAAAGATAAGAAATGGACATTTCAGATAGGCATAGAAAGTTAATGTGAAAGCATAAAAAATAGTAACATTTTTTTTTGTTTAAACTATTTCTGTGAACTTATCTCTCAGTCCCAAAGACCACATGGCCAGTGAAAGGAGAGACTGTGCAGCATGACTCCCTGAGTTGGTTCAGTAGGTGTTCTTTTTGATGCTGGGGCTGTTTCAGCTCCTGCCAATGCAAGTATCTGCTTCCAAAGTTCAGACCTCTGCTTTAAATCCTTTTGGTTTATCACTCTTTGCTCAGCCTCCTGCCTCTCTCCTGTTACAGATGCCGGAAACTCAGTCAAGCTTTCTCCTCTGGAGGTCCTTAGTTACACAGAATTGGAGGAACTCCGATGCTATTCATCTGTGATTTTGACAGTGTGCTACACAGCATATGCATCAACTCTTCTGCTTTCCTTCTACCATCTCCTTCAGTAGCAAAAAAAAAAAAAATCTCTCAAAAATGAAAAAAACCTTTGAAAAGTAGAATCTTGTGTGAATCAAACGGCCTTTCTAGACCACGAACTCTCTCAACAGGTCAAGAAAAAGAGTTTGTGACAGCTTTCTTAATGACCTTCAACTACAACAGCCTGTAGTCTTGGGTATTACACCAGTAAGAGTAGCAAATCTTAATCAAATTTGTAAGTGCTTCAGTCTTCATCCTACTATGACTTTGTGTGCAAAATCTCCTCCAGGAACCACCAGGGCTCAAGTCCTATCTTGTCAATGATTGCATTTGCACTAAGTGCTGCCAAATTTTGAAAATTCTTTGATGTTTTCCAACAGTCAGAGCCAGGTGAGTGGTTGTCAGCTCTCCACATGGGCTGCCAGAGTGGAATATTAAACTAACCTGAGCATTTGTTTCTGGTCCACTCTTGACAGAGCTGATTTGTGTGTGAAACTTCCCAATTCTCAGCCTGCACATTTAATACTGTCTCCAGAGTGGTGTTTCGAATGATCTGCTAAACAAACAGCCGTAGGGATTTCTTTAGATTCAGGGAGAACAGTGTGAAGTCTCACTTTCTGAAGAAACTGGGCTAAACCCCAGTGATTGTTACCAGTATTTGTGAATATGCAAAACAGGGATGCAGGGATTTTTCTTCATGTCAGATGCTAACTGTTCACCTTCAGGGGTCAGGAAAGGGTACTCTACCCAAGTGTAGGATAGTATAACTGTCAAGCCTTTTTATTTTCTTTCTGGAAGTTATCTCTTGACAGCTGCTGGGTGCAGAGGATGTGACCAGCCAAATTAAATATTCTGAAGTAACTTGAAGGTGAAATGATTTGTTTTCTTATTTCCTGTTTGAATTTGGAGGGCTTTCCCCAGGAAGTCAGAAATTACATTTTAGATGTAAACCCATGCATTCCTAGCAGCCCAAATACAACTTGATTCATGTTCACTAAGGAAAAAAGATGTGGAATACTATTCAGTTTCATTCTGAAGCTTCAGATGAAATTAGTATAAGTAGATATTAAATCCCTTCCTTTCTGGAGGAATTCAATATAATTATTAATAAACCTGATGATTCTTGCAATGTGGATTTTTAACATTGGACATCATTTTAATGAAATGCATGTAAACCTGGTACTCGTTTCAGCCTTCGAGTCATTCCATACACTTAAAGCAGTGTCCTGGTCCAGGGGGCAGCACATCGTCCCTGACGAAGGGTTAAGAAAGGGTTGCCTGTTCAGACACAAATCTGTTTCACCAATATTTATGGGTGATTGAGTCTGATGAAGAAATGTTTTTCTTCATTGCCTTTCTCTGATTCTTAAAGCCATCCTCTGGATAAATGATAGGAAATTAGAAATGGATGGTATGTATGACTCTACAACACGTTAATGCCATGCCTCTAGGATAAGTCACAAGCCCACCTGTTATTCTCCATTGAACATATGCAACAAAAAAGGGATGATTTGTGTTACTGTGGGCCTAAAGGAGCTCACAGACCACTGTTATAGCCATCTTGTAAATCTAGCAGAAGTTACAGCATTTTCCAAAAAGGTTGTAATGCAAGGGCAAGGTAAATACAAAGTGGAGGAATTATCATTATCATGTTTATACAGCTTGGATTCTGAACCTACACGATTCTCCAGAGGCCACATAAGAAGCGTGTGGCAGAACCACAAATTAAAACAGATTTTAAGTCCTGCACAAAAGCCTTACAAGGCCATTCTTTCCTGTTTTCTCTGTATTCATCATCAGCAGTTGATGGCTTGTAAATACTGAAGCAGTGTGCAATTTGCAAGTCACAATTTTTCCTGACTGATGCTTATTAATGAAAGACAATGCCTACAAAAGGTCAGCCAAAAAATAAACAAGTAAAGCATGTGATGACATAAATAATCACCGAAGATAGAGAACTCTGGCACCAGACAGAAATTCCTACCAGTAAATCATCCCATTAATACAAATACACATGCGGTACTTTGATAAAGTCTCTGTGTGTAGGGATAACCTTGTTCCAAAAAATGAATCATTCAGACAAATTATTACTTTAGATAAAAGGAGGAGGGCAACTGGATGCAAAATTGTATGTGAGGGATTATATATTTTTAAATAGCAAATTCTCAGGCCAGGAAAATCTCTCATGAAAGTAACAGGTAAACTAGACTGCCTCCAACAGCCAACAGATCATTTTATATGAAAAAAGTAGCACGAGTGAAGTTAGTTTTACAGATTTTATTTTATACGTTAAATAAACAATACTTCAGCCTATTCTGCAACAGCTTCTACTTTTATATCGAGATCTCCATCTTCCTACCCTTTTGGGGTTTCTTTCACTTCATCACCTCTGGGCTAAATGTAAAAATGTAGCACAGAAGAGCCAGTGCCTGTGAAGTGATACATAACCAGCTTCAGTAATGTTCTTTGGGAAATCAAGAGATACCAGGCTATGAGAAACTTGAAAGAGTGTGGCATAAGGGGACAGCCATTGAATGCAGGTACCCTTGTGCAGTGACTTTATCCATCAGACTATAACTGAGCAGAGGAACCACCAGTGTCCGGTGCTGGTGACCTCAGCTCTGGAGCATTCTGTCAGAAGGACTTCCCAGTGTCACAGCGACCATGTGTCGGGTGGGACCTGCCAGAATGACAAAGAGGCAAGGAGCCAGCCAAAGAAGATGCAAACTGTGCTTTACCTGTTTTGTCACAGGCAATAGCACCCAGGCTGGCATCGGGGACTTTGGAGCTGTTCTGGATGAGGTAGTCAGAGCAGCATCATTGGGAATTAGAGGAAAATACTAAAATGCATTATTTTCCCCCAGGTAGGTCCAGCAAGAGCTTGGAGTTTATGTAGAAACAGTTAGTGGAGGCTCTCCATTTTAGTGATACTTGAAAACAAGAGGATATTTCAAGCTCTTCTGCTTTCACACTCCAGCTTCCCAGGTTTCAGACATGCTAGATTTCAAATGGTTCAGATCTAAGCTTCTCATTTTACTTTTTCATAGGATGGAAAGAGATGCTAAACCAAGTACTGCATTGTACCTTGCTCACGATTTTCATATAGTCCTATCTTTGGCCAATACAACTAAAGAGAGGCTAAAATGAGGAGGAAAATATGCAGGAATGAAGAGTCTCAAGTTTTCTGCAGCAGGATGCTCAATCCCATAAATATCCACAAGAAAGAGAGAGAAAGGCCACTTGCAGCACTGCAGAACGCTGGGTAACTAGTGAGAAGTTACTGTGAGTATCACAATACCAATGTGTCTGGCTAAGACTGACTGGTGCCTCCAAAAGAAGTCAGTGTGGTGAGATTTCAACGCGTGGGGTGTCTCATTCTCAGAGATAGTCCCAGACAGTAACCGCAGGCTTCTTCTGATCAGCTCATTATGGGAGATACTAGCAAGATAAATAGCACCTTTCTGGGAAATTACTAATTTATAAGGCATAGTTTTGCACAAATAAGTCAATAACAGCCTGAGACAGAGAGCTCTGCTACCTCTGTTCCATACACTCATCCTTTTGTGGTGTTTCTGAAACTTTTTCTGTCTGTCATCTATATTTTTCCTTCATATGTTTTTCTCCTTGTGCTCGATTTGCACCTTTCTAACACTCCTAAAGCAATTTAGCTGACATTTTAGCATTTAGATATTGCATAATCAAATGCAGACCTATGTGGTCTTTCTTGCTGTCCTGAGGCCTGACTATCTGGGACAAATTAACTCAAAAAGAAATTCATAGTAACTTGGGTGAAAGCTAGAAAGATGGACAGACCAAATAATGCACAGTGAGACGAACTGAGTCCAAAATGCTAGCATATCACAGCTCAGCTGCAGTTCCCAAATCTGATACTACGATGACTTTCTGGGGGTCCCAGGGGAGATCCCTTCTTTCCTTCCAGCTCCTTTTGTACCCTGCATCCAGCAGCGGTGCTTGTGTAAATGAAGGTGCAAGCACAATTGCAACCACTGGCTGCTCCCCACTGTCACCCTAACAACAGCAATTTTTCCACAGACTTCACAGTGAATAGTCAACCAAGTCCACAGGCACCCAGAGAGGGAGAGAAAACAAGCCTCAGAGATCATGAGGCTTTCTGTCTCCAGAAAATTAATGGCTTCATCTATTTTTGCGTGTTTATCTTGCAGAAAAGACAGACTACAAGCCTCGTACCACCAGCAGGTTGCTCAAATAAATACCAAGTCAGGTTTTTCTAGCACATAATGAAGAGATCTTTGATGGCACATTAATTTTGCTTCATGCTTTATGTAAACATACAATTGCAAAGGGTCTGCAACAGCTCATCACAAACGGACAAAACAAAACGGACAAAACGGACAAAACTTGTTTCTTTAGGACAAGGTTATTCATACAGTTTATAAGTCATTTATATTAAGACCTTTTAATTCAAACATTGTCAGTAAAGTGTGACCCTAAGACGGTGTATATTGCCAGGAGCAGGTCACTTAGCTTAGGGTTCACTGTTTCTGTTTACCTGGGGTGGGACAGGGGAGGCCAAGGAGTCACTTTTGACAAGTCTGAGCTGTGCCTGTAGGATCCTGTGTCTCAGAGCTGTGCTGCTCCTTTTTAGCTGTCATTTGACAGCAGAGTTAAAGGTTAACACGTGGCTTCAGGGCACAACAAACTTGGGTTTTATCAGCTTAGTGTGGAAAGTACATTTAAAAGCCTGCTACACCTCTTGTTTTCCTACCTCTTCCCCATCTTTCCCTGAAATGCTTTTCCAACACAGACATCCAAAGAAAGGCAATATATTTATATGATTTAAAATTACTACCAAACTATATATCACAAAAATGAAATATTCACTTTCATAATTATTTTGTTATATGCTCAATCTTGATGTATAACAGCTCATTCTTAAATCAAACTTTGTGTCCTACAGCTTCAGTTTTTAGAGGTTGTGTGATGGTAGTTCATCAGGTATCCCCTTCACTTTCCAAAACATTGAAATCTTTCACCATTTATTGCATCAAAAAAGAGGTAATATCATACTTGTCAACCAAATCAGTTCTCAAAAGAACACAAGTTAAAAAAACCCCACACTGTTGTTTTTACTTACTCTCTTGCTTTGACTCGATATGTTACTGTTTTATATAATAAAATTTATTTCATAAGTGAAATTAGAAAGTAAATAAAGTACAATATACAAAACCAAATAATAAATAAAAGTAAATGAAACAAATAAAAACTTAGTATGTAAATAAGATAATTTTGTTACTATTATGATACAGGCTCCAATTCCTTAATCATCTTTGTGACCCTTTTCTGGAAATGCTACATTATGTCCATGCCCTCCTTGCACTGGGGAGCCCAAACCAGGTGCAGCAGAGCAGCGGTGAGCAGAGGGGAAGGATCCCCCACCCCGACCTGCTGGAAACACCTTCCCTAACGCAGCCTTGGCTGCTGCTGGCCCTCTTTGAGGCAAGGGCACACTGCTGGCTTGTGTTCAACTTGTCCATCAGGACTCCCAGGTCCTTTTCTGCAGAACTGCTTGCCAGCCACTCAGCTCTCAGCATATGCTGGTGCGTGGCGGTTGTTCCTCCTGGTGTTCAGGACTTTGTATTGCCTGTTGTTAAACTTTATGAGATTATTCCTCCCGTGTACAGGACTTGGCATTCCCCTTTGCTGAACTTGATGAGATTCCTGCTGGCTCCACGCTCCAGTCTGTCAGGGTCATTAATCTTTTTAATTAACCACAAACCTCCCTGGACCGGTTCTGCGTTACCTGCCAACTGGCTGAGAGAGTGCTGCCCCATTGCCCAGGTCATTAACGATATTAAGCAGGATTGGACCCAGCACTGGCCCCTGGGGCACACCACTAGTGGCTGGCCTCCAGCTGGGCTTCGTGCTGCTGCTGACAACTGCCTGAGCCCAGCAGGTCGGCTGGGTTTCAGTCACTGTCTGCTCATCTATCCTAACTTCATCAGCTTGTCCAAGAGGGATGGCTTAGCAGGCATGTTGAAAGCAGGCCTTTCCAAACTCCAGGTAAACAACATCCACTGCTCTCCCCACACCTGCCAAGCCAGCCATCTCATTGTGGAAGGCTGTCAGGTTGTTCAGGCATGATCTCCTCTTCATAAATCTATGCTGACTACTCCCAAACACCTTCAGAGTGCCATTATAGTCCTTTTGATGCGGGTAAGAACCTGTACCTCTGCCTGTAACTGCAGCTACAGATTTTCAGCTTCTTTCTGGCGTGATGTTTCCCTGTAAACTTTTTCAGATAATATGATATGGTAATCTGCAAAGAAATCTGTTGTGAAAGGGATAACTGGGGATAAACTGGAATTTTACAAGGAAGTATCCAATGACTTAAAAGAGACCTACTTTTAGTTAATCCAGAAAAGTTACTTCTGCATACACTACCTAAGAAAGAGCTCATCCAAGAAAATCACATTATCCTCATACCAGAAACAAGTTTGCAAGTGCTGACGTGCTGGTAACAGGCTGTCACACAATTCATTGTCATGCATCTTTCTAATGTTATTACAAAAGAAAGTTTCATCCATTCCATTGCAAAAGCTTCACTTGTACTGATTTATGGTACTATTTCCCCTCTTGCAATGCAGAAAAAAGGGCAATTTTGAACCAGTATCCATATTCTCTGTTAATGTTTTTCTGATTTAGCAAGAAATTACAATAGTTGATTATTCTCCAACAGTTACTATTCTTTTAAGTGGAGAAAAGGTATTATTATGCAGTAAAAACAGCACCACATACTAAGAACATGAAAATGTTATTACAATTCACAAGAAAATGTAAAGTAATATTGATAGGATAGAAATGGAATTCAGGAGAAAAAATAGACACAAAGAAAAGACTGTTCCCTGAGAATAAGCAATACTTTCAGGACAGCTCTTTACATAAATCAAGTCACTGTGGAGATGTTTAAATATTAAAATTATAGAAGTTAAATCATATATAATGAGATCTTCGGTCATGAATCTCTTTTCTGATTTTTGGTACGATAGGCAAGAAATCATATATAGTGAGTAATATAGACACATTCAAATATTACAGACTCTTATAAATGAATTTACCTCATCAGTTTTTATTAACCAAATAAAATACCTAAAAGCATGCTTGATGTTCAAAAATATCTCCTGTTCCAAAGGCTAACAATTATGCTTTGCCTAAAATCACACCTACACCCTGCCCAGTTTAGTATACCCAAGGTTCATCCCACATCCCATCTTGCACAACTTTTGCAGTGTTTATTCCATGTCTGAGAAGAGGCAAACCACCACAAACTAGAGGAAAGCAGCTCCTCTTGCCCCTTGCATTGATTTTACAGATGTCATAGGGTAGATCTCCCCAGAGAAGGTCTGACCAAGGCCTGATCTAGAAAACAACTGCTGCTTGCCTGCACACCTTGAAAGAAATCCATACAGAAGAGAGGACAAAATGCCAACAGGCTCAAAAAAAATCTGATGGAAGTGAAACCCTGTTACATGCCATTTTGGTTCCAAAGGGAATCTGGAAACCTTGTGTTAGAGCAGTCTGTGGGTGACCTGCTGAGACATGGGGAGTCAGGAAGCCAAATTATCCAGAAACAAGGCAGAAAGATATTTACTGTTCTTTGAAAGCTTCATCAGTGCTGACACATTTCCACATGTGCATCAGCACTCTGCAGTAGAAATGAAATCTGAAAATTTCCACTGATCCTAAAGCTGGTGGCTGCGGTTGCTTGGGTCTGCTCTCTTCCCTTGATGCTTGTGATTTCAGTAGGGTTTAGAACAGAACCAGAAGAATTGGTAGAAGACCACCAGAAAAGCTGTGAAACTTTCTAAAACTAAAGAAGAATTTATTAAAAAGAGACCATCTTCCCCTCCCTTCCATTAATTCTCTCTGTAAAAAATTTTAGAATTTGAAATGTAAATCTAACCTTCAAAAAGTTATATTGATGTATGTACAGATACACACCCTTCATTGCCCTTGGCAGTTTTCGAGAGAGCTGGACAGTGCCACAGCTGGCCTGAGGCAGCGCTGATGGCAGGAGTGCTTGGAGCAGGAGGCTGGACTAGAGACCTCCAGAGGATGAGGAGGACTTCCAGCCAAGAATTCCCACCACTGCCTTACTTTCATCGTGGAAAAAAACAATGATGGAAAGCCAATCACTAGTTTAAACACCTTTGAGTAGTTCTAGAAGCAGATTTCCTGAGATAATATCTTCTGAGCACTAAAGCAAAAGCCTCACTATAATTAATGAACTGTTACTGTTGCTACAAATATGAAAGAATTATATAAAAATACAATGTAAAATCCAACTAATTTATATTTTTTTAAATATGAAACCAAACTGATTTCACAATTCAGTTTGAGTACATTCAAAATTATGATGTGTATTTCATTTTGAAGCTAACAGAGCCTATCATTTTCTGGTTAATACATACTTTTAACAGAAAGGTAATGAAAAATTGGCACTTACCCATTTAAATTTGAGAATATTTTTTCAAAGCTAAATTGGCCACAGGTACAAAGAAATCAGTAGTATTTGGATTTTATTATTTATCTGCTTTAAAAACTTCCATGGCATGTAACTTGACTGTCAGAGAAAAATGGGCTGTACAGGCTAGATAAAGTAACACACTACAAGGAGAGAGATCTTTGTCGCAACCATTCTAAATTGAATCCTGCTAACACTTGGCATGCAAGCTGAAAAAATAAAGACCTGACTGCCAGTATTTGTTAATCATTTAAATTCAGTGAATCCCTTGTGCATTGGGAGAAACACAGAACAAAATTAAAGTGCATATTTAAATATACAAACTTTTCAAGACTAAAGGGTGAACTTCAAAAAATGTTCTAGTGCAGTGCATTACCACACTGCAAGAAAGGACTTTGAACAATATTTCTGTATTTCCATGTAACTCATAATGGAAACGGACTCTGAGTGTAAAAGAATCAAAAAGACTTGATAAGAAAAACAGGTCCTGTAGTTGTCCAAAACAGCAGTGCCATGCATAGTGCTTCCTACTTTATTGCTTTGGGAGTCAGACTCCTGAAACTTCGGACAGTCATCTTAGCCTTGACCAGTTCCCCCACAGCAGTGATGACAGCTGATAGGATATCTGCTCAGTCATACAAATTCTTTCTACAACTACATTATCTTTAAGCCATATACACTGCTTTTATCATTAAGTATTGCTATTTGCTAATGTTTGTGGGTTTTTTGCTTTCCCAGCTGTGGGAAGGACAGTTTGCTTAGTTTCTTCCTTACCTGGGCACATGAATGTGTACAGATAATGATCATTTACATTTAGCTGTATGTGATTAGACATGACCGTTTCATAGGATCATGGAAGGATTTAGGTTGAAAGGGAACTCTGACTGTCATTCAGGCTCTTCCTCTGCTCCAGACGAGGCTAACTTCCAAAGCTAGATCAAGCTGCTTAAGGTCCAGTTCAGTCACATGTCAAAAATCACCAATAACAGAGATCCCACCACTACTCCATACACTCGATCCAATGCCTTTGAGATGCTGCACTCACGGTAGTTTCCCTTGCCCACACAGAACTGGGCTGTAACAGATCTTTGTCCACTAGAATTGCAAACTTCTCTCACACAACATTTCTGAGTTCTGATGGAATGCAATGTCCCAGAACTGCAAAAGAAACAGCACCATATGAGACAGGGAAATGAAAAGTTGGGGACATATACATGGGAACCATGACCTCTCTCATGGAGACAAAGGGCAGATGTTAGCCTGTGCTCAAAGAGTATGTCCAGCTGGAAACCATGAAGAATTCAAACCTGATAAAACTGATGGTTCCAGGAGGGACACATCCATACAATTGATCAGAGCATAGCTGCAGATACCCAGGCAGCATATCTCAGGCATGTCACTGCAAATATGAGCTGATTACGTCTGCTGCAGGGTGAGATTCACTTGTGCAGTACCACGCTCAAGCTGAGATAACACTATCTCTTTTGGCAGCTCAGTCAGTCTGGTAACCCAGCACTGCACACCTGAACATATCTACTGGTAGAGCGGAAAGAGAACACAGATGTTGATAAAGCTCGGCTGTGAAACAGGAAACAGCAGTTCAAATGAAGCCCCAGGTGTGCAGGGGGCATCAAAATAAGCAGACAGACAGGACGACTGACAGGATCAAGGAAAAAAAATATCTGGGCCTCAAGCCCTTGACCATCACTCCTAGAGGCATGTAGTCATGCTTGATATGCTCCAGGTGTCCCCTGGCAGTGTAACTGGTGACCTCACAGAAGAGCAGCAGGGATTAATAGTCTGAAAACTGGATAAACCTCAGGTGTCTCTATACTGTCTGGAATTGGAGCCCCTGACAGGCAGCATACTGACGCAGGGGACATCAAGCGGGCAGAAGGGGTTCTCCATCTATCTCAGCAGAGTATTCATCCTGCTTGCCAACTCCTCCTGGTGCTGCTGCATGCCTGAGGTTCAAATGATTTGGATGCCTCATTAGACCGAGGCCCCAGCCCCTTGCCTGCTAGCAGGGCACTGAGGCTATCTTGTAGTTTCAGACCTTCAGATGGAGCAGAAGCCTTTCCTCTGATGCCAAAAGTCACAGCCAGCTTTAACCACCCTGGGAGTCTCCACTTCCAAAACAGGCAAAAATTCTGCCTGCCCCTCCTCCAGTGCAGTGGGGAAGCCAGGCTCTTGAACCTGCAGAGTCCCAGAGAAGGTCCTATTAATCTCTTCATCATCATCTCTGATGCTGTGCACGCTTGTGACTGCCTCCCACAGCTCCCTTACTTGGCAGCCCGGATCCTCAACCAGTGCACCTCTCCTGCATGCTTCAAGGCTGTCTTCTACTGCCAGGCCCAGTGAGGGGTACCAGGCATGCCCCACAGCCTGAGACCCACAGAGGGGCATCCTCCTTCTGGAGGAAAATAAAAATACCAATCTGTATGTGTAAACTTTAGTGGTTATTCCAGCATTTTGTAATGACCAGTTCCATTTAAAGAATGATTGCATTAACAGCAATTTTTTTTCTGCCACCACAGAGGAGAAGCTTTCACGGTCAGGAGGATCCTGACAGAGGGATGAAGTAAGATGCTTTCCCAGATGGCAAAGGAGCACCCAGATGAATGAAGCAGGAATCCTGTGTCTGTTGCCATTCCAGGCATGAGGGCACCAGTCAATACCCTCCACTTGATAACAATGTCCAGACGATCCACTCAAACTTCCTTCTATTCTACTGCAAACATTTTTAGTCACTTTGCAACCTAAAAGGCTGTTTCATGCAGATTTTTTGCAAAATGACTGAAAATAATAAACAGACACCATGTTGCAATAGGTTTGCAGCACGGCATAGCATTGGACCAGCTACTGACTAGGAACATGTTATGCTAACAAATAGTTTATGGAATGTGGCATTAAACTTTTGCAAATAAACAAGACAACTGTTATTGGTAAAATTTTGAATACCTGTGAAACAAATTGTTAGTAAAAAGGAGACGAGTTTCTGCAAAGTTTGGGAAGTTTCATGTCACTGATCATTTTCAGGGTTTCTGCCCACAAAGACTCAGTGGTGAAGTTCGTCCTGCTGCTCAGGGACATTCTGCTGCCATCGATTGAAGGCACCTGCCACCAGGCAGGAGGACCTGGGGCTGGCAAACCAGTTGTTGATGCCTGGAGCTCACCAGAAGAGCAAAGTAGGTGAAAAATTCCCTGGCTCCAGAGGAAACCTGTATGGACAGAATATGACAGTGCAACCTCCCCTTGCACAGTAAAGACAGGGCGGCTATCTATGGCTGCAGCAGGCACAGACACTGAACATCTATCCGATTTGTTGATTCAGTAGAGCTGATAACACAGAATCCTAAACCTAACCAACCTTATTGTGCAGGCCACTGACAATCACTGATAGCAGCAAGTTCACATAGAAAATCAGTACAGAACAGCAGATTTACAGCAAAATTTTAATGCAGAAAAATGGCTGGCAAATTCTTGGTAAACAGATGAGAGGGAATTGCCATGAATCATTCCTGTGAATTAGTCTGCCATCCATATCACAAACATAAATGTAATATTCTCATTGCAGCAACCACCTAAAAACTGGCCTTCGAGATGTCTTAGTTTCTCATGTACCACCACAAGCCTCAGCTGAAAAGTTTCCCCTTAGAAATATTTACTTGGTTTTACTAATTTTTGCTTTTTATTATTTACATTATTCAGTTCAATGTTTCTCTGCAGTATTGAAAAATTGTGAAAATCAAAAAGATATCACAAGTTGAAAGTACACAGTCCCTACCAGTCCCTTACTGTGAGTCTGACAGTGCAAAATTGGGAGATGTGGCTTTGGATGAATTATCATATGCATGATTAGTATGGAAATGGAGGAAGCAGCAGGCTGTACGCACTCAGGAAACCAGATTTGTTACAGTTGTATCCAAAGATTTCCTGAAGAGTTGTTTTGGAAAATGGGCCTGATTCTGGTGCCACACGGTTGCCAACATGTTTTACCAAAAAGAAAAGAACAAGAGTTCTTCCTTACCAGAAGCTAAGTTAAGATATTACAAAGGAGACAGTCTTCAAACAGGAATTCTGAGTAGAAGAAAACTCCCAGAAGAAATGACAACTTAAGACTTTCAAGCTGAAGCCTTGACCTCGGAGCAAAAATCAGAATCAGGAGGGGCTTTTCCTTTAGCACTTGCATTTGTTCACTGCTCCTCTGAGTGAAAGAAAACTGCAGGAGGTGCTACCTTCCATGACGTTTCATGTCATGACATGGCTTTTCACTAAAACAGCATGACTGAATGTCCAAAAGGCCTTTTTTCACATTACCACTGCTAAAGTGAGGGTAGCTGTTTCAAAGATGCCTGAAGCTTCTAGGCTTTTCATGGGGTACTTGAGGGAACATTCAAGGAGATCAATAGAAGTCTTCTAAAGCTTGAAACTTCGGGTCAGTTATCAAAAATGACTGCTTGCAGAACAGCTCTGCAACATAACAGGTGGATGTGTTTATTTCCCATTCAGTTGCACCTTTTATGTTTTAATGCATAGGAAATGTTATTTAATTTATCAGGTTTTGCACACAACATTTTAAGCAGATCAACTTGAATTGCATGTTGTTAATATTACAGCTGTTTCCAAAGTATTTCGCATTATTTCATCAACAGATCAAAATACTTTTTTAACCAGTGCTGGCTCAGAGTATGAAAAACATGAGGAAATAAGACAGGAGAAAATTCACACTTGCCACAAACCCCCAAACCAATAAGGAAACTCCAAAAGAAATAGCTACAGAGGTGATGGATGTCTGCATGTTATTAAGTGCCAAGACTCAAATTTTGAATTTTAGGTAATTTTAGTATATTTTAAAAGTGTGCAATATTTTCTTTTCCAATACACACAAACACACACACACACACACACACACACACACATATATTTTGCCCTTCCTACCCTCACAGAAATTTAAAAATATTTTTTTCAAAATATTAAGCATGTTTCTTTCCTATTCTAAATGGGAATTAAAGCAGCTTTATAAGCTTTACCACAATAACTATGCTTATCATCTCCAAATCTAGATTTTTAAAAATAATTAAGAACAACTGACTTCCCAAGTCACAGTTAAATAAGTTTAGATTATGCGAATGTTTCTGGGTGTTAAGGGTAATTTTGATTCAGTCCCTCAGCTCAGCCTCTTTCAAGGAACTGAGCATGTTGCTTTCAAAAAAAGGGTACATGCATTAAGTACCCAAAGGCAGATGAGCCTTAACAATTATGCTTGACAATAAAATAGATTGATATATTTACAGGTGATAAAAGTTGGATACATATTATATATTGGAAGTTTCTTTTCCAGTTCTCAAACTACGTGTACTCCTGAAGAAGGTACTCTCTGTAAACTGTCTGTTGATTTCCTGGCAGCATCAATTGCTTCTTCATGTATTATCCAAAACCATAGCTGAGGGGATAATGGGATCCACTATAACTGGATCTTTTAATTTGTGGGTTTTCTTATTCATGGGCATCTGTGAACAAAAATTCAGAAAACCATCTGATTCTCCTGTACGTCCAAATAAATAGGACTAACAACTATTCCTCTGCTGCTTTTCTGCAGTGACTTCTTCCATATGGTTACTTTCAACATTTTTGGTTGCAAAAGACTCCAGTGTTGCATTCCTGTTAAGAGCAAAGGCAGAGAGCTCTGAAAATGTTGAAGACAGACAGAATAGCCATTCAAAACTGGGGTGGGGGTGGGGGTGGGGGTGCAGATTACCATCTGATGCAGACTACACTTCATTACTTATCAGAAAGAGGAAATCAACATTGTGGGTAAAGTTTTTCTCCCCCTGTGTGGGAACAGGAGAGATGGCCATGGTTTTTGTTTGCCAAATGAAGGTTAGTGACTGATGATTGGCTTTTTTCCCCTCTGTCTTTGAGGTAATCTCACTGAAAACAATGCTCTTGCAAAATGAAAGGGCTGCACCAAGTGTTCATCTGAGATAGGTGAGGGCAGACTAGTTCAACACTGAAGGAGCTCCAGGCAGCTTCACCAGCTCTTTATGCCACAGCATGGCCTGCTCTGACAGAGGTCTCTTGGCCAGCCTGGGAAGTCTGGAGGGGGAGCAGGTCAAACCAAAATTGAACTGCAGCTCCTGAAGCCTCTCATGCTGAAGTCTGGATAGATAACATTTTTGCTCTCCGAAGACTTAATACCAACTCACTTACTTTTTACCAGAGATTTGATTTTTGCATGTATGTTTTTTTATGTGGTAATACCTGATGAGCTCCTACCATCTAGGAACCAGAGCAAGAATTTCATGGATTTCTAATGTTAACAGGCAGGTACTGATGTGAAGTAAAAATTATACCACCCTTGAGCCCCGACTAAATGAAGAATTTCCATCATCAGGAAACTTGGTTAGTTCATCACTTTCTCTCTCAAAAGAAGAAAACAGATGAGGTCAAATAAAATACAGAGTTTTAAAAGTCTGGTATTTTACTGTTGGTATTTCCCAGTTTCCCTAGTGAAATGGTCCAATTCTCATCCTCAGGGGAAATAATAAAATCTACAGGGTGTTTGGCTTTTGGAGATAAAGAAGAATCTGAGGACACTTTACTTCAAAACCAAGATGAATATTCATGGTGTCTTTTTCTTTGTTACCTGTGACCATGAGCACTGACCCCAGGTGATGACCAGCCTTACCTCCAGCACTGCCTATTGCAGAGACAGCAACCCAGCACCACTTGCCTTCACACAAACATAACCAGAAGCTCAGAAAGGGAACACAGGTATTAGTCATTTATTCAATTTCATACCCCGCATTGTGTTCATTACATTTCTGTTTCCCAAAAATTGAAACAAAAAGATTGAGAAATCAGGCAAGTTGGCTTCCTCATTTAAAGAAAATTACATTACACTACCTTAAGAGATGGGTTTTACCTACCCTGCTACGTATCCTTACTGACTGGGTTCAAAAAACCAAAGCAACACAAACACACATACAAAATTCTTTTTATTGTCTCTCTCACATACACACAAATGCAATAAATGTAGATAAATAGACTTAAGGCTGAATATTTGATTGGTTTTGTGCAGTGGGTACACATGTTTTATTTATACTAACAACTGGTATGATGCCTGGTTGTTTTGCTTCAGTGCAATCCTGCAAATGTATCAAGTATGGTACAGGCAGTCTGTAGCTATCTAGTGGCACTTGGGAGCTATTCTAAAATTATATCAAAGCTGGTATCTTGGAATTCCCTACACATGGTATTCTGGGAAGAAGCAATGCTTGGCTTAGCTAGTAGCACATCTGCACTCTTCAGCAAACTGTTTTCCTCATATTTAAAGAAAAATCATAGCTAATTCTGTCTCATTAACACCCCGATGATCCAAAGTCACCTCCATCATGCTCTATCACTTTACATTTCATTACAAACTATCACTACAAGCATATTCATTAAGGCATCCCAATTCATACACCGTCATATGAAGCAGACACACACATGCATACACTCACATGCAACATAGTGTAATAAACCAATTCTAATTAACAATGAATAAAAAATTTCCGAGCTTCAGATGAACACCAAACTGAGCACCTTTTCAGAGAGTGAACAGTGACACTGATCAGTTAGCCAGGTGTGCCTTGCCACTCGAGAAACTGTATCTCCGAGCAGCTAGAGTTCCTAAAAGCTCTTTGGCTTTGTTCTTTCCTTTCTTACTGTAACATGCTCTGCTACCCTGCCAGGACTGCAAGGTTGGCTCCCGTTATGCTGCATTCTGCAACACACATACAGTGAGAGGTAGTGTCCCTGCTTCAGGTGGCTGCCCTGATATTTAGTCCTAAAGATTAATTTTGACTCTGAAACTTAACCGCGTTTGTAGGATCATAGGATAATTTGAGTTGGAAAGGATCTCAGCAGGTTTCTAATCCAACTTCAAAGTCACAGCAGGGCCAGCTACAGGTCAGGTCTTTATCTAGTCCAAACCTGAAATAAACCAAGGATGAAGACTGCACAGCCTCTCTGGGCAACCTGATCCACCACATGATACTCCTCACAGTGAAAAAAAACTTTCCTTATATTCTTCCCAAACCTTTCTTGTTTCAAATTAAGCCATTTGCCTTGTCCTCCCATTAAGCAACATCAGTTTGAAACTTCTGGTCCCATCTTTTGCTGAGTCTTACAGATGGCTACTATTAGGTCCTGTTGGTACGGTCTTTCCTGCGTTAAGGGGCCAAAACTGGCTACAGAATTCTAGATGTGGTCTTACAAGTGCTAAGCCAAGGGGAACAGTTGCTTTCCTCAGCCTAAACAACTCAGGATACTGTTGGGTTGCCTTTGCCACCAGGGCACACTGCTACCTCATATTTAGCTTGGGTCTACCAAGACCCTCAAGTCTGCTTCCGCAGAGCTGCTCTCCAGGCACTCAGTCTTCCAAGGCAGCTGTTGATCGGACACTGGCTGGGAATCAGTCTGCTGTGAGGAGGTGGTGGCCTTTGCACCACCACTGTTGTGTGATTTTCCCCCCACACACACTTCTTTCCTTTGCTTATTAAACTGTCTTTATCTCAACTGATGAGTTCTTTCACTTTTGCTCTTCCTATTCTCTCTCCCATCCTCTTGGGGGGAGGAGGGGGCTATGAGCCCCTAAATCTTGAATGCGTGGTACTTAGCTGCTGAAGAGTCTCTACCCGTAACACTTAGATGCAGAAATGTTGTGGACAACGATGTCAAAATTCTTGCTGAAGTTAAGCTAAATTACATCCACAGTTCTCTCCCTATCCACAAACCTAGTCATGTTGTTCTAGGGCTTTCTGGATGCCCTCAACATCTCTCACAACTGTTAATTCCTGATGACCTTTGGCTTTCTTGATACCATTCCTGTATGAATGGGCAATGTTTCTAGAATCCTCCTTTGTGGTTTTTTCTTGCCGAAAAACAGATCTAGCAGATATTTAAATACTAGAGCAAGGCAATAAGAAAGAGTGAGTGGGAAAGGAAAGAGAATAAAAGAGAAGCAAATAAATTCACATGCCAAAATACTAAGGACAAGGTCAACTTTCTAAAATGTGTCCAAGACAATTATAAGTGTAAATAATTAAGCCCAATTGAAAAATCCTGCCAAGCTCTGATACGTGTTTATCTTTGGGAAAGCTAAAGCACCAACATTCATAAAAGTTTCCCTAAACTAAAGATCAGCCAAGCTCAGAATTCCAGCTCCCAACTCTCTCACTGCCTGGCTTCTTAGTCATTGCACTCGCCTAAAACTTGGACACTATGATTGAGCCATACTAAGAAGCAAAGATCCAAGCTCAGAACAAACCCATCAGTTTTGCAAAACAAGTTGCTGCTTTAAAAACCATTTTCAAACTCATTGATGTGGCAGGGTTTTTTTTTATTTCTTATTAACAGCAGCTCCACTAAAGCAGCTTATTTCTTTTAAAAAGAAAATTAAACAGAGCATCAAGATTGATGAATCTCTTCTGTAAGATCTGACTTTGTGGCTACACTAGGAATTTGCCTTACCTTCTGCTGAAGATCAATCCTCCCACAGGTCAATATAAAAGATTTCTGCTACAAGGGTTTTAGGAGACTATTTCAGGCCTCAGCCAAAATATATCGTAAATCAAGAAGGCTATCTGTCATTGCTCCTGAAATGAAGCTAATTCTACCAGCCAAAAATGATAAATGGAAGTGTTTGAGGTTAAATTTGTTAGTCTCTAGACTTTGCAATAATTTTCAGCTCTTCTAAAATTGTTCTGAACTTAAATCAATGTACAGTCTCATTTTGCTTTCTCTCCTGTTTTCTTTTAAAGTGATCTTTTATTTACTTCTGAACGTTGTCATGCTATTTGCAGCCCTGCTTACAAAGGTCATCACAGTGGTTATCTCTCTACATGCATTCTGTCTGGTTATCTTTCTGCACGGTACTGATGCTATTGAGGCATATCACATGAGCAAGAATAGTACAAAGAATAGAGCCACAAAAATCAAAAGAGTAAAACTAGCTATAGCTCTTGGATTCTTTCTCTGATCCAATCAGTAAAAATAAAACTGGGAAGAGTGTAGAGGAATATATAGGTAACGGCAGGTAAGTGGAATGGACTGAATATAAAAATTTGCAGAAATGGGATGTCAGGTATTAGCCAGACTAGAACACAGACAACAGACGACAATGGATCATAGCAATAATTACTCACTGTGACACAATGAGGATGGGACACTGCAAATAATAATTTTTGTGTTTGATCATCTGAAATAAAAACACAATAGATTTCTTTTATGCTTCACCCTTCACACTATGATGTCTTCACTGATGATTTCACAAAAGACTTGTGTTATGGAGAGGTTGTGCCATCTACCCATATCTCTAATTTAGGACTTAAGAACTCCACACTGATGCCCAAGCACAAATTTATGCTGACTGACAGCATTATTTGCTCAGAAGTTCCATCCTTGTTCACTTCTGATATAACATCACATTTTGCCTTATTTTAATTAGAGTAACAATCTCCTCTAAAAGAAGTGGACATTTTTTCCCCTAGTAAATCTGTGCTGTGCTTAGGGGTTTTTTTCTTTCTACAAGATAATGTCAGGCAACTTCTTTTAACATCACCCAGGCTGCCATTTCCAAAGGCACTTTTCCCTTTTCATCCTTCCCCACCTTCAAGAAGGTAGGCATTATAAACGCCATCAAAATGTAGTCCCCGGCACTGCAGCTGCCCAAGGCCCTGGCAATGAGCGACTGGTGATGTAGTCTTCGTGTAACAGGGCAGGAGTGTTTGAGGAGCGCAGGAGGCTAGAGTTGCTATGCTCAGCGGCACGCAAGATGGGTACACACCGTGGGGGACACTCTCCTGGAGAGGTCAAAGAATTCACTGAAGGCAGATGCACGTGCCACTCTCCAAAACACTAGCTCACCAGGAATGTAAGTTAGCCACAAAGCACTCATCCTTCAAAGCAGGTGATGGACTGTGTTAGTTCAGCACATTTCCCATATTGCTGACTTCAAAGGAATTTTTATCTAACTTCAACTGCAAATTAGAGCTGACTGCAAGACAGCAGAGTCCCCAGCAGCTGACAGCAACACAAGTATCCTCTGTCTCCTCAGGAAGCAAGTCCACCTGTGGCAGAACTGCCTTTATTGTATTCCTCTACCACAGTTTGCTAGCAGAGATAAACTTGGCAGTCTGTCTCAGGAAAGCTTCCGTGTTTACTCTGAACAATGCAAGTGATGAATCACAGGCACCCTGTCAAGAAATCTCAACCCCAGCAGGCAGCAAGGAGACACAAATCTGAGAACGAAAACCAAGCATTCTGAAAATTAATACTTCAAGACTCTTCAGCTATATTATTCCCACTTCAATGATCCTTCTCCTCCTTCCTTAGAAAAAAGGTTGATACATATGTGGTGGGTAGATTTACAGCAACAGAAATCTGTGTGTGCTGCATTGATCATTGATTGCTTAATTGCTGGCTTGCCAGGGGTTGATTTCCACAAACACACACACACACACCCACCCACCCCTGTTGTGGGTATGATAAGAACAGGAAAAAGAAGATGCACACTCTTTCTGTCATCTTACACATGATCAGTGCTTAGTTTGGGTTACCCTTGATAGATTTTTGAACCTGGAATTAAATAAAACCAAATGATGACATGGCTATCTGCATCACATTGACTAGTTCACCCATATCAGTGCTAGAGAAAACATTATTTCCATCTCTTTCTCTAATCTGAATGGTCTGCTAGAGAAAAGGAAGGACTCCTCCACAGAGGATAACCCAGACAACCAGAAATTCCCCAATATGAGTTTAGAGACACAGAATCAATTTATTAAGAGACAAATATAGGTGTCCTATTAAAAAAGTGGAATTTTATGGCCTTAATTTCTGAAATATACAGGGAGAGGTAGGGAAAAGTTCTTCCATTGCTGATTGCTGCCTTTCAGCCATTTCTGTATGTTTCTTTACACTTTATTGCAACAGAGGTCCCAGATCTCTATGGGGGCAGAGGAGAAAGACAGAATTCCAGCCTAGATACTGCCATAGGAATTATTGTCATGAAACACAAAAATGCATGGAAAACTTAAGATACCTTCAGGAAGGCAGAGTCACATTTGGATGTAGATGTGTTCAAATGCAAATATGCAAACTGCCAACAGGCTGCCTTCTAGCATGAGAAACACAGCCACAAGTACAGTCAGAGGAGAGCTGAGAGGTTATCAGAGCAATACATGCATCTGCAAAAGAAGATAAGCAGGTGACAGAAGTGTAGACTTGAAGGTGCAAGGACAAAGGAGCAAGAAAGGAAATAAGAAAATATAAAGAGAAATTAGTTAACCCTTTTCAAAGATTCCACATGGTTATGTTAGAGAAAAAGACCTCTTTAGTCCAGCTTTTGCATAGAATTAACAGCGGGAGTTGACACTAAGCTATGATACAAGAATTAAGAGGCAACAAGGTGGTTTGTGCAATCTCACAATGGAGAATAGTGTGACATGAGATAAATTGCTAAATTAAATTATGCATAATACTTTAAGACATTTGAAACACCTTGATTTACAGTGGGTCATATTTATATTCAGGGCTACCCAGAATATGAAAACTAGTTGTTTAACAAGAATTATATACTTTTGGAGAATTTATGGATTTTAATGAGAAAATAATTTAAAGCAACTGTTGCCCCAAGTAACCATAACTCATCAGCGAGGGGAATGATAATTTCATGGAGATCTTTGGCAAAATGAACCAGAAGTCCTGACAGTAATTTAACTGCTATGTTATCACACATGATAAAACATTGGCTGGTGCGCTGCACATACAAGTCGATGACAAGTAACTTGTGAAACAGTTCACTGCAATATTCAGCCATCACCAAGCCATGAATACAAGAATCTATAGAGTCCCTCACTGACAGGAGCACATGCATTCAAAAATCTTTGAGTCCCTTATTTCAAGGTAGAGCATTGTGGATTAACCCCAGTAGGCTTAACCATATATTAACATGTACTGTCTGCTTGAAACTTTAAGACTTATTTACCCTCCATATCAACATTACAAGTCAGTATTAACCACCCTCCTCAGATGCATTAGAAATTTAATTATAAGTGATCATCTGAAACTCACAATTAGCTGGATCTCTGTCCAGATCAAAGCTGGCTATTCTCCAGTGCTGCAAAGCCTCAGTACATGACTCATATAACAGCAAACTAATCATTCTTTGCACAAGCCCAAAAGTGAAAATATAAAACAAAATTTGGTTTATTAGGCTAGCTGGCACGTATACTTTGTCTTACCGAAGCCTGTATGCACCCTTTTTTACAACCTGACTCACAATAAGTCAACCGGTTTGTTTTTAATTTAGCTCTGTTGAAGATGAACTTGCCCAGATGTACTGAATTGCAGAAGTTTATAACATGCCTTGAATATTTTCTTTGAAGAGATTAATCTGGCTTTGGCCCAAAACAAAGCTGGAACACAATACAAATGTAGTCATATAACAATGCTTAAGATGCTCCTGAAAATCTTGTAATGGAAAAACACTGTTGAACTTCAACATACAGTTTTATTAGGAAACAATGTGATCATTTTTATTGCAAACATCAGGGAAAGGAAAATGGCTCTACAGGATAACTGCAGTAGTGGTCCGCGAAATCCCCTCCTCACACCCACCCCTTCCAAATGTGTGTAATATTGAACATTTCAGAAAGTATTGTCAGGGAAACAAGATGTAGACTGTAGACCATCACATCATGCTGTAGGTACCAGATGCATCAAAGAACACTCAAACTCCCCAACGTGCAAGCTTTGAATAAGCTCTACAGGACTCCCTCTTCATTTGCAGGTTTCCTTGGGGGGTACCTTTGCATTGACTGTAGCTCAATTCAGAAGCTTTCCAGCTGGGGGAAACTATGCTCCATGTAAGGGAGGTGCCAGCAGTCAAGCTGAGGACAAGCACTTGCAAAGATCACTTGCAAGTAAGGTTCCTGTTGGCTCTGTGCTCCAGCCTGTCAGGCTCCCTCTACAAGGCAGTACGCTCATCTGTCAACCACTACTGCACCCCCTGTTCTGCCTGATGTGCCAGCTTGCTGAGTGTGCAGCCTGCCCCATCGTCCAGGTCATTAATGAAGATGTTGAGCAGGGCTGGACCCAGTATCGTTCCCCGGGACACACCACTAGTAACTGGCATCCCGCTGAGCTAATCACAACCACTGGAGACCAGCAGTTCAGCCAGTTTTCAATCCACCTTACTGTTTACTTCTTTAGTCTGTATTTCATCAGCCGGACGGTGCTGAAAGCCTGACTACAGCAGAGATCAAATGACAACCCACTCTTCTCCCGTGATCCAGCAACCCAGTCTTCTTACTTCAGAAGGCTACCACATTGGCCAAGCACTACCTCCTCTTAGCCATGACGACTAAGACAGGTCACCATTTTGCCCTTAGAAATGGTTTCCAGGAGGATTTGCTCCAGCACTCTCCCAGGGATCAAGGTGAAGCTGACCAGCCTGTATTCAGATCTTCCTTCTGGTCCATCTTGAAGTGCTTTGCTTTCCTCCAGCTCTCAGGAACCTCTCCTGGTCAACATGACCTTTCAAAGATAATCTAGAGTAGACTCACAATCTGCGTGTTGGATACATAAATAAGAACACCGGATAATAACCTGTTTACAAAATACACAGACTCTCTCATTCCTTTATCTTCTGCCAGTTGGCAATATCCAGCTTTGCAAAACCCTTTACAGTTAGTGAGATTAATATGAGCTACATCAGTTATGTTTCTTCCTATGTTTGAAAGCCCCTAGCGTGCTACAGGCACAATAAGAAACAATGAATGAGGGAAATAAATATTTCTACCACACCTGTACAGCAGTTTACAGACTTATGCTCTCTTTATTTACCGTTTGTGCACTCATAAGGTCTTTTTTCTCTGCAAAATGAAAAAGTAAGAAAAAAACTGTAATTCTTCTGATAGCATTGCATGGAGGAAACTACCCAGCAGCTATTTTTTTTCTTGGAAGTATTCATTTGACATTTTCTGAATAAAGGTTTCTCTATATTTTGACAGCAAAACACAGCTGTGTAAACTGAAGGCCACAGTTATCCAGACAGGTATTTCAAAATAATGTCTTACCTGTAAAGTAAGGACACAAACTAAATGGAGATCTTGGCAATGCACATTGAGAGAGAGATATATTTATGCATATATATATATATATAGGCATGCACACATGCATGTGTATGAAGAAAACAAAGATGTTTTACATAGCCCATTAAAAAAGAAAAAGCAAAGCAACTACAGACTGCTGAAAGAATTATTATCCCAATTTCCTGTGAGTTCTGAATTGACTTTTGCAGGAAGTTTTAAAGACATGAAAAATGTTTCCATTTACCTTAAAATGCAATACTCTCCTTGTGCAAAGCTGTAAAAGCCTTAACAAACTTGTCCATTGATAAAGAAATATACCCATTTCTAATTAGAAATCAGCTTTTTGTTTGAGAATTTTACAAAAATAACTTTTCAAAAATAATCAGTGTTCTGTTTCTCATAGGAACAGATGTTTTTAAAACCAACATTTGTGAAATTCTTGGACATCCGATAATTTATTTTAAAAATGTTACAGGATCCATTTCTCCCCCTCCTACCTGTATCTGCTCCAGCTGTTCTTAGGCAAGGAAAACCTAAAAATTTACTACCATCAAGCTGTGCCTCTGGGGCTTCCATTGGCATCAATGCCACCCCCTCCTCCCAGTGTGTTTAGGAACTGTAACGTGAAAAAGGGAAAGAGATCCTGCCTCAAAAACCGTGTCTAAGAGCCACAAGATGTTTACCTGACCACAGTTTCAGTAGCTTATATATCGCTCCTCTCTCATCTTTACAGAAAACATTAGAGTGCCGGTGACATAAAGAGTAGCTTATTCTATAGGAGTCTGTCCCCACCAAAAGAAAAAGAGTGTGGCATTATCCTAGTCTCAAGGAGCAGTGCTCTGCAAGAATCACAAGCAGGGAGCTGGCATTTATCTGGAAGATGGAGCTTATACAAAAGCATGGAAAGAGATACATGTATGCACAAAGTGCCTATTTCAACATGTAGCCCTGCCCAAATGCGGAGCAGTCATAGCCCTGTAATTCTGCTTGGGTTTAGTGATGTTCATAAATTGAGGGCAGTTGACACTGTTTTCTCACAACACCTGAAAAACAATTTAAAAACACCATTGTCCCACCGTTGAGGAGAATGTACTGGAAACAGCCCTGCTGATTTTCTAGCAAGTTACAATAAAATGCATTTAAAAAAAAAAAAGAAAAGAAAAAAAGAAAAAAGGAAAAGCAATCGATCATCTAAGCAATAGAGTTAAAAGCAGATTAGAAATTAATACCCCTGACTGATGGAGCCTTGCAAAACTGCTGTTTTCAAACCAGCTGTAGAATCTTTTCTTTTTTAATAAGCACAATTGGCTTTGAGTGCTTTGTCAACATGACAAACCTTTTCCACCAAAAGCAGAGCATTTATTGAAATGCAAATGAAAGTGAATGTAATTTGTAGTTGCGCTGAATCAACTTTTCAAGACTTTAATTTGCATTTGAATAAAACTATTTTTTTCAATGTGAAACATATTTGAATAGGGTTTTGAGACTAAACAAATTGATATACTGCTTTTTCCATCAATTTAAAAGTATTTTGATTTCTTTATGATAGGCAACTAATTAAATACTGAGCAGCTTTTTATGTTTACGTATTATCTTCAACTGGAGAGCAGATTCTCAAGATTCATTAAAATAGTCCATAGCTCTTATATTAAACCATTGTATCAAGTAGCTCAATTTTCAGATCCAAATCAATTGCTTGTACCATTCTGACAATGTAGATTCATCTCTTCAGTTCACCATTGCTGACCAGGGCTGTAGAATCTAACTTTTAGCAATTTAATATTCTTCCTGTAATCACCAGCAGGCATACAGTGATTCTTGCATTTTTATTACTCCACGACACCTCAAAAACCAGAAGAGAATAGAAAATAATACTGAAAATATTCTGTTGTTATTTATTATCGGATCACTGTCATGTAGGAACTTGGACTACTGGATTCAGTTTTGGTTGTACCAACTCAGATGAAGTATAACTGGAGGTAAACAGATCCAGAGATGGGGGCATAGAGTTTCCATTTGAAGAGCAGAAAAAAATCTGAATCTGCCAGATTGAGACACTGGATGAAGAGCTATTGAAAAAAATCCAAAACCCAACCCCAAAACAACAGTCCCTTTTATACAAGGGACATCCAGTGAAACTGAGACACTAATAAATTAGTTGTACAAGGCCATCAAGGTACAAAACTGCTAAATGTATAAATATGCAATGAGAATATCCATATTTACATTATAGAAAAGAAAAGTTGCAAGCATATGACTTCATGTGAACCATAAAGCTCAAAGCTGAGCTTCAGGCAGGTCATTTCATATCTGCTTGCTATAAATGTTTTGCTTATTCTTTTTTTAAAAAAAATCATCCACAGAATAATGGACTGAATATAAATGCTTATTTAAGTGGAATTTAGCACCATATACAGCTGCAGCTGAAATTTTTCGTTCAAGCTGAGGATTTGTGAGTCAGATACATTTAAAATTATGTATGTCATGGTGTTGACAAAGGTTTTAAAAGGCATAAAATCTTCAGGTGTAGGCATCTGGTATCATATCCACCATGGACACTACTCTGGCCAAGAACCTGACAAAATATTTCTATCCTTAACACCACAGAAATACTATCAACTGGGAAGTGGTATTGGTAAGGCCACATGATAACATTTAGATAAAACATGTAGTGTGTATTTTCCCTACGGTTTATGTGACAACACACATTTGCCTACTAACACTAATTGCTGTTAGCATAAAATATAACTGCTGGAGAAGTATTTGTATAACATTCAGGCTCAGGCAGAGTTTCAAAAACATTAGGACTTTCAGAGTATTTACAATAGCGAACAGTGCAGCAAGTTACTGTTTAATGGAAGAGTCCACAGGAAATGTGCACAGATGCCACTAACTTTGGCATTCCATGCATCTCCTGCCCTGTGCAGCACTATGAATGACTGCAAAGAACAAGCAGAAAATTGAAGAACATCTAACAGGCAGAAATGGAATATTTTTTTTCATTGAATATACTGGAATAGTAACACTTCCACTGTCTTGATTGTATCTAACCTGCTAAAATAAAACTAATATAACCTGCCTGGTAAATACTCTTAAAAACCTTAATGGAACTGATTATCACTGCTGGGCTCTACTAAAAAAAAAATTCTGAAAACACAAGAAAAATAAGTTAAAAGCATTACAGAAGAATGAAGGGTCAAGTGAGGAAGACGCTTGCGTCAGAAGAAATATCCTGCTGCATGGATTTCTGTGAGGCAGGGAAGAGAAAAATCTTTCTGTCCCATGAGTCTTCCTAAGAGCAGGATGTACCTGAAGCTAACACCTAACAGTGGATGCAGCCAATGGGAACAATAAAAAATACACCTTGTCAAAAATCCAAGCAGATGAACAAACAAAGCCCCACAACATGATTTCACCATGTTCCTGAGTACCAGCTAAGCAGGACCTGGGCTTCAGAGACCTCCAGCCTGGAATCTGCACAAGGGCACGAGGCACAGCCACATCTGATGCTGGCCACTGACATACCAGGCATGACTGGCCCAGGAAGAGGGGGAAAAATAATAATAAAAAAAGGCATTTTAACCAACCACCTCATAGTGGCTTGAAGAGACGGTGGCAGCAGGTAATGTCTTATCACCAGCCATACAGCTACAGAGAGTAGTAGCTGGAGAGAAAACCAGATGTCATGGGAGTAAGAAATGGCTAATAGCTTCACTGAACTTCTGCTTAGCCCTGCACACGTTGCAGTCATTTGTGGAACAGGGGGGCAAGAAAGCACGCACAAGAACCCTGCTACAAAACCTGTGTGTGGCTCCGCATGTAAAAAATATAAATGTTCCCACATGTGGCCTCATCTTCAGTTACGCAGGATGCACCAGATACCAAGTGATGAAACACAAAAAACCTTCAAACCACTAAATTTTGACAAATATAGCCTTGGGGTTTTATTTAAAAATACATTTAAAAGTGTATTCTTTCAGGGATGAAATTTGTGGGCAAGAACATTCCCTGCTACACACACACCCCAGTCTGCATCAGGCCCTAATCTGGAGTGATCTCAGGTCCAACCAGCAGCTGTCCTTCTCTCTAGCTAGACCAGACTAAAGGTCATTAGTAGGAAATATATATATACATACATACGTACAAAGTATCCCACCAACACAGACAATCACATATACTGGATCTTACCGGTAGCTGGGCCCCACATCTCTGCTCTCCCCAGTTGCCTCATAGACAGAGACACACACACCTGCACATGGGTCTCAGTTGACCTCCAGACCCCGTGGCCTCTCCAGCAGCTGGCCTGAACCTCTTGGTCCCTCCAGTAGCCAACACCTCCAGCTGTCTCACAAGAGACACACACGTACCCTCACACCTGCTGCTGGCACCTCTGACAAACTGGTTCCGGGACAGAATTTGTGTAGAGCACAGCAGGACCTACCCCTTCCAACCAAGCCCGAGGCCTGAGTTTCCATCCCACTGTACAACAGATACTCAAAATTATTATTTAAAACCACCTCTGCATTTTTGGAAAGTAACTAGATTTCCCGTGATAGCAGACTGCAATTATTGAGGAAATGCATGAGGAAGATGGATCTATGAGCTAATGAGTAGCATGGCTCTTGGAGAAACAGCAGCTTGTGTCTCTGCTCATTTCCTTCTTCACTTTGGACAATTCAGTAGCCTTTCCTTGCCTGGGTTTTCTCTTGTATAAAATGAAGGCAAGTTTATCTAGGAGCAGAGCAGAGCAAGAGCTGTTAGTAACATGTACATAGCTCACAGGTGCTGAGATAGAGTAACAGAAGTACCGAAGACAGAAAGGAAGAGTTATGAGCCTGATTCCTAATTACATTACCGGTAAGACCTACTGCACTCACTTTCTCTGAAGCTAATACTCTTTTTCCCATTTCTAGTTCCAAAGTAAAATTGGAATGCAGTTAAGCCAAAAATTGTGGCCTTGGAAGTTAAGCTCCAAAGGAAACAAGCAGACGGCAATACACTACACATTCCCCAGGAATGATCGAAAATACGATAAGGCTTATGTGTGAAACAGATTTAACAAGCACAGCAGTTGACGTTTCCCTGTTCGTTTGAGGTAAAAAGCAAAGTTAATCAGCCAAGTGCTGGTTTTTTTTTGTGTTTTCTTTTTTCTGGTTGGTTGTTTGCTTTAAAGTCTTTTTCTGTCCTATTCAGAAAGTTGGGCAGAACAAAAGTATTTATGGAGGCAGAGTCAATATTACCAAATAAACCAGTGTCTGGAGAACCCCTCAAAATGTTTCAGCTCAGTGATCTAAGATTTCTTAGGAAAAAACCCACTTCATTTTGGGTAAAATGCCGTCAGATTCACCTCCAGATCATGGTTGCTGGTAACTTGGAATAGTGAAAGAGGGAAAAAGCTATTCCTCTACTGCCTACAAACTCTACAGTTTGCAACACAGCCCCTGCCTTATTCCAGAAGCTTCTTTTATTTTGAAATTTAATCAACTTGGACTTTTACTTCCAATACCACCACGCCCCCCCACCCCCACCCCTGTGCCATTCAACACCTAAGGTGCCATTTACTAGCTAAGTTCAGTCCTTAAATGGACACACTAGTCATGTTCTGTGATTTTGCCATTTCTCTCATCTGGTCTTGTCATTTCTCAGAAGAAACTTCTCAAGATACTCAATATCTTCAGAGGCTGCTAGAAAAGCATGTTCATCCTATTTCTACTAATATTCTAGATTTCCTGAGAAGTTGGGAGAGAAGGGGGAAGGAAAGGGAGAAGAAATAGAGATGCAAGAAACACAGAAATACTACTTCTGCTTCCAGGTGCAGTAGAGTCAGCTTGAATTGAGAAGCAGCAAACTGAAAAAAACTGGCACGAGTTTAGTAATTCAAAAAGTAACCCCTCTTTTGAAACTCCAGATTAAAAGAAAAATTGTAACCCTATTTCACAAATTCAGTAACATTCAAAACCTGACGAGAAATCAAGCCATAATGAATGCTTTACTATTAATGCTTCTCTGGAACAAAAGCTTTAGCGTAACAGCCAGTTCTTGTACCAGCACAATCACCACAGTACGCCTCTCAAACGTAAGAAACAGCACACAACTTCTTTCAAACCACAAAGGAACGCTGTAACAAAGGAATTCTGAAACTATAAGGAAAAACACATACATGGTATTTCTCTAATGAAAGAAAGCTTAAAGAAAGAAAAAAAATGAAAGAAAAGATCCTAAAAAAATCCCTTGCTTAGCTTTAGAAGACATAGTAAGATCCACTCCTGTATGCTTTTCCACAAGACACACTGAGAACTTATAAACCAGCATTATCCAATTATACAAAGACACGATTGCATTGAGAAAAACGTACAAGTTCTTATTGCAAGCCTTCTCCACCTCCATGATTCCTGGATCTCAGAAGACCTTTCCTCCCTGCCTTTCCTGCTCGTTCAGTGTCACTGAATGTGAATGCAAAATTACTTCCTTCAGGTAAGACATGGTGGTTTTTGTTGGGGTTATTTTAATTTGTTTGAACTTTGGGCTCTGCACCATGCAGTTATAAATTAAAGAGTAAGCTGCAACTGGTTTTTTGTTGTTCTAAGAGATCATAATAAACCTCACGCGCTTCTCTATGGATTTGCCACTACATTACTAAATAAAACAAGTGTTTTAGTTTTGTAGAGTACTGATAACAGGAGAGGGGCAATGTATGGATACCAGTTGTATACCAGGTCCTGTCAAATGTAATGCACACAATCAGAAAAGGACAGAACTGTTAATACTGCGAAAGGTGTTACGCTACTGCCTGTAGTATTGCTAAAACGGTCAGCGCAACTTCTGTACTGTGATATGTAAGTAACACAACAATCGGTACCTGTAAGAGATCTGGGAACAGCTGCAACCTGCAGTCAGAAAAACATTGATTTTTCTGTAAACTTCAAGAACTTCCAAGCAGCACTGAAAATAATAAATCCTAAGAAGACACATGATACAATAAGTGCTATTTCCAAACAAACTCCAGCTAACAGAAAGTAGTTAATGATTTATTTTTACTACTGCAATACTGATAGCTTTTTTCTTTTATTAATAATTCTTAAAAACATGTAAAGGTGACTGGCTGATCCAAAATGTTGATGTTTGTAACACCTTAGTAATTTCCATTAAAGTTTAAAATCTGAGTACTTTTCAAAAAAAAAGCATTTCTTATGTGCCAAAGATCAAAAAATGCACTGTTTACAATTACTGTAAGCCATCTCTCCCTATGGAGCTATTTCTGTAGAGGTTACTTGACAGTGATTGATATAACCGCTCTGCTGAAGAATTTCTGCACAAGGTTTTAGTTGATCTCTTCCAAGGATATTTAAATAATCATTACAGAGGTTATATCAAAACCTTAATTCCAGTGACTTCACTAGAATGTTTCTTCTTTAAACACGATTTTATTCTAACTATATTTTTTATTCTAACTATATTTTTCCTTTTTTTTTTTTTTTAAGTTTACCTACCAATTAACTAATAATCATTAGACAACCACAAGATTTGGAATAAGTGATATGGTTCTGATTATGCATCAGGCAAAACAATAATTTTCCCCAGGAAACAATGATTTGTCTAAAATTTATTTTCTCATGCTTTGTGTTTATCTTTAAAGATCTAAGTATGACAAGGAACCAAGAAGACAACATGGATGTTTAGAAAGTAGAAAAAGCAGAGTGAAGAGGGATCTGAAAAGAAGCATGAACGACTTATACTTTCACTCTTCCAACTATTTACACTCCAAATGGCCTTTGTTAGAAAGAAAACCAGATACTTCAACAATTTGCTTTCAACAACTTGATTTCTGCAGTGGATTGTCATATGTAGGGGCAACTGCTTTCAAAACACTGTATTTTGCTATGTCTTCAACTTAAAAAAAAAAATAAAATTAGTTTAGTAATCTGAGAAGGAATTTACTAAGCAATATTTCTCCAGCAATCAAATTCAAGCCAACTGGTGAGTTTGCTCATAAATTAAACCACATATATTTTAGAGACAGGAATGAAAAAAAAGGTTTTAAATAACTATGCAGGAATATCTAATAAGGTTCAGTATGGAGTGTAGCAAAACTTTTGAGATATGATGTAATGACAAAGCTAACTATTTAAAGAAAACTTTATAGAGTTGAAATTATGCAGTAACCTTTCTGTGCAATATTCTGATCATTCATTCCTTTTGTCAGTAACTGTCATTGTGCAAGCTGAAAAAATATGAATAGTCTCAGGAAGTATCTAGGAAGTGTTCAAATAAATCTTGGAAAGTGAGTAACATATTTGATGACTCATTTATCAGCATCATATTTAATCTCTCTAGCTTTTTTGTGTATACATTATAGGAAAAAAATCCACATGATGTAATGTAAACATACAATTATACTTCTACAAGTATGGAAGTTTTTACTTTCTACATTAAACCAATCTTAAAATGAGAGAATCAAGGCACTGAAACAGCCCATTATACAACATCATTAAAAAACCCCATACACTTCAAAAGGCAGCCTGGTTTGTTGACACGTAAAAGGTTTCATATTCCTGCTTGAAAGGTCAATAGAGAAAATTAAGATTTGGGTGACTACAGACAGCACTTTTGACGATTACTTTTAGTCAAAAGCATATGGTGAAACAAAGTCTTTTCTGTGTTTCAAGGCATAGGGAAAGCTAAGTATTTAGCTCCAAACATCCTGCAAATATCGTTTTGCTTCTCGGAGCATGACCAGGGTTTTCATTGCTTCCAATTTGTCGGTTTCCATTTCCATGCTTAAAATGTCCACTACAGCATCATTTACACCATCAGCCATGTGCTTCTTATCTCTGCGGGGGAAGGAAAAAAAAAAAAAAAAAAGAGGAGGAAAATGCATAATGGTATATTTTGTCTTTTATCAGTAGCTTCAGAGGCTGGATAATATTGGAAAAGAGGAATTATAAAAAAAAAAATCCCCCCCAAAATATAGTTTTTATATTATATGAAAAGATTCTTACTGAGTATTCATGTAGCTGAGCACTGACAGTAATAAGGGTTTCTCTCAGGCATTACAGTTTTCAGTATGGTGTAATTTATAAGAAAAAACCCTTGGAACCATAGTTGAGCTGTCACAGCATAACTGTTTTCTTCTAGGGAGAACTGGACTTGCTGAATTTATTATTATATCACCATATTGTTCCAGAATTAAAAAATACCAACACTAAAACCAAACCCTCATTTATTAATAATGTTATTATTAATAAAAATAGCTGACACTTATTCCTGCAGGGGAACATACTGAGATTTGGCTCCATATTCAAATAGTCTGTCCATTCATCAACAAACTTCCTGAAAGTCTCAAACCTCCAGGTAAGTTATCATCCACAAATAAAACAAAATCCACTTCCCACTGTAAAATACACTATTATCATTATTATTATTATTACAGAGCTCTAGCGTTCTGGCCAACCCAAGTCTGGAACACAGCAGAAGACTGCTGCTATCTCACAGCTGTGCAGTTAGTTTATCATCACATGTAGTCAAATACCTCATTTTCTCAAGAGAAATCTATTAGCCTGAAACCTCCTACAGCTTGAATACTAAAATAAAAAAAATAAAATAAGTGACTAAGGCCAGTGGAACTGTGTGGTTACAAGCTATACTTTCAAGACTATATTGGAAAAAATGGAGATAGTGATGGAATTCTAGTGTTACAGGAAGGCTCTTTCAGCATCATATGTTGGTCCTTTCTTTCAGACAGCTCCAAGTCTTTCTGAAGCCTCAAAGTTCTGCTACCTCTGTTCTCTTTCTGAGACACTCCATCTTCACTCTACTCACCCACATATATAGAAGTAACCCCTCTCTTGCAGCAGGACTCTGGTAATGTCCTTAGCATAAAGCCTAATGACATCTTGCACATATTTAGGCTGGGTTACTTCTGCAGTCGAAGAGTCTCTTGAGAAACAAACCTTAAGATGAGTTAAGGTGCCATTTTCAAGAAAACATCTGAGCTCATCTCTGAATGAAAAGCAATAAAAACTGTTAGAAATGGCTCAGAGATAAGCACTCCCTCATGAATACAAAATGAATGCTAAAGAGTGAACTTGCTTGAACAAATAGTCTCGATCCTGATGCCGACAACCGAAAAACAGCCATGTCTCTCCAAATTCCCAGTCTGTATGTTCTTCTCTGAGCTTCTGCCTAAACAGAGAAAAAAAAAAAAAAAAACCCAAAAAAAAACGGGATTGGATTTTCAAGTACAGAATATAAACCATCTATAACTAAATGCTTTAATAAACCTCTGGATTGGCAGAAATGTGAAATGCCTTAAGGTATATCACTGCCAAAGCCTCCTTATTTGACTTTCCTGGCAACTCACTTTTGGCCCAGCTCCAAATCAATCAGCTTCAAAGAGGTGTTTTTTTGCCACGGTTTCATATTGGAATAGCCAAGAGTGACACTTCCAAACATCTAACAAAACAATCCTGACTGCTGAATAAGGAGATCACTACCCTTTATCCTTCACTGGAAGCCCTATAAAGACACTTAAGAAAACTCAGCACAAAGCAGTTTCAGCATGCTTTCCATTTAGCTGGAGAATTCTGCTAGACTTCATGATTAACCATCTATTCACTACCACATTATCAGAAGACTCACTACATTTTCTTGAAATAAGGCTGAAGATATTACTTTAGAGGTTTTTTTAGCTGCAACTTTCTAGTTACTGCCTGAGAGAGGTTTCATTCATAACTGATCAAATGCTTATGAAATGCTATGAAATGCAAAATACTTCTGAGAGAGAAAGACAGATTTGGGAATTAAAATTAAGGAGCAAGTATTGTACATAATGATTTGGTTAAAGCAGAAGCATGCAGTCAGAAACATCGCATAAAAATTTCACTTTTCTCTCAAATAAAATGTTTAAAAATAGCTGTTACAGGATGCAAGAAACTCCATTATTGCTGGAACTAGAGTCATGTAGGAATAGTATGTGTTGGTTACTTATAAAACTTGCGGCCATTCCCACCCATATATTCCACTCTCCCCATTCTTCATTTCCTCCAAATGTTTTTTACGTATTCTTGGTGACGTAGCGTCTGTTACTTTTCCAACAAGCATCTCTTTGCCTTGCAAAATTACATTGCTGAAGTTGGAGGGGAAAAAAAGGGATCTACCTCCACTCAAATGCAAACCCACAAACCTAAGATTACTGCCCAGTTGAGGGTTCAGATGCCAAGCTCCTCATCTTAAAACATCGAAATGTGTAAACACATAGAAATAAGAGAATGTGGGAGAAACCTTGACAATCATCACACGAAGGCTTTTAATATAGATGCCACTTCTGAAAGAAAGGGATTTTGAATACCAAACTTAAGCCAATCGATGCTGTTTTTAAAACTACCAGCCTCTCACAGGACTTCCACTAGCAGCACATAGATAAAGATTTAATTTCTTATTACTGTTTCTCCAGTTCACCCCAATTCCTCATATACCCACTGTGGATATTCAGTACAGTCAGATGAAAGCATTAAGTTTTACTCACTTGAAAAACAAATAAATATAAAAGCACTGCTTGTTTAAAATTAATAAGACTCTCTAATCAGCATACCAGTGTTACAAAAAGTAAAAAGAAGGAAAACAAACAAACAAAAAGAGATTAACTGCATTTGTACTCAAAACCTGAGGCTGCATTTTCTTGAACATAAAAGGTCTGCTTTCCAGGTAACAACTTGTTACATACCTGTGTTGTAGGAAACCAATAAATGGTGAAATTCCTGTTCCTGGACCAACCATCATGAGTGGGACAGATGGGTCTGCAGGTAAGTGGAAAGTATTGTTTGGACGAGCAAAAATAGATATCTAAAATGAAATTAGATAGGATACAGCTGAGGAATATTCTTAAGCAGTGAAAATACCATGACATTTTTAGAACCTTCAGGATATTTACATAGTGTATGTGTCCACACACCTTTCCAAATCCCAAAGTTTGGAGTTTATTTTTAATTTCACAGATATTTAGAATAAAATTTCACATGAGTTTCTGAAAAAACCCCACACCATATTTACAAATCTATTAATCTGTATGGAGGAAATCTAGGGAAAAATCACACAAACCTGAATTTCTGAATATGAAAGTTGACTGCACCATAAATTTGGCAAATACTGCTACAGAATTCATGGGAAGTTTGGTGTTTGTAGTCAAAGAGAAGTAAAGCTAGTTTATTGCTATTTTAGGCAACTCAACCTTTTTTTTTTTTTTTTTTTTTTACATTGTAGACATCTAAAAATATTCCAGTGGAGATAAAGATTTGTTTATAGCAAACTGAAGCCTAGGGATACTGAGATTGCCTTCTTAATTTTCATAGAAGTTTTACATGATCTCCAAAAATGCATATGGGTGAGGGCAGGCAGACAACTGCTCAAAGATCTTTGAAAATGGTTTATATCATTCTACCAATAAACTCTAATTCTGACCTTCAGACCTGTGTTTGAAAGGAAGTCTAAATATAATTTTCATAGCAGCTCCACAACTATTCTCTGAGGCACGGCTAACAACATATAGAAAACAAGAGATGACAATTTTTAATTCTTTAATATATTAGTCAAAACTCAGCAGCAGCCATAGTAGAGTTTTATCCATTCAAGTCATAAGCAAATACCTGATTTATTTTGCATGTTAGTAATGAATGGATTTTAATTTACTTTCAAGCTTAAGGAAGGAATAAGGCACTGGACCAAATTTTTTAAACTTTGTTCTGTCAAGCTCAGTGGTTTAGCACTTCTCAATTCTTATCATTTAAATCACTACAGACAGTACAGTGTTAAATAGGATTATTTCTCTGGTTTCATGATGATAAAAAAAATAATGTAATTCCTTCTGTTGGATGGCAATACTTGTATTTCTGTAATACTTACTACTTCAAAACACATTTGAGTCAGGAAGCCATTTTCTCTGTTAATGATTCCAAATTGGTGATTCCTTAAAAAAACACTGCATATGGTGAACACATTTATATTGTAAAGTGTCTGCAATTAACCTAAGATATTTTTGCATAAGATCACACTCATCTATTTTGTATTGGTATTCCCTCTATTTCTGCAATCTGCATGTATTGCTGCACATTTATCTATGCTGAATTCTAGCTTGCACAGCAGATGTAAATAGTTCTGAACTTTATTCAGACTCATTTTGCAATAATCGTTCTTTTTCAACTCCATCTATTTTTCATGTTTGATCTTTAATATATTGCAAATCAATTAATTTTTAAATAAAGAGCAGATGTGAGTACTGGAATAAGATATATGATGCACATATTAATCAGTTTGTCTTTTGAGTTAGTTTTAAAAAATGAGAATAACTTGTATGGGTTTCCTTTCCACTTTGAAGAATCAACACCTTGAATTATTGGCAGTTTTCTTGTAACCAAAATCTGTGCTTGCTTCCTTTTTTCTTAATCAAATATAGATTACACTGGCAAAAGTTCTTTTGTCAAATTAATTATATATAGTGGAATTCCAAATTTTTTATAATTATCTTCCACCGATTAACTTTGAAACTGATTAAGTTACATAGATTCTCCACCACAAAATGAAGAGAGGCAAAAAATCCCAGCAAGTAGCTTCTCTTAATAATACCCACTATGCCAAACCATCTTTGATGCCCATCAGAAATACCACAGACAACTGTCCCCGATGTCGTATTCAATAATCTGGCCTTTGCAAACTGTGTGAGACCTGACAAGAAGTGAGTTTTATGATTTTTCCCATACTATTTGCCACCCTTTCCTGGAAGTGACCAAGTCCCTCCCTCCTACAACACTAACAGTCATAACCATTTAATTGTACAGTGGTAGTTTAGTCTACAAAAACATCATCCAAGACTCACTTAGGACTACAGTGTGGTGGAAAACAACTCTGGCCTTTCAGCAATGTAAAGTTTCACAACTCAGGTATCTGTCGATAAAGTAAAATCTAAATCTAGTAATTGAGCATTGAAGTTCTAGATATGCCTACAGAGGGAAGGGTAAACTTAAAAGTAGGGTAGAACTGCAAAATGAAGGTGTACACTGCCAAAAACCTGCATTACATCACAGCAGTGAACAAAGAAACTGCAGTTGTTTCAAACTTGCACAAATTTAACAGTTAAGAAGTTTAGATCTAATATTCATACCTTCTCAGTTGAAGAGCTTCCTCCCTTTGTATCCAGAGTATTTTTATTGCAGTGCAGTAGAGGTGCAACTAACTCAGCAAGCCACCCTGTACATACTCCTTTCCGTGAGACTGGTCTAGCAGGACAGGCAGGGAACTCCACAACATTAAATAGAAACCACAGTTTTCCTGGCTGATATAAGTTGGAACTGCAAAGACAAAAGTATATAAAAAAACCAACCAAAACCTGAGAAATAGCTGTACAATCTTATAGCAGGTCCACCTGCAGCCCAAACCATCTCAACTGAACCAACATACTCAGTGTTCAGCTAACTGTGAAATATCTATATATAGTTAGAAGATATCTTAAGGCTGGACTCAGAGGCCACTGCCTACAAAAGGGAATCCAAATTTCTACCAGATTCATACATGTGAGCTTGTTCTTGAGAACTCTATCAAAGTCTTGCCTGACACTTAAAACAATGTTTGAAATACTCAAACCCTGGTTTTTTCGCAACAGGGACAAAATCGCTTTTTCCTCCGGTTTTATCCCTCATTCCTCTCTTTCTTCTTTAGATTATAACATACACATACACATATTTAGGAAAAAAGCATTCCTAAATTACCAAGGAGATATAATTTGAATATTTCATTACCTTGACGCAGAATAGGATCTGGCTTGTAATTTAGGAAGATGTTCTGAGAAAATAATTAAAAAAAAAAGCATCCCTTAATATTTGATTCACTCCAATGAAAATATCATACAATGAGTACTTACACTATAACAGATTACAGCATATTATAATTTAACTGTAATTTTACTCCACTAACATTCAGTGTTGGTGGTCCAACAATAAGCTATTAAGACTCACACCCTATTTTGAATGGTTGTTAGACTTCATGGAACATCTGTTAGCGATTCTACAAGACGAAGCCACAAAAGTTAATTTACGGGGTTCTTTGTAAGTTAAAAACAACAGTAAGGTGCCAGAAGAGATGCCAGTAGCTAGTGGACAAGGTGAAGCTGAAATTTAGTTTTCCCCACTTTTCATCTAAGAGCTCAAAAGCTCTCAGAATAGGAATTGCTTGACTGAATCTGTATACAATGTTCTAGAAGCAGATGTGCCAGTTCAATTTCAAACCACTATAAGTACCTATGCAAATTTTTGAAATCACAGCTAAAAAAACAATAGACACAGGAGTTTACTGGGTATTTTTTTCTATGAGAAACCCACTATATATATCGCACACATTAATATCTACGTATGTATGTATGTATACAGAAAAGGTCAAATTCACTGGTGCTTTCAAAGGCATGACCTGCATGCAGACTGCACATTTTGGCTGAGGAGAAGGGCATATTAAAAAGAGAGACATATTGCTAAGTGAACAATATGGTGGGGAATAGTGACAATATGCAATCAATACCAGAAAAATCGGGCATAACAAATGCCAGAAAACATACAGTGGAGTGGAGTAACAGGGTAACATACAATTTAACTGCTTTTTAATTAGTTTTCCACATGTATCATGCTTTTGTAGTTGTTCCAACCAGTACCTGGACACCCTGACATATTTTAAAGATGCTTTGCTACAAAAGATAGTTGCAAGTCAGTTAAGAAAAGCTAGTTCAGTGAAATCACTTAATGAAGACACTAAGCCCACTCAGCACATTACTTCCCTAGGGGAACACTTTGCAAAAATTTTCAAATTTTCTTTTATTCAGTTCAGTTGCTAGAGCACATTTCATACCACCTTTGAAAAGCTAAGTGTATTTGCTTTCACTGTGAAAATTCATGTATTTGTATGAAGTGAAGCAGAGCTTGTATTTATTTTTTTAAGATTCCTGACAGTATACTAAGGAAGGAAAGATATAAGGTAGGCATGGAGAGGACCAACTGCAAGAACATAAAATGCAATTTTTTTGTTTCATATAAATAAGCATATTAAGAAAATCTGCTTTTTAATCTGGAAAATAACTGCCAGTATTTTCAGATATATTTGAGGTGGTTACAGCTGGGATCTCAGTCCTTCAATGTTCTATACAAGGAACCCAGTGAGTGTGTTGGACATAAATACAAATATACTGAGAAAAGCTTTCTGTTATAACAGGTAAAAGTGCAAGAAAAGAACATGTAGGCAGGGAAATCAGGAGTTGTAAAAACATGCCTTTAATTGTAAGCAGCTGATTAACTGTTTCTTAAAGATCCTAATCCTGCAAACACTTTATGCTTATTTTTTATGTACAGGAGCAATCTGGAGTCAGCTGAAGCACAGATATGCACCTAAGTGTTTGCAGAATGAGGGTCAAAGACTACAAACAGGAGAAAAGAGCTTTATTCCCCAATTTTAGTTTGATCACTATGGATGCCATAATATTTCTAAAGAAGTTAACCGAGCAGTTATTACCCTTTCTTGGAAAACTGAACATTTAGTATGATGCATTTTCAGAAACCAGATCTAATTTAATACAAATCAGTCGCTTACCGATTAACAGGTTAATTGAAGGCTTGCAGCTTGGAAAAGCATGAAGTAAATCCAGCAAGCAAACATTAGAATCTCTAATAAAGCGTGTGTAATCAGAGGCTCCTTGTCTACTGCAAAGCTCTTGTAGCCTCCGTTTTTCTCCTGCATCACTGGTATACTCTACAAGAGCTCGCAAAAATGCCTGCAGGGGAAACAATAAGAGTGAAGGGTAACAAAACTTGTCCATTTGGGAAAATGGTCACAAAATTGGGAAAAATTTGAGTTGCCTGGGGACAGGAAGCAGTCACTTCACAGGTTAATGGATAATACAATTTATTTCCCAATGCACACTTTCACCTACTATGATTTTTTTTTTTACCTTTTTGTTGTTGTTGTTTTGTTCCTGACTGTTCCCCTAATGCCTGGGACAAGCTAGCAAGTCAGAAAATCCTACTTAGCCTGAGCAGGGGAGAAACAAATAAACAGGTACAACCCATTCCCTGAAAAATCCCAGATTTATGAGAGGCTTTCTTATTTAGTATTTGCACTTTAGTTAAGTAAACATCTACATAACACAAATTAATTCAAGACAAACCACCATTTGCTAAGTTACAGAAGCAATGAAAGGAATAATAAAAAGTCTTAGAGGAGGTATTACTGTAAATAAAGTATGGTATTTAATAAGTCATGTAAATGCTGCTGTGGTTTTTTATTCCATACTTTATGCCTACATAATGGAACTGCAAGCTTTTCTTAAGGGAAAATTAAATTGAGCACTGAAAGATACAGTAAAAATTAGATGCAATTAGTTACAATTTCTTTTTCAAAAGCAAGGTGGAAATAGACACAGTGCATAAAGGAAAAGTGATCCAAAACACCAAGTGCAATCAGACAGCACAGTCTACACAAAAGAATACTCAGAAAGTAATCTGAGTGCACCCAAACACTGTGCTTCCAGACAATACTTTTGAGTATGGAGTTACATAAAGCACGTTCTACACTGAACAGGTAATAAAGCAGATAGGTTATAAAAACTGGCCTGGGTGATATTCCCCAGCCAGCACACTCTGCCTACTCTTATCGTTGAGACAAATCTTCAAATTGTTAAATGCATTTTTGAAAAAGTTGAAACAACTGGAAGATTCTCTTCTGTTACAAAATACACTAAACCGAGTAAAAAGTGAGACTCAACAAACACAACTGTTTAGCTTTAACCCTCATACAAAGTTATCTTTAAAATGTGTTCTGACAATACCAGAAATACACACGCATTTCCAGTTGCAAGCTTCCAGGTTTTTTTGCAGGCACAGAATGAAAGGAAAATAATATTCACACATTGTGAGAACAAATACTATAGAAGCAAAAATCTTTCTTCAAATTCTGCCAGTTACTGAAATGCTGTGAAGACATTATGGCTGTGTTTGCAAAGAGCAACATGAGTATTTTCAGTAACAAAACTTGACACAGATATGGCTCCCTTTGATTAGAAAGAAAGATTTCTCAAAAATGCCTATGAGGCCAGGTGCCGTGAGCCTTCCAGTTACCTGAATCCAAATATCTAATACTTTTCTATTTACTTCCAGATTAGTTATGAATCAAGGTACTGCAGAACAGGAATAGAGATTTCGGTATCTCATAGTTTGCCAGATAAAGTATCAGAAGCGAAATTTCTTAAAATAAATTACAAACAGCAGCATACAAATTGAAAATCCTTACTCACCAAGAAACACAGTAACTACACATGAAGCAAGAATAGATCTGTAAGAACCCATAGAGCATAGAACTACTAAGGATTTCTCTTTATAAGAAGAAAAACATAAACACCTTTTTGGGAATTGCTCTTATTTCCAGACACCAGGTTAGAATGAATTTCAAAGTGCTTCTTTCAGGAATATGTTGTGGATAAGATGCTCCTAGTTCATTGGGAGAAAAAAACAACAAAACAAAACATGCATCTATTAACATCCAAAAATGGCATCACAGAGTGCTTGCTCCTTCGAGAATTACAAGATGCTAAAGCATACTCAATTCTGAATGTTTAAACCCCAGCTGGTTAGTGTAAATTATAAACTAAACAGCAAGACTGTTTGCCAATGAAGTACCAATGACAATTTTCCAATGAAAAGTCAAACAAAAAGAGGGCTATATACACGAGTGTTCAAATAAATTTCACTGCTAAACCACTTGAAGCTTTGTTGCCACTTTCCACCTTGAAGAAACTCAGAGGAATAGTTACCAGGAAAAGGACCACCCGTATTTTTTTCCCCTCCATCAATAACCACCCCTGAAAATCAAAACATGCTGAAGTTTTCTAACAACCTTACCAAAGGTGTATGCAGCCAGTGCCAAGCTGGAGCCCAGCAGATCCAAAGGGTTTCTGTACAAGCAAATAATCCCTCCTGTACATTCTACAGGTTCCATTTCTGGGAAGGACATCCCACCTATCCCTTCATGGAATCAGCTAGGGTGCAGCCAGGCTTAGAAGCCTCATACCATGCCATGTTATTCTACGTTAACCCCAAAATCAATATAAGAGCATTTATGTGACAAAACATGTAATCAATAAGCTCTGCAGGTCCCAAATTGTTTCCTTACAAACCCAACTTGCATGTTGTGATTTCTCTTGACAATGCTTCTTGGCTTCAACATCTAGCTATAGATTACTATGCTTTTTTCCATGTTCAAGAGCCCTTTAATACTACAGAATTTTCACTCTAAGAATATACCTATATAACTTGCTAAATTAGCTCTTCATATCAGCATCACTTGACTGAACCCTTGCTACAACGAACAAAATTTATTTTTCAAACATAAAGAGGATCTGCATAAATACAATGCAGGGAAGAAGCATCCACTTTCACATAAACTCCCTTTTCTTGAACATGCTGACAGCATGTTAGAAGTACTTAATCCTCTTCCCAAGACGCTCATACATACAGTTAAAAAACCCTAACTATGGCAAAAGAGTATTTGAACAACAGACCTTGTACCAGACTGCAGATAATTTCTGTTTCGTTCTCTCAACTATCACGTCAAAGCTGAATGGGATAATACTGCCTTGAGCTTGAGGGTGCTTTGGATAAGCCCTGATCCAAAGGTTGATTGTTACAAAGCTGGGACCTTCCTGGGACTTGTTTTTTGGTTTTGGTTTTTTTTTTGGTGCTGGGGCAGTGGGGGTCAGGGGCAGGCAGGGCAGAAGAAGCAGGTGTGTTTGGAGGGGTCTGTCCCAGAGGAACAAGAACAATGGGGATTTCCCAAGCAGGGGGGCGAAGTGGGAGGGGGTTCAGTGCAGTGGGGCTGGATAACAAGCCAGGCCAGCCCTGCAGATGCAGGGCTCATCCCTAGTGCAGGGTCCAAGCTGTAACTGATACTGGCTCTGCACCAAATCTAAACGGTGACCCCTCCCAGCAGAGGTTTGTGACTTGAGAGGGGGTCTAGGATGGGTATCAGCTGGGCCTGGACATCCCATGTAGTATGTTACAGCATGGCCTGTCAGGTAAACTCACCTCATTAACAGGTGAGTTACTCCCTAATTCCAAGAACAGGGGTCCATTTACATTTCATACTTAAGGGACAACTTGTTTTGCCCTTGATGCAGGGAATCTGCATATAGGAACTAATTTACCCATAGACTGGAACAACAAAGAGCCCTACCCACCCTGCAGAACTAAAGGTACAGCTTAGCAGCACCATGAAGACAACAACTGCAAGGCAAGAGAAGACTAATTCTCACAGGTCCAGCTGGCAGTACACGGGCATACCTTGCAGCTACCCTTTTCTGAGGCACGGGGTCATAAGACAGAACAGATCCACATAGACCTACAAGCCCCTTAAAAGGCATCTTGCAGCAGCCTTAAGTCTTCTGCTTCAGGAGTGTGGTCCTCTTAGGTTGTAAAACAGATTGATGCGAAGTGCTGTGCAAGGAGAGATTTTACTTCCAAGTGGGGGATTGTTAGGTTATGTGATTAAAGGCTCATCTCCATAAACATGAAGGAGCACAGAGAAAGAATGAGATGGATGAATGCTAATGCCAGGCTCAAGTTCCCAGTCAGAAGCTAACTCATCTACAGAAAAACCACCAGCAGCATTCTAGGTGTTATCTCTTTTTTAACACATCCCTGTGACTTCCAACATGCTTCCATGAAACAACAGCTGTGTCCCAATACTAAAGATAAAAATGTTCAAAACTATGCATACCAACTACTACCAACACAGAAAGGAGTATTTGTTCATGACTAGTGCATCACATCATACCTTTCTTTTTAGTGCCCTGCTTAACCTTTAGACAAATAAAGGACTCTGCTTTTTCAGAAAGTCCCAAGATCTGAAGAAGTTCTTCCACCTCATCAACATTGTTGGGACATATTACACAGAATGCATCTCCAGGTTGGTAGTCGAAGACTGTATCCTGTTTTAAAATATGAGATCATTTCTATTAAATTATATCACAAACCAAGCCCAACAGCATCACCATTCCTGACAAAAGTCTTCCTGCTATTGCAGTCACATGAAGTCATATGTTCTTTTACTCTATACTAGCATTTCACTGCTGAGAGTACATTAGAAACTAAATACTCATCTTTTCTTTTCAGGTTTAACCTTATTAATTAGAAAGATCTTTCCTTATCTGGTTTACATATTTGGGCACTCTTTAATAAGCACCGATGAGCAGCCTAAACAGAAGGAAAATCATATGTATTAAGGGGATGTATTATATAATCAGCCTGGATTATTAATTACTGATGTACTTTGTTTTCTGGTTTGAAAAGAGCAGAGAAAGGAAGTCCTTTTAATTAATGCCACTTTGTATAGAGATACTCTGCCACTAAAAATTTGCTGGTTAAACTGTTTGATGAACTGTGACTGAAATGACCGAAATCGGTTTTATCTTCTGAAGGAAAAAAAATAATGAAAACTAGCAAGAGAAGAGCACAGCGAAAATTAAAAGGTATCTCAGATCTTAAGACCTAGATTCTACTTAGTTGGCTGAGGTTCTTGTGTGCAATTGCTGAAACCCTACTCAAGCTTCTGTCTGTTACAGGAACACACGTAATTATACTTGCAGCATTATGTTTCCCTTATGCATCAGGTGAGGTGACCTGCATACACAGACTGTTGAGAACATTAGGAAAAAAAGGCAAAAAATGTTCTAATTTTCAGTGGGTGCCGATGACAGGATACATGTATACATACAGATGTATGCAAAAAGACATGTCACCTCAGAGACTCAGTTGCTCAAAACTTAATAGACTATCTTTAAATCTCAGTCATAAATATGTCCCATGGATATTGACACAGATCAGGCTAATAGAGTCCAATAAAAGTTACTGCCAAAACCACAATATCCCAAAGGCAATATTCTAGAAACCCACTCAAAAGCAACATATTTCCTTTTTAAAGATATCTTGTAACATTGAGCATTCTCTGCCTTTCACCTTCAAATCAGTATACAAAATGTGATCTTCCCTGAATAAACTAACCAGTTTTTACACCAAGGGTAACAGAGGTTGACAGTTTGAGTAGTAAGTTAACAAGTCAGAGCAAATGAATGCCAGAAGCAGGACCAGTGCTCAAGCTAAACTGTTCTTACCACTTGATCATACTAGTCAAACATTTACTTGTGTAGACTACCTACCACAAGCAATAGCTTCAATTGATTATAGTTTCTGAATATTCCCTACATTGTACACTCACAAACTGAATGATTACTCATTTTCAGTATTCCCTGCCTGCCCTTCTGCATTGCAAATTCCCTTCAAAAAGGTATTTCAGTTAATACAATATCCATGGAACAACAGAGAAATTAATTTGACAGTTTAAATTCTGTTTTGACTTCCTTGGAGTCGTATCTTTCAGTAAACAAATCAAGCTTTTCATTTAAAAAATTGATCAGTCTAAAGTGACATCCATTCGCAATATAGGGAACATTCTTCTCTATGAGGGTGGTGAGGCACTGGAACAAGTTGCCCAGAGACGCTGTGGATGCCCCATCCCTGAAAGTGTTCAAGGCCAGGTTGGATAAGGCATTGAGCAACCTGGTCTAGTGAAAGAAAGGGCACCCCAGTGGCAGGGGGGTTGGAACTATTTAAGGTCCCTTCCACCCAAAAACATTCTAAGAATTATTATTTCTTTTTAAACAGTCAAATAAATAATTACCCTCCCAGTTATCATACATAACACACATGCTTTTCACCTTTTATTTTAACCCACTAAAGAGAAAGCCATCACGAACTTACTGCAATATCAAGTTCTAAGAGCAATGTGGTTTTTATTGCATCTTCTCTAGTGAGTTGAACTGCTTTTGTAACTGGCACTTCAAAGGCTGTCCCCTCTGAAATCAGTGAGGATAGATGCGGATTCTGAAAAAGAGGACATGAAAGCTTACACTAAAAATGCCAGTCAGCTGAATGACAGCTTACTATGCCATACAGGAATTAGTGTTGGTACACAAGTTTTTTTAAACAACCTTAGAAAATGATTCAAAACAATGAGGAAAACCAGAAAACTTCTATATTCATAGAGTGTTTTGCTCTACATTTTTTAAAATCACATCCAAGCAGTAACAGGCATATATCCAACTATAAAAAGTCAATAGGCTTGAATAGTCTAATGGGCCTAAACTCCCATCAAATGCAGCTAGCTGTTTCCTTCAAGAGCTGCCTTAAAAACAGCCAATTAGAGAATGTATTTATGTTAAAACTCAGAAAACTCCCATCTAATTAAAGGATTACTAGGTGTACAGAACAGACAACATACAGAGTAAGAACAGGAGCTATTTAAAAACATTATTGCAGATTTACAGATTAAGACTTTAAAGGTGTAGAAGGGGCTATTATTGCAGACAATTTATAAGAGGAATTTTAAAACCTACAGTTAAATTCAGAGCTAAACTGCAAACCTCACTCTACAAAACAGCATCATGTTATGCCACAACATTTCTACACAGGTGAAAATGTGCCCCAAGATTGTAAACGGGCACCAAGAATAATTCCAGACCACCTCTGGCAAAGACTGTCACTTGAAGACCAGACTACAGCCCTCATTTCTCCAATCCTATTGTCAGCAAGATTCATTTGAGATCAGTACAGACAAAAATGAAAAGACATGGGAGACACACCAAATGTCCATAATAATACTCTGTCAAGTGGAAAGGAATTATTCTACTAGTAAAAGAATATGTGTTAATCTGAAGATTCCCTATTAAAAAAAAAAAAAAGACAAAAAAAAAAAAAAAGACAGGAGAATCACTTGGTACCAACAGTTGGAAATTTTGCTATTCTCTTAAAATATTTGATATGGCAATTAACAGCTTAGGCCATATCAAATTATTGTACATCAGCTGGACAGTGATAAGTGTCTACATTCTTATTCCCTCCAAGTCAAGTTCAAGGCATAATGAGATGAAGATTTAAGATAAACTGTATTATCTTACACTTGCCACAAAGGCTTAAGATGCATACTGTTGCTGCCATACTGCTGTGCTACTCTGCTCAGCACCTTAACTCAATCCTGAGAGTCAACAGCCCAGGACACAGATCAAATAACTAGAGAGACTGTGCACCCAGCCTTCTTTAAACGGCAGGGAGTCTGTACCCAAACCTCAGGCTGATGCACTTCAAAACAAACCAACTTCAGCTGTGCTTGGAAAAAACCACCCATGGTTGTTGCAATGTGAAATACTGGAAAAGGACATGAATTGTGTCATACTTGTAAAATCAAACATGACCCTAGACGGGACCTACGTGTTGCCAAGGTCTAGCCAACTATGTCAAAAATAGTGCCAAAGGGAAAAAACCAAAACCTGCATTTGATTCTTTCCAAGGCTCAAGACAACCATCCAGCTTTATACCTGAAATCTGGACTATAATCTTTAATCTGTCACTGAATTCCAGATTAGCAGATTCAGGTTTTTTTAATCTGCTGTTCAAAAGCAAAATTTACTTTTTTTCTGTTTACAGAAAAGTTAAGGCATCAATATTAGAACATGATCAATTATATTCAGGCTGATCTCTGAAACACGTTGACTTTAAAATAAGAAAACAGTCTCTTTTAATTACTGTAGCACCACTTTTGAACCAACTATTAGTCTTTAATTGAAGAGTACCTCTAAATCATAAATCTTTGTTTCAGTAATTTGGATTATTTAATTCAACAAGCTGACCACAACAAACTACATAAGAGGTCTAAAATAAAAGCAAAATTATCCAGTCTTTACATTCAAACACTCCTATGTAATTATATTAGCTAGACTAAGTGATTCTCCCACCATTACCATTGACACTCTCAGTAGAGAGTGTCAGGGCCCTGAGAATATTAACTGGCCTTCATGGTCCTGACCAGCCCCACTTCTGCTCACAGGCCCAGGAGCCTCAGCTCAGCTCAGCCCTGGGTCTTCAGTCCCTGCCTGAGCGACATCACAGCAGCACTGGCTGGCAGCTCGGCCATAACCATGCCCATGACTGGCTCCAGATCCTGTTGGCCCAGACCTGGATCTGCAGATGGAATTCCCAGCTTGGCTCCAGACCTGTCTCATTCCCACAAACTTGCCTGATGACACTGCACTCTCGGCTGATCCTGGCTGACATCTCCTGGTTTTCACTACTTCAGTACTGGGTGACGGGACTGGCTGTGTTACCACGCTCAGCTCTTGGCTCCCTGTTATTTGAAGTGCAGCCAGACCTCACTGCTCCCTCACACAGATAATCAAAACGTCTGCCCTTTGGCAGGCAACCAGAAAAGTTTGAGTCACACCTGCCAGTTCATTTTGAACACTAAATATGCCAACTGCAGATAATTCCCAGCTCATGCTAATTCTTCTCTTTATACAGCAGGTCTTTGCTCAACATGGCTTCGTAGAAAAAACACACTTGCTTTTGATCTACCATTCATCTTCCATTTCCAATAGTAAAATTATTATAAAGTTTTACAATGACCAGTTTGTCTGTTATTAAATACGCAGCAAGATTTCTGAGCAATTTTACACCCTCTTAAGGCATTCTGAAAGTACTAAAAATTTGAACAGAAATTGTCCTATACTCCTTACTACAGGAAGATGCTTTCACTGTCCTAACATAAGCCACTAGAGGATTTTAATTCTTCCATTCCTGGCACTGCAATGCCAGATTATTATTTAGCTAAATTATACCTCCACGTAAGTGTCTATAACTCAACTTATATGGTGGTAACTACATTTTCACATTATAAATGGATCTTTTACTTACAATTCAAAAGCCTCCTGCGTTCATGGACATATCTCCTTCATGTAAGTACCCACTTTGCTCTTTTGAGCCATATGTAGGAGCATATGCTCTTGGCTCCTACCAGAGCTGGAAGCTTTCATCATTCAGAGTGAAGTCCTTACCTCACCATGGGTGTCCTGAAACTGTACCTCTATATATTCTGCTGGCAATGCAGGAATATTCAGAGCAGACTGAGAGACAGGAGGGACAGAATGAATAAGTGAAGGTTCACTGTCTCTAGCTGAAGCCACAAGATTGATGTCAACCAGTTTCTGTGACAGAATATCAGAACTCTTCACTCCCTCATCTTCTAGCTTCAAGTTCTGTACTTCTGAGCTTAAGTTTAGTTCATGCACAATGTGTGGGGCTGCAGAGTGAGAGCTAGAAACAGCATCGACAACACCGCTCATGCCTTCTTTTTCTTTCTGCAACACAAATGCTTCCTTGAGGGCAAGCCAAAGTCCATCAATCCAAGGATCAACCACTAATTCCAAACTTGGAAGAGACACACAAAGAGAAAGGAATGGATGAATTATTGTGATCTACTAGACTGTTAATTTACAAATAATGAACACATCACAAAAGCTAAAAACACTGTTCATTTCCCATATTTATTTTTATATATATATATGCAGCTGTTAGAATATTACTTTTTTGTTTAAAAAAATTTTCATTTAGTTATTACCACTATGTAAATTTATGGAGTCTAAAATGTGTAACAGCCTTACTCTTCCTCCAGTTTCTTATTTTTATTTTCTTATGCTGAACTTTACAACAGGAAGTTGAAGGGATGATAGCAAAATATCCAACTTTGCATTGTGCAACAGCAACATCAACAGCTTGCACTAACGGTCCAATTTTATTATTTTAGAACACAAGTTTTATGGTTAAGGCAATGCTTGTGTTCAAATGTCTTGCATCACCATGCACAAAGCTGATACAATCTGAAGTTCAAAATAAACAAGCCAAGACTGCAGCCTACCGGCCAGAAAGAGCAACAGAACAGGAAGGGACTTGTTTTCTTACATAATTTGTCTACAGCAATCAAAAATTCCTTCTTATGTAATTTTTCTATAGTGATAAAAAAAAAAGGAAAAAGAAAAAAAAAAGGATGTTTATAGAGGAGAGAAAAAAATGAAAAAGCATTGTAGGATTTGCCTAAAGCAGCTCACCTGCAAGATGTGAGCTTGGATAAAAGTCTGATGTGTATGTAGAAAGCGATCCCATTACGCAGTACCACACATACTGGGAACTGGATTTATTTTTATTTTCTTCAGTAAACAGACTACATTTTCAAAATCCTCCACTTACTCTGAATTACTTAATTTCTAAAACTGCTAAATACCCCCCATTTTTCCAGCCATTACAGATGTTACTCACACTTTAAAAATGAAGTTTTATTTACTGGCAACTGAGATTGAAAAGGCATACTGTGTTCAGACAAGACTCATATCTATGAGGTGCTGAGTGTTCAGGTTCACCTGATTTCAAAGAGTTCAGAATGCTTAGTCAAATTCACATGTAATTATTGCACCTTGAAGAAACAAAATCCAAATTCATGCAGCTCTTACCCTACACAATCATCTGCTAATCCTGTGTCATAGAAGTGCTGAGCACCGAGTTCTTGAAGTCGTCGATCTACTGTCTTTCCACCATTACAAAAGAACGTGTACTCTGAATCTCCCAGACCTAGTAAATTAAAGAAAAGGGGAACTATGTCATTCAGCCAGCCACCCAGGCCACAGAGACCAAGATCTGCAAAGACAACACAGGGTTTTCTTGCAGGCAAACAGAAGAATCTGACCTTCAAAAACACCCTGTGTTTGTCCCAAAGCAGAGCTGAAAAAGTGGTTCCTTCTTCACAAATGTAAGACACAGAATTTCTTTAAAAACACTTGGCTTTCAATATTTCATATTTCAGAAGAATGTTGCTTTGGTTTGAGGCTTTTAAAAAATACAAAACTGCTCCTACGGGAAAAATGTAAGTAACCAAAATAATTAATAAGAGTGAAACTGATAAACTGTATGTGAATTACTGAAAGAAATGATTTTTCAGGTTAAAATTGTTAATATATCTTAACAATGTAATGGAGAGAGTATTAAAAGTAATTTAAGAATATTGGAGCCTTGAGAAAAAATAATCAAAAAAGGAGTGACTTTAAAGAGCATGAAGAAGAAATGTAGGAAAATGTGCATAAGAGAATCTGGTCCAACATCCTCCTCCCCAAGAATCATTGATTTCTTTGTAGACCTCATTTTCATTGCACTGGGTTTTCTGCACTTTAACAGTTGTGACGATGTTCTGTTAGAAGATGATGCTCTTTGATATCAGTCAAACAGTCAGTGGACTCAGGAGGTACATTCATGGAGGATTTGAGACATCTCATCCTTAACAGATGCTTATCTACCAATCCCAAAGACCACTGGTAGGTAGTCTTCACAAATTCCATATGTAATCCTCAGCACTGTTTCAGTATCCTAACTATCATGATTTTTCACAGCCTGACCCTTTCTTGTGTGCAATTCAAACTGCTAGATCCTTATTAATCCCCTGCCCCACCCCAACAATGGACTATTGCTTTCTCCTTTATAACAGCCCTTTTGTTCCTTTTCTTTTTCTTTTTTCTTTAATGACTTCTGCTCCCTGTTAAGAACAGTACTTGAACACTTAATTGGACAAGTTGAAAGGGATACCATGAATGTATTTTAAGACTGATAACATTTTAAACCAGAATCACAAAACACTCACTTAGATAATATATCTGTATTGATGAGTATTAATACAATGCTTATCTTCATATATGCACATAAGCATTGAGTCAGCTATGAAAACCTAACTGTTTCACAAACTGTAATGTATAACTAGGCAACAGCATAACACCTTCTCAAAATGTTACATGATTAGGATGCATATATTTCAGACTTCCACATCACACCTCCACTAGATATTTCCTACTAGTGGGTACTTTCCTCATGAGAAACCTAGGAGCATCATCACTCCTCACATCTTTGAAGTTAAAACCTAGATTCAAATAGAAGTTTCTGGAGTTTGTTTAAACACAACCAGAAAACTCAACAAGCTGATCTTACCATCAGGTCAAGATATATCAGATGCATTTTGACAAATCTGAATTTGCATATCAACCTTTAACCTGAAGTTACCTTCCTTCTATTGAGGAGCACGACATTCAAAATCTTAAAAAGTATTGTGAATTTAAAGGGATGGGATGATCTTAATACCTTATCTTTTAAGGACATTTTATACTGCCTTTCCCTCTGTATAGAAAAGTGCCCAGTTACCCACAAAGTCAAATAAGCTCATCTAGTCCACAGAGACTTGACACAAATTAAAACTTCAACAATTATAGATAGCTTATATCATATGTTGTTTAGGCAAAGGAAATTAAACTATAAAAAAATTGGGTTGGTTGGTTGCTTACATTCAGATCATTTCTGTGACAAATTTCCTTCATTGCTCATAAAGGACATTACATTAAAAAGCTGTTCATACTATAAATTAAGTGTTTTACAGGCACTTAAAAAAGCCCAAGCAACCTATTCACAAGTGAAAAAATTACGTATTATTCACTGACAGACAAGCACTATAATTACATAGAAAATACTACATCACCTAGCAATCCATACTGGAGATGTGCAAAATAATCAGGTGGCAAGGTCGTGTCTTGAATTCTCTTTACAAACTTGCGGGCGGTGTCTGGTGGATCTCCAGTACCAGTGGTGGAAATAACAATAACTACAGGATCCTTTTCTGTTTCCAGGTTATACTGCAAGTAATAGAACAAGTAAGTTTCAAGGTACCATTTGATATCTATTTGTGGCCTTAGATACTGTCTTCCACTCTTTCTTTTCCCAAAGGTACACAGAAAAATGTTTAATTTCATCTTACCTGTATTAAAACAGAGAAAGTCTTTCAAGTAATTACAAGTCGGTTTGGGGATGCAAGTTATAATCGTGTTTGGAGTTTTCAAACCCAGATTAGGTAAAGCCCTGAGGAACCTGCTTTGACCTCCACTGAGTTCCCCTCACAAAGTCCCTTTCAACTTGAATTATCCCCTGATCCCATACACAAACACTGAAGGGTAGCATTTTGGGCGGGTTAGTATACACATGAAGAACACTTCGCAACTGCACTCGTAGAGCTTAAATACACAGCTCATACAGTATTTGCTTGGTCAAGTAGAAAAAGTATTTTTATATATATGATCACAATCACACTGTTAGCCATAATCCTGACCATTTCACACAGATACCTGGGGTGTGGCTATACAAACTGTAGGGATCTTTTCTAAGTTCTATTAGGGATCATTTGGTTCTGTTGGATAACTTCCATGTTGCATCTGACTTTGCCACAAAAAAACCTCACTGTATTTTGCAGGAACTAAGGTAGCCTTGAACAAAGTTTCACAGTGCTCTACAGTTTCATTTATTTTGGCTCCTGTTCCCAGTTCATTTCTCTCCCCTTTGCAAATACCAATCTTCTATATTTCCCATGATTTTATGGGGGCTACTCCATTACACCAGGTTGATCAGAACTGCCTATATTTGGGATTATGCACCAGTTCCGTAAATTCAGGTCTCATGCAAACATTTATTACTTCTGAGGTAAAAAGCATTCTGTTTCTTTGATTATTCCAGCTTTCCACTGGTAGCGGGCTGCAGCACTGTGCTAGCATGCAGCCAGTCAGGTCACTGGCACAACACGCTCTTTCACAGCACCCCTACAGGCTACAGGTTTTGAATCACATGGACAGATAGTGACTTATGTGAAACACAGCTCCACAGAATCACTGACACCTTGTTTGGGAGTGATCTCTGGAGGTCACCTAGTATCACCCCATGCTCCAAGTGGGACTAACTGCCAACACTGCATAGGTCAACTACTACTCCGGCTGAATTTTGAAAACTTTTAAGGGTAGAGATTCCACCTTTCTGGGCAGCCTCTTCCACCCAGAAGAGCTTCTCCACTAGTGTCTAATCTGAGTTTAATCAGGCTACACTCAGTGGATTTTGCCTCCCATTGTACAGTTTTCTGCTGCCAAGAAGAGTTTGGCTCAAGTAGGCTGCTATTAGGTCACTCCTTAACTTCCTTTTTGCCATATAAGAAACCCAAGCTCCTTTTACTGCTCCCTGTAGGTTTCAGTTTAAACTCTCGCAGCATTCCAGGTTTAATAAAATAGTAGGATTATGAGAAAATATAAAGTTTGCAAGAGACACTATGTTGCATTTCAAGCAGTTTCAGGACTGCAATTCAAAACTTCAGAGTGAGGAGTTATGTTCTAAACACTTCACCCAATAAATGACTCAAACCTTAGCCCTCCTCAATCCATGTAAAAAGTTACCCCTTATACCTAAAATCCACAAAGGTTAGGAACACAAAGAAACAGAGTATCAAGGGGTTTTGCTGTTGTCATGTTTTCTAAAACTTTCCTGAGGAATCTAAAAGCAGTTGCATGGAGCAACTTAAATTCCCATCTAGACAGTGTCCTGAACAGTGGACAATAGCAGGTGCCTGGAGAAGTACAAGAGAGTAAGCTTGGAAGGTTGTTTCCCCAGTACTTGGCCAGACTTCAGTGAGTTGTGGACTAGGAACAGACCAAACAGAGGTTTTGTCTTTTACAAGTTCAGGCAAAACCCCAAGTACCCACAAATTCTTGAGACTTCCAAAACTGAACTGTAAGCTGTGCAAAAAAAGGCCTTAAGGGTCCTGTTGCAGTAACTCAGATTTTCAGAACTTCCGCAGCTGATCTGGCAAGTCCAAATACAACAGCTTCTGCAGTGCATTACCACAGGTGACTGCTACATTTTCAAACAAAAGCAAATTCAAGTAAAAAAAGCAACAGTCTACCAATATCAAATAAAAGTTTACAGTGACTTGTGTTCCATTAAAAAGAAAAAGAGAAAAAAAAAAGACACAAGCTCAGAAAGTAAAAAGTGGTGTATTAGAACAGAAGTATGATTAGTTCATTAAATTCTTGCTTGTTCTACTGCACATTCTCCTCTGCAAACTTAAAGACCTTTTGGAAGTCAACGTTTGGTGACAGAAGTCCTGCACTAATTTTTGTCGATAACTGAGAGGTCTGATATATCACTAGACCAACAAGAACCTTACACAATTACAGTTTTTTACTCTACCTTCCACTTCTTCCTATATCCTTAGTGTTAGACCTTTGTCCCATTCTTTCTCTTTCTTTCAAAAGTACTCCTCAGCCAAGGACAGCAGTGCCATACAACAGCAGTGAGCAACCTGCTCAAGCTGTGAACGATTGCTGAAGGAAGAGGATGGGATCAGACAGCCTGATAGGCTGTTTTCAGAATAATACATATCACAGTGAATGTGCTTATTCAGGTAACTCATCCAAGGCTGACCACATGCACTGTGATGCAAGATGATCTCCATTTAGCCTCCTATTTCACTGCTCCTACTTCACTTCCACTTCATTTCAGTCTTCCATCAAGCATAAAAAGCAATCACAGTAACCAACCAAAGATTTATGACCTTTTCTCACCTACGAGAGTGTAGGTGAGAGTCATGACCTGGAAACAGCCAGCGTTTCTGAGATTTGAGCAGCATTTAACTGTTCATTTTTGTATGGCAACAGGATCACATTATGACTATTGACTCTGATGCCACCGGTTCCACCCATAGGCCTTCACAGCAATTCCTTTAAGTGATGACAAGGTCTGAAAAATACCGAACTGCTGCATAAAGACGGGCCTTCTGACAAATATGAACAAAATGGAAACCTCCTACACCTTCACCTAAAGCATACACACCCCTCTCTCTGAACTGTGCATGTTGTGGAATAAACTCTCAGGTCTAAAATGCCCAAAGGAGTTCAGAAGAGGCCCTGCCAAATTCAAGCAAGCTCTTGCTCCATCACATTATGCCATCCTGCCTTCCCCTCCCCAACTACACCTAAGCTTCTAGAAGTTACAGCAAAGAGTAAAGAAAAGCTTAAGTGATGAAATCTACAAAGCTGCAGAAACTACTTTAATCCTCAGTGCCGAATTCTCAGATTCTCAATCCAGTACATCTTTCTAACCTCATCAATAACTCTCAGCTTTGAGTTGCCTTGCCAAATTTGACAAAACAGATTTATTGAAGTGGCAGGCCAATAACAGGACTAGAAATACCATGCCTACTGCTTTCCTGAAACTAATCTCCAAACCTGTCAAATGCAGAAGGAATTAAATGGAAGAATATAAAGAGAATCTTCAAATTCCTCGCTGCTGTATAAAAGTCTCTTTGTTAACATTTTCCTACGTACTCAGTGAACATTCATTTAAAAGCAGATGTCCAGCTACTCAACGTGTAGTATCAACAAAGGAACTTGCTAAAAGAAAACTAAATTATTTTTATAAACTTCTTACATCTTCAAGTACATGAAAAAAACTCTTTTGGTTATTTTCTGCTCATCTCATATGAAATACCAGGCTATCAAGTTTTGTTTGGTTGGGTTTTTTAATTATTTTATTTTTGAGGACATACAGTTGAAAGTACTTTGTGAAGGAAATTACAGTCCATATTGCATTTAGTTACAGACACTAACAGTTTTCAGACCCTTAACCCTGGATAGTAGCAAATAATAAACCTCTACTTCCTTATTTCCTTGCCAAGCTTTTTATTTCTTTCTAGAACAGAACTTCAGTGTATCCCCTGTGAACTGGAGTGCATATGCTAAGTAACTCGAGAAGACCCCACAAAAGCTCAGGGTCATGCTGGAGCCCATAGTTAATAGAACACAGGACCTCAACACAACAGAAAAAAACCCCAGCAGATGGGGGCGGGGGGGGGGGGGGGGGGGGGGGGGGGGGGGGGAGAAGTGTTATTTCTAACAACAGGAAACAGGAGAGCTGACCAGCAAATATAGAATTCATTCAAAATTCATCAAAAGCGTGACTAGGAGGTCAAGGGAGGTGACTCTCCCCCTCTACTCCACTCTCGTGGAGTACTGTACCTGGAGTACTGCATTCAGTTCTGGGGCCCCCAACATAAGGACACGGACCTGTTGGACCGAGTCCAGAGGAGGACTGCAAAGATGATCAGAGGGCTGGAGCACATCCCTTATGGAGACAGGTTGAATGGCTTGGGATTGTTCAGCGTGGAGAAGAAAAAGCTCCAGGAAGACCTTATTGCAGCCTTCCAATACCTAAAGGGGGCCTACAGAAAAGCTAGAGAGGAACTTTTTACAAGGGCATGTAGTGATAGGACAATGGAGAATGGCTTTTAAACTCAAAGAGGGTAGATTTAGATTGGATACAAGGAAGGAATTCTTTATTGTGAGGGTGATGAGGCACTGGAACAGGTTGGCCAGAGAAACTGTGGATGCCCCATCCCTGGAAGTGTTCAGACCAGGCTGGATTGGGCTTTGAGCAACCTGGTCTAGTGGGAGGTGTCCCTGCCCATGGCAGGGTGCTTGGAACGAGATGATCTTTAAGGTCTCTTTCACCCCAAACCACTCTATGATTCTGTGTTTCACTACTACATACATAAAGAGATCTCAAGAAATCACTGCACTGTTGTTAGAAGAAAGATCAAAGATATATTCATGTAATGTTCTAGTAAGAAAAATCACAAGAAAGATGTACCTTTGGCAGAAGGCTATTAAGCATCTGTGAGTGTTGGTCCAAATTACTGATTCATAACAAACAAAAATTTAAAACTAGATGGTATATTTTAGGTGGGTGCATGTGCTCAGCCTTCACAATTATTAACAGCCACCCATCAAACACATGAAGAAAAATTCAGCTCTTAAATACCTATTTTTTGAAGCAACATGGAGTATCTCACCTTGTCCATTTCACTTATACAGTGTATATCAGCTTCAAGTCCATGGGCACCTGCTTGCTGCCATATTTCCTCAGCTATGGCTTTTGCCTGCCCCTTTTGTGTTGCATAGAGGAGTAAAAACCTCCTTTTTAAATCACAGCACATTTCCCAAAAAAGAATACTTTTTTTTTTAAAGACACTGCAGGGGAAAAGAGAAGAAATAAAAGCAAATTTATTGCATGCAGAACAGCAAGATTTTGCTTTGCTTATTAGATTAAAAAGAGATACTTTAAAGGACAGCAGTACTGGCATTTAACTTGGAAATCAGGCATCTATTCTAGAGAAGTCATTTCTCACAACCAAGCTTTGTAGGCCACATGGCAAAGGACATGTGGTATTGGTCATATGGGCTGTACTGACTTTATGGTGCAGTAATATCACAGCATCTTCACTATCAAGAACGTAGTTAGTAAACAATACAATAGAGAAACTAGTTTCACGAAAATATATACTATTTTTACTACTTAATAATATTTTTCACTGTAAGTCTGTGACTGCTTTGGTTACTTTTCTGACATGTATTTGAAAACAGAACAAAACACAGAGCTGGTGAAGTCAAACTACAATGCTTGAGAAAAAAAATAAAAATTAAAAAATTAAAATTCTCAGTTTCTTCTTTTCTGATATCAGTATTTTTTGCCTGAATGCCTTTACACTTTATTGCCCACTATGTCTATGTTTTAGAAAACACACATAGTTTTACATTTCGTATTTCAAAAATGAGCTTCTTACACAAGTGCCACTACAGAATTGACTGGTTGGAAGGTTTCTCCTAAAAATAGGAAGCCATCTTCAAGAAATCTGCTGTAGTATAAAATGCCATTCCCTCACAAAGTCTTGTAAGCAATTGGTTGAATGAGATGCATATCCTTATCCATTCCCAAGAAAGTTTGAATGCGAGTTTTCTTTCATAGTTTTGACACTGAACACAACATATGTAAGGACAGCTTCAAGAAGCTGTAAGAGAGACAAGCAGAGCACCTCTCGTGCATATTTTACAAATTAATCTTCCATCATATTTTGTCGCTGCTATGGAACTGCAGTAGAACTCAAATGCCTAGAATTACAACTGACTAATTATCACTTCCAAACTTCAGATCTTTTTCTCATGCCTGGGCCCAGTTTGCTGTACTTCATCTATTACTCCCACACAGATTCAACTACAGAAATCATTCAGTGTCCTAGCCACATGCAATGATTTATGAAAACCTGTGGCTAAGTAATCTCAGGCATATCTTCTTCCTGTTTCTCTCAAGGGAAAAAAACACAGCTCAACT